>NC_136072.1:24734908-25185776 GCF_964261635.1 Lissotriton helveticus
CTATGACAACGATGGGTCAGGGAGCTAGCTGTAAAAGGAAAAGGCAGCAAAATATTCTATTCAACATATGACTTTACTTTTCATGAAATGACCACGGACAACTGGAAGTTTTGAAAGTTTTATCTTAAATTCAAATAAAGGGCAGTCATACAGTTTTATCAAAAGAATGCTAGTGCGACAGGGAACCCGCTAAGTGAAAGGGAAAAACTAAGATAAGGGCAAAGTGAACACGCTATAAATCTGAGTTACTTTAGTCAGGTTTACGAGAGGAAAAAACCAAAATCATAACAGGAAGTTGCAAACTGCAATACAAAAAATGATTTCTAAAAAGTAGGGTAACATAGGAACACGCTATGAAATAAAAATGCAAACGATTTTATGAAATGCAATGGTTGCAGGAGAAAGCATGGAAAATTATTCACGTGCAAAGGTATGTCTTTATTACAGCAAAGACAGAAAAATAGAAAGGTGCAGTTTAAGAACTCAGAGCGATATTTACCTAGACTGGTGTGAAAACCAACCCTGGCCTCGGGTCAGTTTAAGGACAGGAAAACCCTCAAGGAAGGATAACCCTCAGTGGGACAGCAGGTGCAGAATGGACACCCCAGGACAGGACAGGAAACCCAGATTCGGATCAGGACAGGACCACCAGGATATGACCAGCACCCGCAGTTCGGAAGCAACGCCTGCGCTCCACCCTCTCTGCAGCTATCAGTCAGGACCCCGATTGGGTCAGCGAATTCCCCAGCAAAAGTGCTCCGCCAGCACTTAAGGTTCAGAAAAACCTTCAGAGTCTATGGTCAAATTTCGGACAGAGAGCTCCGCAGCACCTCTGTATCAAGTCACCTACTGAGTGCGTTGGGTCAGTGACAGGTCAGCTATTCAGACAAGTCGGACAATTTCCCTAGTTAAACCTAGGCTAGTTATACTGTTTTAGGACAGGGTACCACCCCCCAAATGTTGCAAAATGTCAGAATCCCCAATTTGGATTGGTCCTAAGGTAGGCTTTGGTTAACACACCAATCAGAACAGACTATTCTAAGGCCTAATTTGAATCCTAAGGTGCCGCCTAGCAAGATTGGGGTTCCCACGAGAAGTCGCACGGAATACAATGAAAATTTATACAATGTATTACAATATAGCATAATCTAGATGCTTCTGGCTGGGTGAAGGTGCACGTTCCCAGACAGGCTCTGCCAACAACCTTCTTTGGCTTGGTTTCAATGCCGTTTCACTGCATTTGCTCATGCGCCGATCTGCCCTCCAAGATGGACTCCCCATCCCCATTCACCCCTCAGTGCCGAAGATACATGAAAAGTAAGCGAAAACAAATTAGTACATAAAAATAAATGAATGTATTACATGTCATGATTTCACATTTCAGGTTTATCATTATAAAAATATACTATGCATTATTGGTAAGTGCAACGAACAATTTCACAAGAGCAGCAGCACAAAGCTTCACCACGTTATAGCCATCTTATTGCTTATTACACATGCGCACCCTTTCCCTCCAAAACGATCTCTACACGAAGTCACGTGAGTGTGACTGACGCATGCGCAGAAGAAGAAAGTCAAGCAGCGGCCATTTTAGAATTACAAAAGTTATTCGTATTAATAAAACACATAAGCAAGCTTCTCTATCATACATATATATCGGAAATAAAAGATATTAGTAAAACGTACAATTCGTTACGAGGTTACAACAGTTTCGAGGTTCATGAAACGAGCAAGTCGCGATGCGAAATCTTGCTCTATCAATCCCCTCTTTGATGATATACTATCATCACAAAAAATGGAACCAGATGCCAACTTTCTTTCACACCTTGTACATTTCTATCTCTTCCAACAGGCGATTCAATTTTTCTTTCTCATTTAAGGTAGGGTGAGAATTTTTCACCTTTTTATAAATCTTATTATTCATTTCTTCTAATTCAAGCTCATCCGCACTTCGTTTCACTCCTCTCGCATTCACTTGATATTTCTTTCGGTGTTTGCGACATTTGCAACAGACGAATATGAGAAATAGGATAAGACCTATCACTCCAATTGGCATCAGTACCTTTAACAATAAGCTTTTACCTAAACTAGCAAACCAAGGACCTACATTGGAGAGACCATCAACCAGTCTCTTCCAGGCACTGTCAACCTCGAGTGGTTTGAGTTCCTTTTCCAAATTAGTAATGTTTTTCACATATCTTTTGAGCTGTACGCTCTTGTCCGGAATGTAAGTGCAACAATGTTGCGCCTTCAACATCCGGCAGACTCCGCCCTCTTTTGCTAATAAGGTGTCAAGAGCAAGTCTGTTCTGCAAAACCATTGATCTGATCGCAACCATTTCAGTATTGACCAACAGAAATCCATGAGCTGTGTCAGTAGACAACACATCCACTATTGTGGACAATTTGCAAATTCTGTGAGTATTCAGAACCACTCCCACTCCAGGTATCAGTGCACTAAAAATACTACCCATTATTTCACCTACGCTTTCTCTTTTACTACGCGCTAAGCCATTAGTATTTTCACTGCTTCCAGCAATTTCATTCACATGGTATATTCTCGGGAAAACAATGCCAAAATAGCAGCTTCCATACCAGTGATCCGGCAATTTGAAATAAGCCTTGTCTCCACATATATAATAAATTCCAGGAAACACAGGCTCTGACCCATTTTTGAATCCCCAACCTCCAATTACCTTGTAATTATGTTCACATTGACTGGAACCAATGAAAATGTTATTATAATAACTAGTCTTCTCGCGGTGAAGACAGAGTTTCCCTCTCTTCTCGAAATCCAGCAACAGAGCAGGCCCTGCCCCGCCATTTGAGGTGCTTTCCATGTTCTCAGCCCATTTAGGTGTTTTCTGCCTTTTGTCATTTGCCTTTCTTTGGAAACTCTCCCTTCTTTTCTCTGCCATGTTTAAAAATACCTTTTCTTGTTCATGTAATGAACAGGTCAAGTTATCTCTGTGTGCTTCAGCTATGTCTATATTACCTATAGTCAGAAAATAGTCTCCCATATATCGTATTACGTCACTTTTGGTATGTACAGGATTCAGATTTCCACGAATAGGAAGTTCAGAAAAGATCACGTCACTGTTAGAGTAATAGTACTGTAACGGTCCTCTTTTGTAAAATAAGCTTGCTAAAATACTACAGGAGATTCCATAGGTCAGAGGTAGATGATGATATGTCACGCCTTCAGCCACAGAAGTAGGTAGCTTCATGCAGACATAGGAATCTTCTATTTCCATAGTTTCTACATAATGCACTAACAAGTTTGCGAAAACATTTAAATGAGTCTTGTTTCTAACTCCGTGGTAATGTAGTCCTTCCTCATCTGATGCTTCTAAGTCTCGTTTTGTCTGTCTGAGTGCTTTTTCACGTCTTTCTACACTTCGTGTTGTCAGTTCTTCAGTGTCGGTAATCTGAGTAGGGTCAATATTAGTATTTTTGCTAACCATAAAGGGAATGAAAACTGTTAATCCTATCCAAATTAATATTACTATAACTATACTACATATACACACTTTGCAGCATGTTTTGCAACAACTGCGGCTAGGTCTACCACTCACGTTTGTATCAGACATTTTGGCTCAGAAGGAAATTTTAACCCCTCTTTGCAGCTCTTCCCAGGTATTTTTATTGCTGAGCAATTTCACGGAGGTTCTTCCTCTTTCTCTGCAGAGTAATCGTAATCTGTTCTCCGTCGCTTTCGTCAGTAATATCAAGATCTTCAAAGTTTTCCAAGATTAAGTAGGTCCACTCCGGATCCTTGTATTTTTCGTTTTGTCTTTTTATTCTTTCACTCCTTCTCTTGGAGTTATCTTCAGGTATTTCTGCAATTCGGGGACTTTTTCTTATGTCTGCAAGTTTCTCTTGGACTGTTTTTATTCTTAATCTTAGTCTCTTAATATACCTTGGCTCAATGTGCTTCTTTTTCTTGAGTCTTTTAGCTGGCACTGTTATTTGGCTTTCTTCTAATATCCTTTTATTTTCACTTGTTTGTGGCACTTCAATTTCTGTCTTCTCCCTTTCTGTCTGACTAGTCCCAGGTCTTGTATCTATTTCTTCTGCCTGGTTACTAAGCTGGCCTCGTTCAGGTGAGTTTTGATTTTTGCTTTCGAATGTCTCTGTTTCTGTGTCCTGAACACGTTCTTCTAGTTCTGCCTGATCCTGCTCGAGCACTTCGATCCCTTGATTTTCTTCTGCTCGAACTATTACACTATGTCTAGTCTGTCCCTTTTCGATATCAGGAGTCTGTGGAGGAGTATCGATCACTTGTTCTGTCCCTGTCTGACCTTCTTCTTCGTCCTCAGTTTTGATGTGAATCTCAATGATCTGAGGGTCTTCGCCTGTGCCTTGCTCGACCTCTCTATTCCACTCTCTGTCTTCTCTTATTCGCTCTCTTGTTCTGAGTGGGTCTCCAGGAAGGTCGATTATGTGTATCCAATCTTCTGGCCAAATCCTCTGCAGCTCGTCATCAGCTACTTTCGGACCAACAGCGGTGGGATCCTCAGCAGTACTAGTGCTTGGCCATACGTCCTCGGCTACCTCTGGACCAACGCTTATAGGACCCTCAACGGGACTGGTGCTCGGCCGTCTGATCTCAGCTACTTCAGGACCAACGTCTGTAGACCCCTCAGCTGGACAACCTTCGGCTCCAGGTTCCTCGTCGGGTATCACCTTCTGGGTATGGCTGGCATGGATCCACTTGGGAACTCCTGCACACTTCACCGCTGTCGTGGTGACCAGGATTACTTGGCGCTTTTGTCCCCACCTTGGTTCAAGGCAACTCGAACGAGTATGCTTCTTTATCTTAACCCAGTCACCAGGAACCAATTTGTGAACTGGTGTTGTCGGGTTGGCGACGGCGTCTGCCCCAATCTGGCGAGAGATAGAACGCACTTGGTCACCCAGTTGCTTGCAGTATTCAAGTACCAAATCATCAGAAATGTTTAACAGTTTGTATCCTGGTACCCAAGCTTGTCTCATCACTCTTCCCATCAATATCTCATGGGGACTCAGGCCTGTTCTTCGATCTGGAATGCTTCTGAGTCCCATCAGAACAAGAGGCAAGGCATTTATCCAGTTCAAGCCAGTAAAGTCACACATTTTTGCCAATCTATTTTTTATAGTGCCATTTATTTGTTCTACCACTCCAGAAGCCTCTGGATGATATGCACAGTGTAGCTTTTGTGTGATCCCGAATGCTTTGCAAAGCTGGGCTAAAATTTCATTCTGAAAATGTGTGCCTCTATCTGAGTCAATAAAGACTGGAACCCCGAACCTAGGTATCAACTCTTTTAGTAGGAGTTTAGCTACTGTTATGGCGTCATTCTGAGTGGCAGGGTAAGCTTCCACCCACTTTGAAAATAGGCAGACAATGACTAGGACATACCTTTTTCCCTCACAACGAGGCATGGTAATGAAATCAATTTGTATTCTCACAAAGGGACCCCCTGATCTCCCAATTTTCATCAATTCAACCACTGTTCTTTTGCCAGCGTTGAACTGCTGACAGGTCAAGCACCTCTGGCAGAGAGATTCTGCTACCTTCCTGAATTTCTTGTTGTACCAAGTCTGTTGAAATACCAGAACCATGGCGTCCCTCCCAATGTGTGATCCTTCATGTATCAATCGAGCCATGGGGGCAAGCAGGTGTCTGGGTAACACAGGCATACCATTTGGGCCCACAATGACACCATCCTCACGTCTCGGTTTACAACCTTGTTCTTTCCATTTCTCTTTCTCTTCCCAGGGCGTCACATGCTGCCAT
This sequence comes from Lissotriton helveticus, assembly GCF_964261635.1. NCBI lineage: Eukaryota > Metazoa > Chordata > Amphibia > Caudata > Salamandridae > Lissotriton > Lissotriton helveticus. The sequence goes on from NC_136072.1 coordinate 24,740,687, forward strand.
TCTCTCACTTCATCCCATGTAGGCACTTCTTCAAACATTCTAAGTTGGCAGCTGTTTCCAACCCCACCCCGATTGGGATTTATTCTCATTTGTTCCATAGCACATTGTTTCGCCACCCGATCAGCAAAGTCATTTCCCATAGATACAGGGTCAAGGCCCTTCTTATGAGCAACACATTTGACCACTGCCAATTCCTTTGGTAATTGGATTGCCTCTGAAAGGTCTTGAACAACTTTTCCATTTCGAATGGGGGTACCTGAAGAAGTCAGGAATTCTCTTTGTAGCCATAATTGGCCAAAGTCATGCACAACCCCGTAACAGTACTGACTATCAGTATACACTGTCACTTTTTTGTCTTTTCCCAATTTGCAAGCTCTTATCAGGGCGATCAATTCGGCTACTTGTGCAGACTTTACTCCAAATAAATGGGATGCTTCTTCAATTTTGTTTAACGTGACTACAGCATAAGCAGCACTTAGGCCTCCTAGTTCGTGCCTCAGGCATGAACCATCCACGAACCATTCCTCATCATGTATAGGCAAAGGAGTTTCTTTTATGTCTGGGCGAGGTTTAGTACTAAACTCTGTCAGGTCAATACAGTCATGCTCATGATCTCCCTTATCTTCCATTACCATTGAGTCAGGGAGTAGAGTGGCAGGGTTTAAAATGTTACATCGGGTAATGACTATATTTGCAGCACCCATGAGAATCCTCTCATATTTAGTCAGCCGACTAGGGGTGAGATACTGAGTTTTCGTACGAGTCAATAGGATCACAACTGCATGTGGAACATACACAGTTACAGGATGTCCCATAATAATTGACTCACTTTGTTCTAAACTGGTGCAAGTTGCAGCTACTGCTTTTAGACATCCAGGTAGTCCAGCAGCCACTGGATCCAAAGTGGCAGAAAAATATGCCACAGGCCTTCTGGTCAACCCATGCTCCTGAGTCAGGACTGACAATGCACAATTGTCACGAGTGTCACAGAACAAGCCAAACTCCTTGGAGTAGTCAGGCATTCCCAGAGCAGGAGCTGTACACAGGCAATTTCGCAACTGTGTGAAAGCTGTTAGGCTCTCGTCATTCCATTCAACTGGGTCCTTAGCTCCTTTCTTTGTCATTTGTATCAAAGGCTTTGCAAGGACTGCGAATCCCACAATCCATTGCCTGCAATAACCTACAACTCCGAGGAACATTCTGATTTCTTTCTGAGTACGAGGTAACTGCATATTTTGAATTATTCTGACTCTCTCTGAGGTGACTTTTCTGATACCTTTTTCTATCTGGTGTCCCAGATATTTCACTGATTTCGAACAGAACTGTAATTTTTCAGGGGCCACTTTATGTCCCTTTTCACTCAGGTGATTCAGTAGGGCAATGGTGTCAACCACGCAATCCCTATGGCTTTTAGACACCACCAATAGGTCGTCAATGTATTGTACCAAAACAGATTTTCCCGGTAAGACTAAAGTTTCCAGGCATTTTTTCAAGATCTGATTAAAGATACAGGGGCTTTCAGTGTACCCCTGGGGGACCCTGTTCCAGACATATACGTTACTGTTGAAAGCAAATGAGAAAAGAAATTTGCTATCTGGATGCAATGGGATCGAAAAGAAAGCATGACATAGGTCGATCACAGTGAACCATTCAGCATCCCAGGGGATCTGATACAGAATCACTGCTGGGTTCGGGACAATAGGGCAGCAAGGAACCACAATTTTGTTTACCTTTCTCAGGTCTAGCACTACTCGATACTTGCCACTAGGCTTCTTAATGCCCATAATGGGTGAATTACACGGGCTACTCATTACTTCCTGTATGATGTTTGCTTCTAGCAATTTCTGTATTTCAATAGCAACACCTGCCCTCACTTCGGCACTCATTTCGTAAGGCTTAGTTATAGGGTAAACTGCATTTTCTTTCATTGTTATCTGTATTGGATCTATATTTTTCATTAATCCCACATCCTTTCCTGTAAAGTCCCATACTTCTGACTTCACTGCCTGCTGGAGTTCTTCAGGCAAGTCCTGTATAGTCATTCGTTTTATTTCTGAGTCAGGTCTAATTAGCATTAGCTTGTAGATACCGTCTTCATCTGGGGTTTGAATTTCGATGCCCTTTGGTGTGCAAAAGATGGTACAATTCATTTTGCACAGCAAATCACGTCCCAGTAAATTTACCGGACTGGTATCACAGACAACAAATCTGTGCATTTGTTTAAAGTTTCCAATTGAGATCTCCATGGGTTCGGTAACAGGTGTACTAATCAATTGATTAGATACTCCTACTACTTGGATTGCTTCTCCCGAGAGGGGTAGGTTTGGAATGTCCACTGTTCTCACAGTAGAACGGGTAGCACCAGTGTCCAATAGAAAGGTGACATCATTTCCATCAACCTTTCCTTCAATGTATGGCCCTGACTGGTCTACCGGCAAAGAGGCGCCAAGTACGCACTCCTCGTCCTCCCCTCTCAGGCCCCGTCAGTACTGGTCATCACAGAAAAAAGTGTCGTTCAACAAATACTGCGAAGTTGCTGTATTTCTATCTTCTTTGCCTCCCCAGACTTCTACATCATCACCCTGTGGTGACTTCCCTTTAAATATAGGCTTTGGCGCTCGTGGCACTTGAATCGTTTTTACCTGCTGCTGGGTCTTTCTTTGCTTTTCATTCTGCGTCTGTGGAATTAAATCAGGTGTTTGGGCATTATCATTTTGTAAATACGGACACTCGTCTCGCCAATGTCCAATTTCTCCGCACTGATGGCAGGGAAATTTCTTTTTGGCTTCCTCCCTACTCATTTTAGGTCGGGGCTTTCCTCCATTCCCTCCCCCGGGACCTTGGTTCTGAGTAACTTTATTTAATTTACTCAGTTGCTTTTCTTGCTGTTCTGCGAGCTTCACTTGAGCCCACATCACCTTCTCCTTCAGGGCCTTTTTCTTTTCTGCCATTTCGTCCTCACAGTACTTTGCGTACCGAAGGACCTCATCTATCTTTTTGGTATGCCAACAGATTTTATTATCCTTTATCCACTGACAAATTTCGGGTCTTAAACCGTTTACAAACCTGTAAATGAAGTGGGTCATGTCCTTCATCTCGATGTTATCTATACCACTGTATGTTTTAAATACCTGCAACAGCCTTTCATAAAAAGAATGCACTGTCTCGTCCCTTTCCTGCGTGGTTCTATCTATCTTGGTCCAATCAGTTTCCTTTGCAGGTACTTTTATTTTCAAATGTTGAATTACTTGTTCATACTTCCTCATCACTTCCTTTGATGGTTCCCCTCTTTTGTCATCCCTCGGGTATTCCTCACTAGGCCAAGCTATGGCTATCTTACACTCAGTCCACAAATCTACAGGGACCACTATGTCGAAGAACCCATCCAGGTCCTTCCATAGGCATTTCTGCACTTTTACGAATCTCTCTACCTGCCGGTACCAGTCGACCAGTTTTTCTCGTAATTTTGGGAAGTCATTTGTGAAGGACACAATATCCTGACGGGACCATGGGACATGTACATATTTTCCCCCTGGTACTTCACGCATAGGGCATAACTGTTCTGGCTTTTCAGCTTCTCTTAGAGCGAATTCGGGAGTTACCTGCCTAGACCTGGCCTCATCTTTCTTCCTAGCCCATCTGGCTTTCCATTTTTCCACGTCTCCCCATTTCTGCAATACTGTCAATAGTTCCTTGACCTGTGCCTTTTTCCCTGACACATTCAGGTTTTCCAAATCTTTGTCTGAAAATTCTGCTCGGTAGGGTTTCTGCAAGGGTTTTCGATTTTGAAATGTCTATTCCCATACTAGCAGCAGTATCGGTCAATTTTTCATGAAGTACTCGGACATTGCGGGTAAGACTTTTGCACATAAACAACAGCTCTTCTTCAGAGTAGGTATTTAATCTGTCTAATCCTACGTTTCCTGCCATTAATTCTTCTATTTCTACTCTCAGTTTGTAGAGGTCTAAAGGTTTCGTTTGCGAAGTTTGTTTCTCCAATTCTTGACTCCATCTTTCAATTTCTTCAGGTGTAACCAAAGTGACACTTCTAGTACCTGAAGTCGATTCCATTTGAATCTCCCTCGCATTGAAAGGATTATGTCTTTTCTGCATCCTTTTCCCTGTATTTCTAATGGGCAGATCCATCAGTGAGACCTCAGATTCACACTCACTCGTCTGTTCATCTACAATTAAGGGTTCTGGTCTGGGTTGTGCTATAACGGGAGTAATAACTGGAGGTTTTGGACTTTCATGCCGATCCCCATACAATGAAACCACGGGTCCGATTGTTACTGGGATTGTCAATGCTTCAGGACTGGTATTTAACTGGGACATTTTCTGAATGATCTCAGCTCTCTGTTTTGCTAGAACCTCCCGCTCCTTCTCTTCCAGTAATCTCTCTAGGGATTTGTCATGTAACACCTGCGGGGTCAGTGTGGGAGCATAACTCGGGGCAGTGGGATGAGTCTCACTAGGTCCTTCACCATAATTGGGTCTTGGGAATAAACTTCCTGTGCCTAGGGATCTTCTTTCTTCCACATACTGTGACTGTAATAACGGCATTCCTGAACTTGAGGGTCTCATCTCGCCTCCGTAGGGAGGTCGAGAACAAAAATCTCCTTCACGGGAATATCCTGTCTCCCCACTAGCTGACATCCTGGGGTAAATGTTTCTGGTATCTACTGGTCCTAGACTCTCGGTATAGGGAGGAATGTGGTAACCCCCTCCTACACTTGCGGACCTAACTTCTTCCTGAGGAGGAAGTCTTCGGGAAATATCTCCTGCACTGCAAGGTCGATGTCCCTCATTATAAGGAGGCGGACTTCTTGTACATAGGTCATCTAATAATTCATCATCCGATTCTCCGATGGGTACCCAATGTTTAGATTTTTCTAACCGTTTCTGTCCCCCAGAAGGATCATCTGCTGGCATCATGGGAAACAACCCTTCCACTATCATGTTCTGCCTCCACTGTTTCATCTTTTTAGCTCGGGCTTCTTGCTTCAATTTTGGATAAAATTTAGTTAACCCTTTATCCATTCGGGGCTTATCCCTTTCAAAAGCCTCAATTTCCCATTCCTCTAGTGCTTCGTACTGCGTTAACCTAGGTCTGGGATGTAAGTCATTCATTCGGGTTCTCAAATTGAATAGAATTCTGCTGTTAAATGTTCCATCTAACGGAAAAGCCAACACTCCGTCATCTTTCTTGTATTTCACCCAATTCTCCAACCATACACATGTGTTGTACCCTTTATCGAACATCATGAAAGATGCGGGAGTGTTGGGTTGCGGTATGACAACACCTTCTCTAGTTTTAATCGGCTTGTCCTTTTTGAAATAATTCTTCACCTTATTTACAAGCGATACTTTTCTCTTAGTTCCGTACATAATGTCGTTTTTAACTCCTTTCCACTGATCGTTCTCAAATCCCATATAACGTGGATTAGGTCTGGTATGCGGTCTATACGAATGCCACATACGATTTTGCGAGTGATTTTGTTTACAAAATCACTTCCAATCCGAGTGCGTCTATTATTTTCGTGCGACCAATGAAATGCACGAGTTCAAATAATCTCGACCAATGGGTGCGCGGCCCTTTCGCGAGACAGTTCCCACGCTCCGGCGCTCACCCCTCCTTTACAATTCCAGCTCCGCTACCAGCCCGCTGCGTCTACCAATCCCAGCGCGGCACGGAGTGACGTCAGAGCCGCTTCGCGACTGACTCCCTCCTTCACAAGGTAACGGAAACTTTCTTACTTTCTAAAGTGTTCAGTGCTTAGTTATTTAACAACGAATACACATTCGCCACTGTGCTCAAGTGTCTAGACAGGAAAGATTTGTTTTACTGCAAGTAAACTACTTCCATTTACTTTTCACTCACTACGAGTAGATCTCTTCTGCCTACCCTTCACACTAGCATTGGAGAACCTGTTACTCCCCTAGACTCATCCACCTTTCCGGGATATATCCGAGCCTAAAGTTTCCCTAGCGAACCCCTTTGCTTTCACTCGAGCTCCGATGAACCTGCTACTCTTCCGGTGCGACCCTCACTAGGTTATGCCACAGTAGGAATTTTGCCAATGAACCTCGTCACTAACATTTATTCAATCATACATTCAGAAAAACCCTAGTTAGTGCTTCCAGTTCTGCCTAACCTGCACCAACTTTCCTTGGGCCAGTGACCTCAAAGCAAGTGGATTCTATTCACCACTCGCTATTCAATTCCCCGGGGATTCTTAACAACATAAAAAACGTTTCACATACGAATGGATTAATACATATAACAGTATGATAAGAAGAATAACAATTTTAAAACATTTCATAATTTTTCAAAGTAAACGATTTTCAAGTGAGTGATCAATTTCCCTTGAAGCGCCTACTCTTATAGCAACATCCGATTTAGCTAGACTAACTAGTCCTACCTAACCTTTAACTATTCCCTAACCATCCTCTTCGCTACCAGAAAATTACTGCTAGAGATCGCGGGTCACCCGACCAATAATTTCGCCACTTCTGGCTTCGGGCCCATATACTTTACTTTATCATATACATTGATCAGATGACCACGCAATCTACTACCAATAATTGTGAGTTCCCTTTTGATTTATTTCCAGTGTACCCAACTTACCATCCACCGCTATGGGTACCTATGACAACGATGGGTCAGGGAGCTAGCTGTAAAAGGAAAAGGCAGCAAAATATACTATTCAACATATGACTTTACTTTTCATGAAATGACCACGGACAACTGGAAGTTTTGAAAGTTTTATCTTAAATTCAAATAAAGGGCAGTCATACAGTTTTATCAAAAGAATGCTAGTGCAACAGGGAACCCGCTAAGTGAAAGGGAAAAACTAAGATAAGGGCAAAGTGAACACGCTATAAATCTGAGTTACTTTAGTCAGGTTTACGAGAGGAAAAAACCAAAATCATAACAGGAAGTTGCAAACTGCAATACAAAAAATGATTTCTAAAAAGTAGGGTAACATAGGAACACGCTATGAAATAAAAATGCAAACGATTTTATGAAATGCAATGGTTGCAGGAGAAAGCATGGAAAATTATTCACGTGCAAAGGTATGTCTTTATTAAAGCAAAGACAGAAAAATAGAAAGGTGCAGTTTAAGAACTCAGAGCGATATTTACCTAGACTGGTGTGAAAACCAACCCTGGCCACGGGTCAGTTTAAGGACAGGAAAACCCTCAAGGAAGGATAACCCTCAGTGGGACAGCAGGTGCAGAATGGACACCCCAGGACAGGACAGAAAACCCAGATTCGGATCAGGACAGGACCACCAGGATACGACCGGCACCCGCAGTTCGGAAGCAACGCCTGCGCTCCACCCTCTCTGCAGCTATCAGTCAGGACCCCGATTGGGTCAGCGAATTCCCCAGCAAAAGTGCTCCGCCAGCACTTAAGGTTCAGAAAAACCTTCAGAGTCTATGGTCAAATTTCGGACAGAGAGCTCCGCAGCACCTCTGTATCAAGTCACCTATTGAGTGCGTTGGGTCAGTGACAGGTCAGCTATTAAGACAAGTCGGACAATTTCCCTAGTTAAACCTAGGCTAGTTATACTGTTTTAGGACAGGGTACCACCCCCCAAATGTTGCAAAATGTCAGAATCCCCAATTTGGATTGGTCCTAAGGTAGGCTTTGGTTAACACACCAATCAGAACAGACTATTCTAAGGCCTAATTTGCATCCTAAGGTGCCGCCTAGCAAGATTGGGGTTCCCACGAGAAGTCGCACGGAATACAATGAAAATTTATACAATGTATTACAATATAGCATAATCTAGATGCTTCTGGCTGGGTGAAGGTGCACGTTACCAGGCAGGCTCTGCCAACAACCTTCTTTGGCTTGGTTTCAATGCCGTTTCACTGCATTTGCTCATGCGCCGATCTGCCCTCCAAGATGGACTCCCCATCCCCATTCACCCCTCAGTGCCGAAGATACATGAAAAGTAAGCGAAAACAAATTTGTACATAAAAATAAATGAATGTATTACATGTCATGATTTCACATTTCAGGTTTATCATTATAAAAATATACTATGCATTATTGGTAAGTGCAATGAACAATTTCACCAGAGCAGCAGCACAAAGCTTCACCACGTTATAGCCATCTTATTGCTTATTACGCATGCGCACCCTTTCCCTCCAAAACTATCTCTACACGAAGTCACGTGAGTGTGACTGACGCATGCGCAGAAGAAGAAAGTCAAGCAGCGGCCATTTTAGAATTACAAAAGTTATTCGTATTAATAAAACACATAAGCAAGCTTCTCTATCATACATATATATCGGAAATAAAAGATATTAGTAAAACGTACAATTCGTTACGAGGTTACAACAGTTTCGAGGTTCATGAATCGAGCAAGTCGCGATGCGAAATCTTGCTCTATCAAAGTAAATAATTGCGTAAGATGTAGTGTTGATTTTGATATGGAGTTCGGCGAATGTAATGTAAGGTGGTTGGCGGATTGTTAACTAGAGAAAACCAATGTAGTATTTTTTATGAAGAATGTGATTTCGCTCAATAATACTGTAATGGCTGTAATTATTTGCAAATTTGAATAGTAGATTGTGCACTCCGTGTGTAAACAGAGTTTGACATGAATTATCACCATCATTTGATTAGCGTGCTACCCTCCTGTTAGATGCCTGACTGGCATAAATTAAACTGATTCTAGGAAGGGTGGCCAAGTTCTCCACGTGACTTGGACTGGAGTATGAATTTATTCTTCATTAATTGAAAAACTGGCTTTCTTAAGATGTACATCATTTTCAGGAACTTTATTTAAACAAGATTCTAATCACATGAGCATGTAATCTTATGTGACAGATACAACAAATTTTATTGGGTTATTCGTCGGGAGGGTGGGCAATAGCTCTACAATGACCTGTAGGAGAAAAAGGTTTAGCCTCATACAAATAACCCTATTTCTATCATTGATCAACACCTGCCGAAAATGCAGACGAAACAACAAAAACAAAATGCAGACAGTTCTCGATCTCCATACGTGAAAATACGGCACAGTGACATCGGGCCCGATTCACAGAACTAATTTAAGACAAAATCCTAAATTTACTACTTTTGGTATTCAAAGAAGTTAGGATTTTGTCTTAAGTTTGTCTTAAGACAGACTTAAGACAAAGTTAAGTTAGGATTTTGTCTTAAGTCATTCTTAAATCTGTCTTAAAACAAACTTAAGACAAAATCCTAACTTCTGTGAATACCAAAATTAGTGAGTTTAGGATTTTGTCTTAAGTTAGTTCTGTGAATCGGGCCCATCGGTATTCACATACAGACGGGGCAGGAAAGCCCGGTCAAGGTGAAGTAGAGAGTAATGAAGAGCAAGGCGCATCACTCAGGGGTCCACTTCCGGCAGGGGGGGACGTTCGATTCCTTGATATGTCGCCCATCGGGTCCAGATTTTCCGATGTTTTGCAGGGCATCCCCGGGCAAGGAACACGGCTATTTCGGCCCCCATACACCTATCTAATTCGGTCTTCCATTTACCAAGGGTCGGGGGGAGATGTCGCTTTCCATAGTTGTGCGATGTCCCTCTAGGCGAAAGTAAGAGCCAGAAACAATGTGGTTGTTGTGTTTTAACCCCTTGAGTGAGATGTTATTACACATATTACACATACACTTAAGAAGGGACCACCATCCTGAAATGCATTGGGCTCAAAGAATTTGATCGTCAACAGTTTTTGTTTTGTAATTTTGTCGCTGTAATTGTGACATGCATTGTTTGCAAATTGTATTATTATGTTTATGTACAAATTATTAATGGAATACTAAAGGTGTTATGTACACACACATTGAAAAAACATTAACAATTAAAGAAGAATAAATCCATTCATGAAGAAATTGCATTAACTACAGTCAAGACAATTGAATGTTTCCAAAGACTTACAGTCTCATGCAGCAGTGCATACTCCAGGCCAAGTCACGTTGAGAACTTGCCCCCCCCTTTCTAGAATCTAATTATTTGCAATACATAACTTGAAATTTAGTGCATGCGATATATTTGGTTTTGTACTACATGCACCATGGGGTACTTGGTTTGTATTTTTTTGAGTTCACAAAACTAAAAGGGCCTCATTATGATGTCGGGCGGATTGCCACCGACAGGCTGTCGGTCGCGGTCCGTCCAACAACTGAGACTGTGGTCCGACTGCCGTATAATGATACGAACAGCTCTGACAGGCTCAAATTGCCCATTGGAGCATCGGACCAACCATAATTCCTACAAAGGGGCGGTGCCTGTGGAGGCACCACCATAGGTATTATGATGTCCCTTTTCCCTCTACCTTTACTTGGCGGTCTGACCCCTTGGTTAAGACAGACGAAAAGGGACTTTGGGGGCCTCTAGCAGGGCCCCCGTGGCCCTCTGCTATGGTGTCAGGGGGGCACATGTGGTGCCCACCCAAGCATCAATTCACCGTGTGCCTGTTTACAGAATGCCCTTTTCCATTATGGTTTGTGCTGTGCCCCATTTTTGGGCCTCAGCACAAGCCGCAATGGAAAAAGCCATTTTTACAACTGCCGACACAGCGGTCACATCGTGATCAGGCTGGGGAACTGCCGACTACACGTTGGGAGGTTCCATTCCCATGGCAATGGAGGTCGGAACGCCATTTAAATCAGGTCCAACTGAGTGAGAAAAACTGGAGCAAGAGATTAGGGATAGTGAGGCATATCCTGCAAGGACAATTAAAACAGAATAAACTGAGTGCATTTCACTTGATTACAACAGCTGCATGTAATGTAAGAAATCTGATATCTCAACATCTGAACAAAATCATTGTGTTAACATTTTTTCAAGATCTCTCTCGGAAACACCCTCCCTTATATAACATGTACTTCTAAAGAATATCTTGGTGCTGAATAAGAGATGTTTATTCTTTCCCACCTCAATGATACTCATTTTATCTACATCAGAAGGAAAAAAGGCTGAGTGAACTTCTCAGGGTTTGAACCTGTGACCATGAGGCCAAACACAGGCCTCCACAAGGGATGCAATAGTCCACTGAGCCATCAGACCTGGCTTGGACAATGCAATGCTCAGTGGTTATTAGAACTGCCTGAGTTGGCACTCTGAAAACATGGGATTCTGGGAGTGAGTCGCCCACTGAGGAATCAATGCTTGACAGCATGGCATGAATAGACTTGATGAAAGGAAGGAGGGGTATTCTGATTATTGACATTATTACAGAGAGTTCAAGGTGTTGCTGTGTGAAAATATTTAATTTTGTTTCTATCATATTGGTATACTCCTATGTCATATAGTCTGAGTAATCGCATATATAACCCAGAATTTATCAGCCGTGGTCCGTGCAGATAACAGTAGTGGGGCGGTGGGGCTGTGTAAGGGCGATTCCGAGGGACGATGCAAAGGGAAAATTAAATTAATAATTATTTGTCCCTCTGCATCGTCCCTTGGAATCCCCCCTTACACGGCATCACCGCCCCATCGCTCTTACTTGCACGGACCGCGGCTGGAATTTATCGACAATTCTAGTGGCACACGAATGCCATTTAAAAGTTGTTTAAAGCTTTCAATGGCATTGAATATATTTGCTAATTGTTGTGGCTCTAGAAGGCCCAGAAACTACTGGGCTTACTGGTGTACCCTTGTACATTTCCTAGCATGGCAACTTGGCTTTCAGACTTGGCAAGTGAAAGCAGGATTTCAGGAGAATAAAGAGCCAACTATTGAATGTAGGAATTATATCTTCTCCTCAGGGACATCCATCACTTCTTCTAGGAGAAGATGCTGCCACCTGCTCTTTAGATACATTTCTGCTGAGAGTAGCAAGTTTCTGTCACATGACTAAGCTCCATTGACTTGTATTGAGAAAAAGATATGTATCCTGGTTTGAATTTTAGGATGTTATTTAGCTCTTAGCTTCAACTGACCGTTTTTTAGTGAGAGCCCTGGTTAGTTGCTATGACAATTGTCTTTTTATTTTGCTTTTCTACCCTACTATTTTGCAATACCTGAAACTTGGCCTTTAGGCTCCCCGACGTTTTGTATTTGACTTTTAACTGTGGTTTTACGGGATGAGTACTCTTGGCAGGAGAGATCTCACTATGACGCTGGATGAGGTGGACCTGGAAAGTATGCAAGAAATTCTACCTGAGTGTTGGAGTCAGAAACAGCCAATACAGCATGAAAAATAAAATACAGAAAGGGCATGTGTCTAACTGGGAACTATGTAAGGTCTATGGTGAGTAGGACCTCCTGGGCGTTCACGTGCTGACGCAATATACTTTGCGTGTATTGCATAAGGAAAGTTGGTTTTGCATTTGTCACCCCGAGTGGGACGGGTATGCTCAGACGTGAGTCCCGTGCTCTCCACACCACTGGAGTCAAGCTATCCAGGCTGATGACGGCTGATAGCCATAAACCGGTCCTTGGATGCTTGATTCCGGTCCAGGGAAGACATGGCTTGGCAGTTCGGGCTGGACTGTTCCCATGAGGCACAGGGTCATGGTTGATTTGCATATGACCATGTCTGAACTGGGGTGGTGTGGAGTGCAAAAAAAGATGGATTTAGGCCAAGATCTATGTACTGGGGTGAATGTATGACATTGTTCTGCATTCTGTCCATCAACTGTTGGTTTGGCATAAGGAGTGAACCCACTTGGTCGTATACACTCAAACCTCCATAGGAGAGGTGGTAGTGCAACGTCAGTCCTGTCGAACAATGATCACACCTCCTTTTCCCGCGTTTCCTCTTCTCGCTCGGAAGATCCCAGGGTGTTTTTGTTCTGACCTCCTTGCTGTATAATGTTTCCCACTCCCCTTGTTCGATGATCCACAGCGTGCGCTTCCTCCTTCGCTTTGCTTGGCCTGGCACTCCCTTGGCAGAGTCTTCTCTGCCCACAAGCTGGCACCCACACAAGCTTTCTTGGGTTTTCTATGCTTCTTGGCAGGACCTGATGCACAGGAAAATCCACAAAGGGCACTTCCTTCTCACCATGCCATGCTCGCTCACTGTGGGTCCCTTGTGACACCGGTGGAGGAAGTTGGCACGGGCATGGGAGCCTCACGCGCACAAGGAGAGCAGTGTGCCACCCTCGGACAAGATGTTCCGCGTCAAAAGGGGCTTCTCTGTTTTGAAAATTGCACAACAGCTAATTGTACAAAGTGCACATTTTGACATAATTCTAACATAGGTCTTCAAAGGTGAATGTAGCGCTTTGACTGCAAGCAAGGTAAAGATCAATGTACCAAGATTTGCGTTGAATTAAAAAACTCGGCCATGTTGGTGGTGATGAAGCTGCTGTCCAAATCTTGTCTTTCCCATCCAAGTTAAAAGTTATACGTACAGCCTGGCACATGCTGTATCATGCCCTGGGCAATAGAATGCGGTTGTATGTCATTCTCTATCTTACATGGGTAAAGATTCTTCATGAAACCCTGTATGTACCCCCTTCTTTCTCATTTTCTGTCTGCTCTGTGCATCTTGTTAATGGGCCCATTCTGGAGATCTACCAACCCCTCTTTTCTTTCCTCCTCTCACGGCAGTTCAAACTCTAGTAATGCCCAGAGTTGAGTATGGGAGTGTCGCTCTCTGTGGCCTTCCCAAATCAACAACGGCTCCGCTAAGAGCCTCAATCAATACAGCCACTAGACTCATCACATGCACCAAAAGATACTGCCACATTTCCCCTGACCTTCAAGCCCTCAACAGGTTACCTTTGGAGGCCAGAATCCATTTAAAAATCTCCTTTATGACACATAAGGCATTGCATCACAAAACCCTGAGGTACCCAGCGGAAAAACTAGTACTATCGGGTGGTAACGGATCTACCAGGAGTTTTGATAATCTCCTACTTAAACCACAACGTTTCTCCAAGAAGAAAACATACAATCGTACCTTCTCAGAAATGGCTCCAAGGATTTGGAACGACGTACCCCCAGAAACGAGACTTAATCCATCCGTTGCTTTTTAAAAAAAAGAAGTGAAATCGATTCTCATGTCCAAATTCACTGGAACTTTTTCTTATACACTCATGTAGATATGTGCTAATCTCTAATAGTTCCCTGTACTGTATTCACATAATTCTGTGTATGTATATGTATATGTCATTCAGCTATATTTGCCCTGTAAAGCACTCTGATACCCTTAAGGTTCTTGTTCGCCCTATACAAAACCATCAAAATAATTAAAATCCTTGCTCCTACATTAAAGGCAGCTCCCTGCCTCTGCCTCAGCTATGTTTTTTCTTTACCCCAGTCCTATGTTTTGGGGCCATATGTATGAAACTTACATTTCCCGATTCTCAAATAGCGATTTTTAGAGAATCGCTATTTGAGAATCGCAAAATGCTATGTATGTAGGATTTGCAAATAATTTTGTGAATCCTACAAATTCCTTAATTTCTACCCCCCCCCATTCATTCCTATGGGTTTAGAGGCCCATAGGAATGAATGGGAAGACATTCTCAATTTGCGATTCTCAATTAGAGAATCGCAAATTGAGAATGCAATTTTAAAGTTGCAAGGGTGTCAAAAGGACACCCTGTTGCACCCCTGAAATGTGCATGTGTGCCCATGTGGCACACATACATGCCCTAAAGGAATGTATGAGCGCCACATGGCACTTTGAAAAATGCAAAAAAGTGCTTTTTAAAAAGAAATTGCAAATGAAGTTGGTGGTAATTTGCGATTCCTTATAGCCAAATTGCACTTTTTCTGGGTCTCATACATTGCATTTAAGGAATCGCTATTTGCGATTCCTTAAATGCAATCGCAAAATAGGGAATCGCAAATTTGCGATTCCTTATTTTGCGAGGCTGTTTTGCTTGCATACATACCACTTAGCTATTTTGCGATTGCAAATGCTGAAATTCTGCAAATTTTGGTGTTTGCGATCGCAAAATTGCCTTCATATATTTGGCCCTTGATCTTTATGTGTCTCGCTTTGGACCTCTGCCCCTGCCTGCACTCTAGTGCCTCTATTCATGTTTCTACTCTAGACATGATCCCCTGTCTATACTGTAGCATCTCCAACCACCTATCCCAAAGTATCTCAACAACAATTTATGCCTCACTCATTCTTGCCTGATTTCTGTTGACCAGTTTTCTTGTGTGGTTTTCTTGCCCTATTTTTTTGCTGATTTTCCTCAACTTTTGTGTGGTAAAGGATTGTCCTGATTTTGGAAATCAACAGAATTGAGTTTGACCAGTCCATGGCCATCATGGCTATCTTCTCCACAGTAAGCCAGAGCTCTGGCACACAGAGCTTAGAGTTAGTGTTACCGGAGAAGGCCCTGATTGCCAAGCAGGAGCGGCACAATCTGTTTTATCGCATGTGGATAAAGTGCCTTTGAGCACTCAGTTTATTGTTGAAACCAAAACTTTGCTCCAATTATTTGATACATCTTACAAACTTGTCTGCTTCAAGGAATCTACCTATCTCAGACAAAGTAATAGTTTGGTACCCTCCCAACACTCTCAGGTACTGAGGGCGATGCTTGCTCTTAACCCCTTCGGTGCTGATGACGGCTCCCGGTCGTCATCCGTTACGGTGGGCGTGTGCTGATGACGGCCTGGAGCTGTCATGACCACTCCCGCAATCGGAATGTGCCGCACAGGCTCAGAATTCCGGCCGCAGCCAGGGGGTTAAAGTAATAATCCAGCAGGTCCATCACGTGAGTAACCAGTCTCCGGAGGAAAGACCTCGCGGATAACACGCCAAGATCCAGCTCTCCTTGTGAATCTTGTCCCACACCAGTGTCTGCTGACATGATGAGGGGGCTGGGACTCACCCGGTTAGGAAATGGTGGATAAACTTCTCTTGGGAATTCCTCATAAGAAGACTATCATGCAGAGGGACAGCAAACATCTGGGCAGGAACTGTGTGGGGTCCACCCTGGGCTTGGTCCCTGGCAGTAGGTCCCTACACCACTCCAGATGTACTGTAGGAATGCCAACTGCATTAGTCTCTGCTGGGCTGAGATACCCCTCTGGGGGTGATTCATGCGCGTTATAAGTTAAATTAACATAACATAACATTAGTCAATCAGCCGGCTCATGGTCTCTGAGTGGCTAACGTGGGAGGGGACAATGCGCCATAGCATACACCTGTATACTTGTTTTGGGTTTTAAAAACCTGGTTTGGATAGAATTTAAAAAAGAGAATTAATTTTACACATGAAAAGGGCCACATACAAATAAAAATAGTTAGACTCATGTGAAGCTTGGGTTACAATGTTTTACAAAATTAATTTCCTAATTTACTGCTCCAAAATGGAGTCAGACAATGGTTAAGTTACAGGAAAATGATTACATTAAGAGCCACTGATCGCAGTACCTGCGGCATCTGTGAGCTGCATCTCTCCCAGAGGACTGGACAGGTTTCATCCCACATGATCCTGGCTGGCTGGAGAGTAGTGGAAGGGGGGGGCTGCCTTCCCACCACAGATGCTGGATTCCTTTCCTCACAACCAAGGCAGGGTTGAGGGAGGTTTGGAGGTTGGTCTATGGGAATGAAGAAAGATCATTGCACTCAAGGGTCACTCTGGTGCTAATCCGCAGAGACGAGGCGCCGACACCGACACGAGAGGTCACTGGATGAGATACAGCTCTAGGAGAGGAGATGGACCCCCTTCATGGACGACCCTTGAGCGGCTAGTTATCCCCAGGAGCTGTGCATGGACAGAGGAAGAGGACTGGCTGCTTGAACTGGATTGGACTTACGAATCAGGAGGTCTCGTGATCTTATAAAATCATTCCGGAACAGGGGTAGAGGATCACCCAATCCATTCAATCCCGAAATATGCGGTCTACGATATGGACTGCAATTTTCTGAGAGGAGAAAGCAAGTTTGGTGGTGCTCACACTGCCATTGGATTGACAAGCGTGCCTTTCCCTAAGATTGGTTGTTCCTGTTGACCGTAATCCCATTAACCCCTTCGCCGCGGGGCTAATTGCCCCACGGTGCTTGGGGCCGCAAGCGGCATGGTGGTACTCGTGACGAGCTTGGCTCGTCACGTAGCATGGTGGCGCTGTGCTCATAATGAGCTGAGCTCGTCATGTCCACGCCCGTTTGTATAGAACGCTCAGCACAGCAGGGGAATTATACCCGCGTGGGAGCGCCGCGGGGGTCATGACGAGCTCAGCTCGTCATGAGCACAGCGCCACTGTGCCTCATGACGAGCTGATCTCGTCATGAGCACCGAAGGTCTTAAGATGTTATAAGATGGCCCTGCTGCCACTGGTTCTTTCTCTTGTTCTGATGGTACATCTGGAGGGCAGGCTTAAAATTAGCTGTTGTGGTTCCTGCAGGCTTGCCTGCCTGCCTTGAGTGCCCACCTGTGACTATATGTGGTATCCTGACTTTTATTTTGGCCCTGATCTCAGGTTAATCCAAGCTTAGACACAGAGACCTAGGCTTCTCCCTGACTATGACAGGTCCTGGACATGCCCTGTGACCTGGAGGAGCCACCAAACATAACATCATTACTGACAGTGGATTACTGTCCCTGCCGTGGGTTTAGAGAATACAATGGAAATAGCAGCCCAAACTGTTTTAAAGGAAATCAGTGGTATGAGAGAACTTTTTATCTCTGCCTCTAAAGTTATGCTTTTGCTTCAGACCCTGTGCTGACATCCCATGTGTACCAGGTACATTGTATGCCAGGGAGTGTAGCAAATGCCTGGTGGTACATTGCGTCTGAGTGAGCCCAGTGCTTAATTTGTGCTGGTGTTTTCCAGTGCACGGCACCAAAACCACCACATGATGGCGCTGTGTGTATATTTCAAAACAAAGTTCCTTAGTGGAGCATTAAACTATTTAATATATCTTAAGACAATGATAAAATTAAACTTAAACCTGCTGTTCAAAGTGACGTGGGTCGTGCGAGCAGCAGTGGACCACCGTGAGTCATACCTTGGGCTCGGATGTATGACGTTACAATGCAGGCTATTACAACGCCTGCCTTTACAACGCGGTTTTTACATCGCAAACCTTTACAACACATAGCGCTTAGAGGTGCTGGATAGTGGTAAGTATAATTTTCTATTCCAACTCCAGTCCCGGTGGACACTAGGGAAGGTGTTGGATAGAAAATTAAACTTATTCCCTATCCTAGAGCGTCCCCCAGCGCAATGCGTTGTAATGGTTTGCGTTGTAATGACTGCGTTGTAATGGTAGTGCGTTGTAATAGTTTCGTTGTAAAGGTTGTTCACCCTTGGGCTCGGCACTTCATTTTTTACAAATTAGGCACTGAGGGAGCCTGAGTAATATAGTCCAGTGGAATTCATTTTGGATACCCCTGACCTGTCCTAGGCCAAGGTAGAGGCTCTGTACTGTGCACCCAGGCTTGGTCTTGCAACTGGAGGGAGGAGACACTGCCAGTGGTGGGAATGAAGACATGGCTGCTTAAGACAGTGTACGCACTCTTTGGTTAGCAAGGAGCTGCTGACCAGTCTTTCGGAGCACGGCCATTTGGGGGGTGGTGGGGGAAGAGGGTGGGACGGCAGATTCTGTGATGAAAGGTGAAAAAGCCTCTAAGCGAAGGCCTTCCCTTGATATCCTTCCCGGATTACTCCTTCAGTTTGGAATGTTGTGACAACCTCAAACGTCTCTGTGGGTCTTTTTTATGAGTGCTCCTGTACATAGTGCTACCTGGAATATATGACGTTACAACGCATGCGTTTACAGCGCATGCCTTTACAACACGGTCAGTACAATGACCACGTTGTTACCACGTGTACCATTACAACGCAAGATATTACAACAACTTGCTGCGGAGGGGGCGCTGGAGTTTGGAATAGTATAATTTACTATCCCAACTCCAGTCTGTGCAACAGTAGGGAAAGCGTTGGATAGCGGAAGGGTAAAAATTACTATTCCAACTCCAGTGAGTGCAACAGTAGGGAAAGCGTTGGATAGCGGAAGGGTAAAAATTACTATTCCAACTCCAGTGAGTGCAACAGTAGGGAAAGCGTTGGATAGCGGAAGGGTAAAAATTACTATTCCAACTCCAGTGAGTGCAACAGTAGGGAAAGCGTTGGATAGCGGAAGGGTAAAAATTACTATTCCAACTCCAGTGTGTGCAACAGTAGGTAAGGTGTTGGATTTAACATCTGGATTTAAAATCCAACGCATTGTACCGACAAGCGTTGTAAACGTTGTTTCCCGCTACCTGCTGTGTGAAGCACCACTCTACGCAACAGCTTAGGGAGGACACGAGGAAGGACAGCTATCACAAACCAGTTTCACAGTTTGAGGCCGACGATCCACATCCCTTGTGTATGAGCTGCTTAAAAAATTGTGACTCGAACCACCGCACTTGGTTCCAGCTCCATTTCTTTTACGACCAGGGAAGGGAGTGCGCGACAGAGTGCTAAAAGGACTGCTGTGCAACCAGGGCTGGTGTCTGCTTGACAGCTAGTCTGTCAGAGGTGAGGAGACATCACCTGAAGTGTTGCTTTTCCACTGGAGGAGCTGTGCACGTGCCCTGAAGCGTCTAGACGCCCTCTTGCATGCCGATAGAGAGAAGGAGCCGGGCCCCCTGTTTCTAATTGCCAAATTGTTTAAATGTAAAGCCCAATCATGTTATGTTATGTTATAAATTGTTTTGTATCGCACTCAATTACTCGCGAGTATCCTGGTGCCGTGACGTCCAGGGGGCTACATAGATGGATAAATGAATACTGGAAGGTCAGCGAGTGTGGGAGGCACTTTGTGCAGTGGGAAACCCCTGGTCACTGGGTTCAAAGCACCAAGAGTGGCGTAGAGGAGGTGGGAATACACTCTCCTGAAATGGCTGTCCTTCCAGGAGCATCCCCAGGGCAGTTCGTGCTGTTGTCTCCAGTCAGGCCTTACAGACACAGCACTCCCAGGATCTGCCTCCCTCTACCTCGCAGACACTCCCAGGATCCACCGTAGCAACAGCGGAGGTCGCTCTTTCTCACACCTGGCGGCCAAAGCTTGGAAAGACCTTCCCCTACACCTCAGGACCGCCCCATCGCTCCAGCAATTCAGGAAGGACTCAAGACCTGGCTGTTCGAATGAACAGATCACCTCGAAGCAACTCCAGCGCCTTCAGACCCGCACAGATGATTTGCTGCACTTTACAAATACGATTGCTTGATAGAAAGCAGGGTGGACTTTACAGTTCAAGTGAGGAATCGTCTTACTTTCCTGAAGACTACCCTCAAAGTTAGGCCTGGGTGGTAAATTCCATTCCGCTCACGGAATTTGAGGAATTTGGGTAATTTTGCATTCCGCGGAGAACGCGGAGTTGCCCAAAATTCCGCGATCCATGACTTCGTGGAATTTTTTGCTTGTTTGCGCTTTCAAAAGCATTTTCATGAGATATTTCCCCCCGAGCACGCAAACAGCCAAAGCGAACAGGAAAAAAGCATTGCAAATGGGCGGAACAAGCAATTCCGCGTGTTTGCAGAACTCTGCATGCTCGCAGAGATTTTTTTACCGTTTTGCAGAACTTTGCGTAGCACGACAACGCAAGTTCCGCCCACCCTTACGCACGGTAGACCAGCTGATGCCATCTTTCTCCTACTCTGCTCTGGAAGAAGGATGTGATGTCACTAGGCCACGTGACCTTGAGACCATCAAGCAGCCCAAAGAAAGTTGTCAGTCTGCAGCTCCAGCTGAAATCTAACCGGACAACCAGGGTTTTTGCAGAGCTGTCTCTTATGTGGTGATCACTGGACATGCACCATCTTCCTGCATCAGCACCGGAGCGGGACTGAAACGCACAGTGTCGTGCAAGGCCGGACTGGCCATACCGGACATCGGGCATTTCCCTGGGAGGCTGGAAAGATGGGAGGGTGCTTTTGTTACTGGGGGCCTGTTTTGTAGCAGTGCAGCCGTTTTAAAAGCACTGCAGTGTTCCTTGTACACCCAACACTTTTCCGGCAACAATAAAAGTGCTTAGATAACTTGGGTTATTAATGTACCTGCTGGACAGATGGAGGTAGTTGTGACTCATCTAAGGTAGCGAAGAAGGTTAATGTGCCTGCTGCAAAGAGCGTCTACTATGCAGATCACAGAACAGTATTTTATGCACATAGCTCAGTTGGTCACTGCTTTTATCACAGACAACTTTTTGTTACTGGGCAGTACATCAGTTACAATCGTAATCTAGATTGGAAAGTTATGTTTTTTCCCCCAAGTTTTTCATTATCCTTTTTTTTTCTAAAAAAGGTTTATCTTGTTAGAAATAAAGGGCCATATGTATCAAGGAACCATTTTGCGATTCTGTAATAGCGATTTTCAAGAAATCGCTATTTCAGAATCGCAAAATGGTATGTATCATGAAAAATGCAACTTCTTAGAGATTTCTTGATATTCCTTAATTGCGAATTCGCAAATTGCGAATTCGCAATTAAGGAATAGTCTCCCATTCACTTCTATTGGCCAGGAGGCCCATAGGAAGGAATGGGAATTTTCTCTCAATTTGCGATTCGCAATTTGCTAATCGCAAATTGAGAATAATTTCAAGGGTGCAGTGGTGTCCAAAGGACACCCTGTTGCACCTCTGAAATAAGCATAGGTGCACATGTGGTGCACATACATGCCCTAAGGGCATGTATGTGCGTCACATGGCACTTTGAAAAATGCAATAATGTGCATTTTTCAAGGAATTCGCAACTTACCACCAACTAGAAGTTGGTGGTAATTTGCGATTCCTTAAGGCCATTTAGCAAATTTTTTTGCCTTCTTACATTGCATTTAAGGAATCGCAAAATTTACGATTCCTTAAATGCAATCGCAAAATAAGGAATCGCAAATTTTGCAATTCCTTATTTTGCATCGGGATTTCCTTCATACATATCATTTTGCGAATTCGCATTCGCAAAGGCCGAAATTCTGCGAATTTCGGCCTTTGCGAATGCGAATTTCAATGATACACATGGCCCAAATTCTTGTTAGTAAAGTCCCAAGTTTGTGCTTCCTCAGACCAAGGACTCTTAACAAATCTCTACCACTACGAATGGCGCGTGAATCCTACACCTTGGAGTCCCCTTTGTCTTATGTAAGATTTTCTATCCCCTGCTTTACACACGTATGATTCATGGTCTCTGTATGTGTGTGTGATGTAAAGTGCTCTGACACCCTACACTGGTATGAGAGGCGCTATAATACAAATGAAATACATGTCAGAGTGGGGCTAGGGAGAGATAGGAGGGTGATAGTGGGGGAATCATTGCAGAGCCCCAACAAAGGTTGTCGTACCCTGGTGTACTGTAATTTACTATGCTTTAAAAGGTGATACAATTAAATACATAAATAAAAATGTTTGGGTTCCCAGTCCGGTCCTGGAATCGGGAACAGGCTCCCAGCTCCTCTCCTGCCTGCCTTGTCTGGTGCCACAGGGCTCCAGGGTGCCTGGGGCAGCTGTCCAGGCCTCACTGGCCTGGTGGGTACCACGGGCGAGCTGCCAGTCTGGACCTCAGGGAGGGGTGCAGTCCAGGTGTGCATCCCTAAGTGACATCACGAGTGGCCAGTGTTACCCATGGATTGCTCCAGAGACAAAGGTTTGAGGTGTACCCTACATTCATGAAAAATATACTGAAGAGTCCCAAATGGGGCAAGCAGCGCTTGAAATGGAAAAAAAGAAGTGCAGGTACTCTGTGCCAGAGTACCAGCTTGTTTCTGAGAAGTGCCGGTACTCTCCGATTTAAAGAATTATATTTCTCTTGAGAAGTGCCGGTACTCTCCCTTCCAAAAAAAAAAAAAAAGTACTGGTACTCCGTACCGGACAGTACCGGCCCATTTAAAGCACCGGGGGCAAGACATGTCGATGATTGAAGAAACTCTTTCTGAGGCGTCTCCCTTTGTGGCACAGAGTGCGGCTGTCGGTAGATTTTACCATTATCTAGAATTTTTGCTTTGAACCCCTGAAACTTAGAATGTGTTTTCAAGCTCAGATGTACATATTCAGACGTGCTGCGTACACTCAGCTTCTGGGGTGAAATAAATCCCCGGATGGAGGGTCTGTTAGGTCATTCCAGGGGGGGGGGGTGCTTTACACTGCACTGCAGAGCGCATCTGCCCCCCTCTTCCCCTCACTTGCCCTATGCAGGGGCTGTTCAGTACACATCAAGCCTGCTTATCTCTCTGTAAGGCGCAGCCCGCCCTCGACGCTGATTGGCTGGCCGAGGGGTCTGCAGACAGGCCCCCCCAGCAGTGATATCACGGCAGAGCAGCCTCTGATAGCAGTGAGCGTCTTAGGATAAGCCGCCCAGCGTTCCCTCTCGGGCTCGAGGCTCGGAGGCGGCTCACCTCAGGTGACCTGTGTCTGCAGCGCTGTGCGGCGGCGGCCCTGAGGGAGGCGCTGTGTCGCCATGACTGCCTGCCTTTAATGTCACAGCTCATCCTATACCGAGGGTTTGAGTAGGTAACCGTAAGGAAGCTCTTAAGGGCACACACGGGGTTCATATATGGGTTAAAAATATGGGGTGCTAATATGGTATTGTATATGATGTGCACCTATGGGGTGCATATATGGTATTGTATATGGTGTGCACATATGGGGTGGACATTTAGGGTGCACATATGGTATTGTATATGGTGTGCATATATGGTATTGCATATGGTGTGCACACATGGTGTGCACATATGGGGTGCATATATGGTATTGTATATGGTGTGCACCTATGGGGTGCATATATGGTATTGTATATGGTGTGCACATATGGGGTGGACATTTAGGGTGCACATATGGTATTGTATATGGTGTGCATATATGGTATTGCATATGGTGTGCACACATGGTGTGCACCTATGGGGTGCATATATGGTATTGTATATGGTGTGCACCTATGGGGTGCATATATGGTATGGTATATGGTGTTCACATATGATGTGCATATATGGGGTCCATATATGGCATGGTCTATGGGGTGCATATATAGTATTGTATATGGTGTGCACTTATGGGGTGCACATGTGGGTGGACATATGGTACTGTATATGTTATGCACATATGGGGTTCATATATGGTATAAGATGTGCACATATGGGGTGCATATATTAGGTGCATATGTGGTATAGCAATTGGTGTGCACACATGGAGTGCATATATGGTATGGTATAAGGTGTTCACATATGGGGCACATTTATAGTATGGTCTATGGTGTGCTCATATGGGGTGCACATATGAGGCGTATATATGGTATCGCAATTGGTGTGCACATAAGGGGCGCATATACGGTATGGTATGTGGTGTTCACATCAGGGGCGCATATATGGCATGGCATATGGTGTTCACATGTGGGGGACGGATTGGTGTCACTATAACGCTGATTTTTACAACGCATTCCGTTACATCGGAATTTTTACAACGCAGGATCCATTACATCGGATGCCATTACAACGCATGGCATTACATCGCAGATGCTATTACAACGCATGGCATTACATCGTAAGTATAGGTAAGTATACTTTTTAAAAAAATGTAATTAAGTTAATTTAATTAATTTAATTTATTTAATTTAATTAAAATACATTTTAAAATAGTAATTAATTTAATTTAATAAATTTAAATCTATTTATTTAATTTAATTTTAATAAAAATTGTAATTAATTTTAATTAATTAATATAATGAAATTATTTTAATTTAATTATGTTTAAAATTGTAATGAAATTAAATTAATTAAAATAATTTATTTAATTTAATTAATTGAATTAAAAATGTAATTAATATAATTTAATTAATTTAATTTAATAAATATATTTTAATTAATTTATAAATGGTAAATATAATTTAATTAGCCCTAAGCACAAACCCAACCCTGAACCCTAAAAACACCCCTGTACCCCAAAACCCAAACCCTACCCTAAAACCTAAAAACACCCCTGTACCCCAAAACCCAAACCCTACCCTGAAACCTAAAAACACCCCTGTACCTCAAAACCCAAACCCTACCCTGAAACCTAAAAACACCCCTGTACCCCAAAACCCAAACCCTACCCTGAAACCTAAAAACACCCCTGTACCCCAAAACCCAAACCCTACCCTGAAACCTAAAAACACCCCTGTATCCCAAAACCCAAACCCTACCCTGAAACCCAAACCCTACCCTGAAACCTAAAAACACCCCTGTACCCCAAAACCCAGACCCTACCCTGAAACCTAAAAACACCCCTGTACCCCAAAACCCAAACCCTACCCTGAAACCTAAAAACACCCCTGTATCCCAAAACCCAAACCCTACCCTGAAACCTAAAAACACCCCTGTACCCCAAAACCCAAACCCTACCCTGAAACCTAAAAACACCCCTGTATCCCAAAACCCAAACCCTACCCTGAAACCTAAAAACACCCCTGTACCCCAAAACCCAAACCCTACCCTGAAACCTAAAAACACCCCTGTACCCCAAAACCCAAACCCTACCCTAAAACCTAAAAACACCCCTGTACCCCAAAACCCAAACCCTACCCTGAAACCTAAAAACACCCCTGTACCCCAAAACCCAAACCCTACCCTAAAACCTAAAAACACCCCTGTACCCCAAAACCCAAACCTAGCCCTGAAACCTAAAAACACCCCTGTACCCCAAAACCCAAACCCTGCCCTAAAACATAAAAATACCCAAACACCCCAAAACATATACCTCAGTACACCAAAACATATACTCCTATACTCATACTTATTTAAAAAATTAATTAAATTAATAAATTTAATTTATAATATTTAAAAACATAAATAAATATTTTTATTTATTTTTATTTATAATTAATAATTATTAAATCAATTATATAATATTAAATAAAATAAAAAAAAATTATATACTTACCAATACTTACGATGTAATAGTATGCGTTGTAATAGCATCTGCGATGTAATGCCATGCGTTGTAATGGCAGCCGATGTAATGGATCCTGCGTTGTAATAGCTGCGTTGTAACAGCATTACGACGTAAAAGTTGCGTTGTAAGTGATACACACCGTGGGGGACATATAAGGTATGGTCTTTGGTATGCCCATATGGGGTGCATATGTGGTATTGCAAATGGTGTGGACATATGGTGTGCACACCATATATAGATTGGCATTTGGTGTGCCCATAAGGGGTGCATGTATGGTCCTGTATCTTGTGTGCACATATGAAGCGCACATATGAGGTGCAAATATGGTATTGTATATGGTGTGCACATATTACGTGCACATATGGGGCGCATATATGGTACGGGGTGCACAAACGGGGTGATATCTGTCCTGTGTGTGCACAGCCTAATACACTACCCGCTGTGACGCCCCCATTCAGTGCAGCCATCACCAAAGGCCGTAGAGAGGTGCTTGAATCTCAAAGCACCGAACATGTGAGGAGCCGGGCACACAGGTGAAGGCACCAAACACAGGAGTGACAGGCCTGGGTCTGAGCATCACCAGGGTACAGCCTCTGAACCAACCGCACTCTCTAACACTCCACCAACAGGGCACTGGAGGCCCTGCAGGGGGCGAGGGGCAGCTCTCCACAGCACTACAGTCAAGCAGGATGCCCCACTCAGGGGCAGTGCCACATCTGTAAGAAAACACATCACAGGCAACAGTGTTTGGAATGAGCCAGTGGATTGGAAATATCAGGGCTAATGAATACCAATGCTTCCTAGTGTTGATGCCACCTCATGCATCTTGCTTTCACCACCCTATACTGCCTGTCTCCTTATCTGAGGAATATCATCTCATGCTTTTTTCTCCCTTCGCCCTGCACTACAGTCTCCTTATCTCACGTATACTGAGACTGCCTGCTCCTGATTCCACCTCATGCCTCTTTCTTCACCCTACACTAGTCACCTTATCGCATGACTACCATCTCATGCCTCTCTCTTCCTCCACCCTATATTACCTGTCTCTTTATCTGAAGAATATCATCTCATGCTTTTTTCTCCCTTCGCCCTACACTACTGTCTCCTTATCTCACGTATACTGAGACTGCCTGCTCCTGATTCCACCTCATGCCTCTTTCTCCCTTTACTCTAAGCCACAGGTTCCTGATCGCATGAATACCATCTCATTTCTCTCTCTTCCTCCACCTTACAGTTTCTTTAGCTCATGAATGTCGAGGCTGCCTGCTCCTGATTCCATCTCATGACTCTTTCTTCCTTAACCCTACACTTCCAGTCTCTTTATCTCATGAATACCATCTCATGCCTCTCTCTTCCTCCACCTTACAGTTTCTTTTGCTCATGAATGTCGAGGCTGCCTGCTCCTGATTCCACCTCATGACTCTTTCTTCCTTCACCTTACACTCAGCTCATCCCCCCCCTCAGCTCGCAACAATGCCACCAGGCACGTCACCCTCCGCCGTACCTCCTACCTTGTCCCACATGAAACCTCACGGCGTGAACGCCGTCGTGATTAGCTTCCCCCTAACCTCTCTCCAAAAGCGAGAAGAAACCACAAGCACAATTTAATCAGACAACACACAGAAACTCTATTTGCCGACACATACCACTGCTCCTCCAAAGGACAGTTTAAGATGGACCTCATCTTCCACACAGATAGTCCGGAAAGCTGGAACTCCGTATTGAGAATACAACTGCACATATCCAAAAGGACGACCACATCACACAGCTGCAAATTGACAACCTCCCTACCTAACCAAGCAAATAGAAAAAGGAATACTTCAGTGACCATCTACTCAAATGGCACAGTTTTGGTACAGGCCAATAATGAGAACCTAGAGGCCTTCGACTCCCTCTTCCCCACCCTTTGCTCAGCACACCTTCAGTCACGACGTCCATCTCCACCCCATCCTAATGCCCCGAGCTACCTCCCTCTGCAGGAGTTAGAAATATCTTCCTCCCCCCTCCAGACGAGACACCCCAGTCCCCCCCTCAGAATCCCCCCTCAACACGCTGTCCCTGTGAACCACATCCTGCAGGTCACTAAAGACGACCAACGCCCGCTCCCCCCTCTATCTTATCCTCCTCGTCATCACTCTAGCATCCCACGAGATCAGCCCACTGACCCCCAGCAACCTACCAGAGAAGACCAAGCTCCACCGCCCCAGCAATCTTACCCACGCCAACAACATAACATCCTCCCTAGAGCCCGGTCTACGGACCCCCGCATCACCCCAACCGACCCACGGAGGAAGAGCTCAAGACCTAACCCCCGAACAAGGGCTTCTGATACCAACAGCTCAGTTGACCTTCCCAGCATTAAACCCCCAATGGGGATCTGGCCCCCCTTCCCTCGAGATGCCCCTACCCATAACTGCTCATCACCAGCCCTGAAAAATATGGCGCACCGGTTGTCCCTACTAGAGAGTCAGCTTGAAATGATATGCAGTGGTCTTGAAGACATCCTTTCCAATCTTGATAAGACTCGTAAGCCCCGACATGTCCAACACAGGGCCGCTGATTCGAATGACTCTTTTACTCTCAATGTCTGTTCTGGAAACGTACCTACGCCCGAGAAACGACTACCAAGGCCCCCTAGAACTGACGCGGGGATCCCACTTCTTTCTCCCTCAAGAACCTTAGCCCCCGCATCTGAAGCTCAGACATACACTAGTAAAGATGTGTGGACCCAATCAAATAGACCTCTCAGATCTGCTGCAGCAATGTCAGACGAAGAAGCTATGGAACTAGCCTCCACCTATGTTTCCCATCCCCCAATTGCCACCAACGCCAAGATTCAAGTGATTACGGGCTTCGGAAGAGATAGCACACCTTTGACGCTTACCAGACCTCCGCCCGCCCTCACCTTCATACCGAGGGCCCCTTTAGAAAAGCAGCCGATCAAACTCAATATTTCTACCAACTGCATGCTCATTAACTGTAGATCTGCCCACAAGCATGCAACGGAACTTGCCGAAGCCATCCTCTCTCAGGACTTAGACATTGCCTTCATCCCTGAGACTTGGCTAAAGGATTGCTCTCCATCCTGCTTTGACATGTTAGTGCCCCCGGGTTTCAAACTCATCAATAAAGACAGAATAGACCAACGCGGTGGAGGGATAGCCATCATCCATAAAGAGGATATTGACATCACTGTAATGGACCCTTGCGAATATAGCTCCTTTGAATGTTTATCGGTCTCTATTAAGCTTAAGGACAACAGCCCTTTAGTAGGTCACCTTCTCCACCACCCACCCGGCAACAACACTACTTTTGGGGAACATCTTTCTGACCTGATTGCCCATTGCGCACTGAAAGACATTAACCACATAATTTTGGGGGATCTCAATCTACGTTGGAATGAATCCAATAACGCCTTAATCCAATCCTTAATACTCTCCTTTGTGACAACAACCTTTCCCAACATTGCTCCGAAGAAACTCATAACAAAGGAGCGACCTTGGATGCCATCATTGCTCAACAAGACACAATTACAATCGACAACATCCTCCCAGTGGACTGGTCGGATCACCACATGATCTTATTCCACATTAACCAAAGAGTCCTATCCCTGCCTCCTGTGTAGGATCCTCCCAAATGGTCGAGAAATTTCTCCCAGATTCCCCTGGAAGTCATGGAAGATAGGCTAAAGTTGCTCCTTCCTAACGACAAAAATCTATCCACAACCGATCTTACCTCACTCTATAACAGCAATATGCTAAACGTCCTCGACCATCTAGCACCATTGAAACAAAGAAAGAACCGAACCATTCCGTCCCGATCTTGGTTCGACTCTGACACTAATGAAGAAAGGAGACAATTAAGAGCTGCAGAAAGACAATGGAGAAGTGTGCCTACTATCGCCCATCGAGACAAGCTGAGATCCATCCGGAAGAAGTACAACAACCATATTAAGAACAAGAAATCCATGTATTTCAGATCTGCTCTCGACAACGCAAAAAACAGACCCAAGGAGTTCTTCAGTATTATCAAACAACAAACTTCCAAACCGGATTCCTCGCTTGGACAGGCCTCCAAAGAATGTTGGGACAACTTTGCCAACTTCTTCAATGTCAAGGTCTCCAAGATTGAGCGCTCACTGGCCATCAACTGCTCTCCCCGACCCCATAGCAGCGTAGGGGGGATGCTTGGTTGTGCTACACCACCAAATACTAAACCATGGTCACTCTTCCAGCCCATTCTAGAAGAGGAAATAGTCAAACTTATCTCCACCGCAAAACCTTCATCTCATACCCTTGACCCCCTTCCTGCTCTTCTAGCCAAAAAACTGAAACTCTCCCTAGCCCCACTTTGGTGCAGGATCATCAACAGCTCCTTAAAAACCGGAACCGTCCCAGATTGCCTGAAAGTGGGACAAGTCACCCCATTGCTAAAGAAACCAGGCCTTGATACAAACGACTTAAATAACTTCAGACCCGTCTCCAATCTTCCTCTCCTTTCCAAAATACTAGAAAGGTGTGTTCTCCAACAACGAACACAGCACTTGACCAATACCAACCTTCTTGACTCACATCAGTCAGGATTCAGGATAGGGTGTAGCACGGAAACTGCAATCCTTAACATAATTGATTACATACACAAATCACTTGACCAAGACCAATGCTGCCTCCTCATTCTCCTCGATCTATCTGCAGCATTCGACACAGTTGACCACTTACTTCTCCTCAAAGCCCTCGAAGAAAGGGCTGGACTAGATGATGTGGTCCTCAAGTGGTTTTCTTCTTTCCTGCATAATCGCTCTCAAAGAATCAAAATGAGAAGCTTTTAATCCGACCTTCATCCAGTCAATAGAGGAGTTCCACAAGGTTCAGTGCTCTCCCCTCAACTCTTCAACATCTACATGGAACCCCTCTCCACCCTACTCAGGAACGCTAACATCCCCTTCCACCTCTACGCAGACGATACTCAAATCTATCTGGAAATCTCCTCTGCTAATGACATTCACAGACTCAACGAAACACTAAAGGAAGTCCAATGCTGGCTATCAAGCAACCATCTAAAGCTGAACCCTGACAAAACGGAATTACTCCTCATCTCAAAAAAAGAAGAGAACCCACAAATGATCGTATGGCTAAAAGATATAGGCACGCTCAATAAGAATCTCTCCCTAGCGGACTCCGTCAAATCACTAGGATCACACTTGACTCCAAACTAGATCTGACCAAACACATCAAGATCTCGGCTAAGAGCGCTTTCCTTAATCTGAAGCTACTAAGCAAAATAAAACCTTTCATTCCACCCAATGATCTCAAACAAGCCACCCAAGCATTGGTGTTATTAAGACTTGACTATGGGAATGCAATCCTCTCCGGAATACCCAAAATTCATCTTGCTCCACTGAAAACAACCCTTAACGCGGCTGCCAGAATGGTCACTGAAATAAAGAAATTTGACCACATCTCTCCGGCACTAAGAGAACTCAAATGGTTACCAATAGAATTGCGGGCGAACTTTAAAACAGCATGCCTCACCCACAAAGCCCTTCACACTGGCAAACCTGAATATCTGGCGGCCAAACTTAAATAAGCAGGTCAGAACAGGAACCTCAGAAGCTCTAACACCCTACTCCTGATCCCACTAAAAACTCGAAAACAAAAAACCAAGGACCGGTCCTTCGCCGGGAATGCACCCAAAATTTGGAACTCTATCCCCCCCGACATCAGAACTATTCCTTCTTTCCCTAAATTCAAAAGTCAACTCAAAATCCTGTTCCTTGATCGCTCCTTAACTATCAGATAGGATCACCCTGGATTGTCCTAAGAGATTCTGCTCCCCGCCCGGACGGGGATGGCCAAAAAAACCATGTAATGGATTTCTCCCTCTTCTTCCTACTGTGACTCGCACCTCGAATGTCTCTGTGCACTATATTGTACTTTGCCATGCTCTGTTTGCTTTCTTTTTGCAACGCCTTGTAATTATGTGAAGAGCTCCGATACCTTGCGGTCTGGCTAGCGCTATACAAAACTTCTTAAATAAAATAAATAAATAAAATACTAGTCTCCTTATCTCATGAATACCATCTCATGCCTCTCTCTTCCTCCACCTTACAGTTTCTTTAGCTCATGAATATCGAGGCTGCCTGCTCCTGATTCCATCTCATGACTCTTTCTTCCTTCACCCTACACTAGTCTCCTTATCTCATGAATATCATCTCATGCCTCTCTCTTCCTCCACCTTACAGTTTCTTTAGCTCATGAATGTCAAGGCAGCCTGCTCCTGATTCCATCTCATGACTCTTTCTTCCTTAACCCTACACTTCCAGTCTCTTTATCTCATGAATACCATCTCATGTATCTCTCTTCCTCCACCTTACAGATCCTTTATCGCTTGAATGTCGAGGCTGCCTGCTCCTGATTCCACCTCATGACTCTTTCTTCCTTAACCGTACACTTCCAGTCTCTTTATCTCATGAATACCATCTCATGTATCTCTCTTACTCCACCTTACAATTTCTTTAGCTCATGAATGTCGAGGCTGCCTGCTCCTGATTCCACCTCATGACTCTTTCTTCCTTAACCCTACACTTCCAGTCTCTTTATCTCATGAATACCATCTCATGTATCTCTCTTCCTCCACCTTACAGATCCTTTATCGCTTGAATGCTGAGGCTGCCTGCTCCTGATTCCCTCTCATGACTCTTTCTTCCTTAACCGTACACTTCCAGTCTCTTTATCTCATGAATACCATCTCATGTATCTCTCTTCCTCCACCTTACAGTTTCTTTAGCTCATGAATGTCGAGGCTACCTGCTCCTGATTCCACCTCATGACTCTTTCTTCCTTAACCCTACACTTCCAGTCTCTTTATCTCATGAATACCATCTCATGTCTCTCTCTTCCTCCACCTTACAGTTTCTTTAGCTCATGAATGTCGAGGCTGCCTGCTCCTGATTCCACCTCATGACTCTTTCTTCCTTAACCCTACACTTCCAGTCTCTTTATCTCATGAATACCATCTCATGTATCTCTCTTCCTCCACCTTACAGATCCTTTATCGCTTGAATGTCGAGGCTGCCTGCTCCTGATTCCACCTCATGACTCTTTCTTCCTTAACCGTACACTTCCAGTCTCTTTATCTCATGAATACCATCTCATTCCTCTCTCTTCCTCCACCTTACAGTTTCTTTAGCTCATGAATGTCGAGGCTGCCTGCTCCTGATTCCACCTCATGACTCTTTCTTCCTTAACCCTACACTTCCAGTCTCTTTATCTCATGAATACCATCTCATGTATCTCTCTTCCTCCACCTTACAGATCCTTTATCGCTTAAATGTCGAGGCTGCCTGCTCCTGATTCCATCTCATGACTCTTTCTTCCTTAACCCTACACTTCCAGTCTCTTTATCTCATGAATACCATCTCATGTATCTCTCTTCCTCCACCTTACAGATCCTTTATCGCTTGAATGTCGAGGCTGCCTGCTCCTGATTCCACCTCATGACTCTTTCTTCCTTAACCGTACACTTCCAGTCTCTTTATCTCATGAATACCATCTCATGCATCTCTCTTCCTCCACCTTACAGTTTCTTTAGCTCATGAATGTCGAGGCTGCCTGCTCCTGATTCCCTCTCATGACTCGTTCTTCCTTAACCCTACACTTCCAGTCTCTTTATCTCATGAATACCATCTCATGTATCTCTCTTCCTCCACCTTACAGTTTCTTTAGCTCATGAATGTCGAGGCTGCCTGCTCCTGATTCCACCTCATGACTCTTTCTTCCTTAACCCTACACTTCCAGTCTCTTTATCTCATGAATACCATCTCATGCCTCTCTCTTCCTCCACCTTACAGTTTCTTTAGCTCATGAATGTCGAGGCTGCCTGCTCCTGATTCCCTCTCATGACTCTTTCTTCCTTAACCCTACACTTCCAGTCTCTTTATCTCATGAATACCATCTCATGTATCTCTCTTCCTCCACCTTACAGATCCTTTATCGCTTGAATGCTGAGGCTCCCTGCTCCTGATTCCCTCTCATGACTCTTTCTTCCTTAACCGTACACTTCCAGTCTCTTTATCTCATGAATACCATCTCATGTATCTCTCTTCCTCCACCTTACAGTTTCTTTAGCTCATGAATGTCGAGGCTACCTGCTCCTGATTCCACCTCATGACTCTTTCTTCCTTAACCCTACACTTCCAGTCTCTTTATCTCATGAATACCATCTCATGTATCTCTCTTCCTCCACCTTACAGATCCTTTATCGCTTGAATGTCGAGGCTGCCTGCTCCTGATTCCATCTCATGACTCTTTCTTCCTTAACCCTACACTTCCAGTCTCTTTATCTCATGAATACTATCTCATGCCTCTTTCTTCCTCCACCTTACAGATCCTTTATCGCTTGAATGCTGAGGCTGCCTGCTCCTGATTCCATCTCATGACTCTTTTTTCCTTCACCTTACACTTCCTGCCTCTTCATCTCGCTCTTGCAGGTTTTCATGTCAGAATATCAAGTTTTTATGAGGAGTTTGTATATTAAACTAATTTGCACCTACACATACATATACATATGGTGACATTTAAGTCGCTGATATTTTACTACAATTCTAAGGTAACAGAATATTTATTTAAGACTTGACCTTCTTGTACAATACTCTCTTGGAAGTTCAGACTCAAGTGAGCCATCTCCTTTTGTTGATGTTCATACCTTTCTGTCTCTCTCTCTCTTTATTTGCCCTTCTCGCCCTTCCACTGGGTTAAATTATCTCCATGAAAATTAATATCCTGTCCAGCAGTCCTCAAAAATGAGTGGTGAGACCCACCGCCTGCAAACGCTGGTACAAATTAAGCACTGTTAATGCAGTCATGACACGTCGCGGACAACCCAATCACCAATAACAGCACTAAACCCAATCAGACAGCAGGTTACATGCGTCACAAACCTAAGCACCACCCTAGATGTGCACTATACTTGTGCAATGCACCAACCCTGATACCATCAGTATCAACCGTTTGCTCTGCCTGAGCACCGCATGCCCCCCTGCACCTCGTCTTCAATCAATCCATCAGCATTTGTTGAGTGCAGCACTGCCACCCCTAGGGGTTTTGGTTGCTGACCGTTGAAAAGCCAGGTCTGGAGTTTCTTTCTGAAGTCTGCCAGGGAGGGTGCTGTTTGGAGGTAGGGGGCAGTTTGTTCCAGGGCTTAGCGGCGATGTAGGAGAAGGAGCGACCATGGCTGCGACAGATCTGAGGGGTGTGTGCAAGTTATAGTGAGTAGAAGCGCAGGTGTTTTGTGGGTTGATGGAAGTTACATCGGTGGTTGATGTAGGCAGGTCCTTGATCATGATCATCAGGGCTTTGTAGGCGTGCTTGAGGATCTTGAACTGGCATCTCTTCTATATGAGGAGCCAGTGGAGCTTCATGAGGTGGGGGATGAAGTAGTGGATCCATTTTGGTAAGTCCTTGATGAGCCTGGCTGCAGCATTCTCTACGGTCTGGAGTCTTTGAGGAGCTGGGTGGAGATGCTGGAGTCGTGTGTTGCCGTTGTCGAGGCGGCTGGTGACGAGGACATGGGTGATGGTCTTTCTGATGTTTGCCTGGGATCCATCTGAAGATTCTGTGGAGCGTGCAACGGGTGTGGAAGTAGGAGGAGGTGACTGTGTCAACTTGTCGTTTCATGGTCAGATTGATGTTGAGGATGACGCCTAGGTTGTGTTCATGGTCTGATGGCACAGGTGTGGGTTTGAGTTCAGATGTGTTTTTCCCAAAGATCAGTACTACTGTCTTGTCGGAGTTGAGTTTAAGGCAAATGGCTCTCATCCAGTTGGCTACATTGGTCATGGCGTTGCCGAACTTTGTCCTGGTAGGGGAGATGGATGAGTTGAGTGTCTTCAGCGTAGGAAATTATGTTGCAGCCGTGGGATCTGATGATGTCGATAAGGAGGGTCATGTAGATGTTGAACACTATGGTGCTGAGGGATGATCCTTGGGGTACACCACATTTGATGTTCATGGGTTTGGAGGTGAAGGGAGACAGCTGGATGCTGTGTGTGCATCCTGTGAAAAAGGCGGCGATCCACATAAGGGCGTTTTGCTGAGTGCTGATGTTGTGGAGTCTGTCGATGAGTGTGTGGTGGGATACGGTGTTGAATGCAGCAGAGAGGTCGAGGAGGATCAGGGCTGTTGGTTGATGGTCTTCTCGAGTACTTTGGCAGGGTGAGTGAGCAAGGAGATCGATCAATAATTTTTGAGTTTGCTGGGGTTGGAGGAGGGTTTCACTAGGAGGGGTCTGATCTCTTTTCTCTGTCTGTTTCCATCTATCAGGGAAGGCTGCTGTGGCGATGGAGGTTTTGAGGATGCTGGTGAGTTCCGTGCTGATTATTGGCTCTGAGGATGAACAGATGGTGTGGGCAAGGGCCTGCGGGTGCTCTGGAAGGGATGGATGACGTGATGGTTGTGGTGGTCTGAGTGGTAAATGGAGGCCATGTGGTGATCATTCGGCTGGTGTGCTCTGGTTGGCCAAAGCTGTTGACGTTGGGAACAATGGGTTGGGAGTTTCAAAGTTATTGTAGATTGTGGCAATCTTGCTGTGTAAGTAGTCTGAGATGGTGTTGCAGAGTTCTTGGGAGGGGGGGATTGTGTTCTCTGTGGCTGCTGGGTTGGATAATTCCTTGACTATTTTGAATAGATGTTTTGTGTGATTGGCTGCTGTGTCGATGCTGGCGGTTTATGGCGTCTCTCTTGGACTCCTTAATGTCACGTGGTAGTTGCTGAGGGTTGTACAGCATTACAACGCGGGCTTTTACCCCGCATGCCATTACAACGCTGTTTTTACAACGCAAGTCGTTACAACGACTTGCGTTGGGGGGCGCTGGATAGTGGAATAGTTTAATTTTCTACTCCAACTCCAGTCCCGTGGATAGTAGGGAAGGTGTTGGATAGAACATTAAACTATTCCCTATCCTACAGCGCCCCCCAGCGCAAGTCGTTGTAACGACTTGCGTTGTAATAGCAGCGTTGTAATAGCAGTGCGAGGTAATGGCCGCGTTGTTATGGATGTTTCCCTTGCTGAGGGCTGCTTTGTGGGCGGCTCTGTCGGAGGACAGAATATGAACCTCCAGTTGCTCATACCACAATTCCAAACACCACATGAAGATGCACAGAGAGGCTGTACGTCGGAAGATCTTGCAGCAATATCAGCTGATTTAAGTATTGTGTCATCCCATTGGGTGTAGATTTTCCACCACTAATTCGAATGGGTTGAATTAATTAGGACATGATATTTAAGTCAGACCATATTCCAACAACAATATTCTGATCGTGCACCTCACAGGAGGGTAATTCAGGGAACGAACCCCATTAATGGCTTCACAAATGACATCACAGTAATGACTCTTTGGTGCAATCAGTGACGTAGGCTTCAAGTGTCAGTGGGTCAACCAGCAAGTGTAAGACTGATGAGTAGAGACCAGCTGAACCAGAGGAGCCCATTGGACCGGTCTCACGCCCAAGGGCAAATGAAGACACTGCCAGGGAGATTGTTGGTGATGCCTGACTGGATCACTGGGACACATTCCCTAGTGAGCAGAGGTGAGCCCTGGGACACCTGAGTATATGGTGAAGTTGAATGATATGAAGTTAGCAACGACAAGTGAGCAGCGCCACAAACCCCCCAATAACGTAAATAACAAAGCCTATTAGGACTCCTCTGCGGGAAGCAATAGGCATGGTCCTGAGGGATTACCCCAAAGGTGAGGGTTTTGGGCTTCCTGATAAGGCACAAAGGCCGAATCTGGCATCAGGGTGCCCGTGCAGGGACCTTGTGCAGGAGAAGTAAACAGTCCTAGCGAGATCACCTACTACTCAGTCTGCCCCCCTGCGCTTCTCGCGTGGCCTTATGGGCCACCTGGGCCCATGGCTTCTGCCTACGGGAGAGTCTGGCTCCAGGGCATGGGTTCCTGGCCGGAAATGACGCAGTCCAGGGATTATCCAAGCACGTGCACTGCACAAGGCTGTCACCTGATGCTGAGCACATCTGTTGATCCTGAAACTTGTGAATATGCCACTGTTCCTTGCATAGCGCCCAGCTGCTACTGGTTTAGTCTCACAGCGCTACTGCCTTGTCAGAGGGATCACACCACAGTGCTTGTTATGCAAAAGAAAACGGTACTACCCCAGTTACATGTCCCTCTCCGCCACATTCCTGGTCCATTTGTCCAGTCTCAAATGGAGGCTATTCTGTTTGTATGTATAGTTAGTGTTGCGTGTTCCAGGCACTTCTAATACAACAGAATGCTCTCTTTCTAGCGCTCTGATGCGCCTTGAAGCTGAATCTGTGAGCTGGACCAACTGTGAAAGGTGTCTTTCAAATTAACGTGTTGCCTTTAATTTGAGCACATCTGGAGGGAGGGATTCAGCCTTCCAGGATCGAAGACTTTTAAATGATACAGTATTGGAGCCTGGCACGCTCACCCCCAGCCCTCCCGGTCTTTGAGGGGTAGCAGCTTGCTGACGAATCTCCATTCCTGCAATAAATGGTGAAATGCCTCTGGCAGACAGATGTTCTTGTGCTGCCTGCACTGTTGGCTTTCATGGTAACTATATAAGGTGGCAAAGCTCACACGGTTGTGTGTCTGAGAAAGGTTCCCTGTCTAACCTGCACCTTGCAATGGTTCGATACTCAGCTTTCATCCCTCCCAGGTCGACTCAACGAGCACTTTTTAAGATTTGAAATAGCGCCTTGGATTAAAAGCTCCTAGAGGCAACGCAGTCTGTGGTGATTTCTGCTGTGTTGCAGAAGAAGCGACGTCGCTTCCATCAGTGCTGAGAACTGTTCGAGCGCCAACCAGGCTCGTCCGTCCTGGTGTCCCTGAGCACTAGTGAGTGCACACGAGGCCCAGTAGACGTCATCTGCGTGCACCAGGTGCTGAGAACCAGGCTGGTCCACCCTGCTGTTTCTGATCACTAGTGAGTGCACACGAGGCCCAGTAGACGTCATCTGCGTGCACCAGGTGCTGAGAACCAGGCTGGTCCACCCTGCTGTCCCTGAGCACTAGTGAGTGCACACGAGGCCCAGCAGATGCCATCTGTCTGCACCTGGTGTGCTTCCGTGCTGCACGCCGGAGACAGCCTGCCCCCCTGCAGACCGATGCTGCCATCCTGGGAGGGCGGCCCTCTCATTGGCTGCTCCGGATACGTGCTCGTCACCATGGCAACCAGCCGGACAGCTCATCGCCATGCAGGTCCAGTGGACCACGCACACGTCCGAGCACTTCCCGGATCTGAGGCTGCCCGCATATGATGCAGGAGGGGCCCTCGTGAGGGGCCCCTGGGGGGCCGAGGTGAAAATACCAACACAATAACAACTCTGCTGCAAACAACAGGACGTGACGTGCTTTATAGACAGCATTCCTTCCAGGGGAGGGAGGGGGCCTGCAGGTCTCTTTCACACTAAAGTTCGATTTAAAAGGACGAAAAACATTTGGCGGTAAATGTTCTTTAAAATAATATGCAGCATTGAATGGTGGCTTTAAAAGCACAGAGAAAGGAAACATTGTGAGTTTTCAGCAAATGTGTTGTCAACTGCTGTTCTATTTATATTAATTCCATAAAAGAGCAAAGCACAGAGACATTGCATCATTATATAAAACGATGCATCACAGCAGCACATAAAAATGTATAGGACAATGCTTAAAGTATTAAAAGGCACCATGAAGAAAGGAAAGCACAGTAGAAACATCAACTGTATAAAAATATCACTTTCTCCACCACATTCTTCAGTCTAGTAGCAGCCAATAAGAACGTCTGTACCATCAAACATATATTCAGACTGTAATAACTGAAGATTAAATAAAGCTCTATACACCTCCTGATGTGTAAGGACCTGAGCAGTGGTAAGAAACAAACCTTCCTAGGTGGATCATACAGTGGACAAAACAGCCGAAAGTGTACCATCGACTGTTTACATGGCGAGTCACAGGGGCATAGGGCCACATCTGAGTCGCTGTGCGCGTGGCTAGGGCAAGAGACTGAAAGGTCCTATGCCAAATCTAAATTTAATCAGATAAAAACGCTATTGATGGCGTGGTGGGGCACGCAAATATAGATCCATATTATCATTTGTTACCAAATAAGCAGCCACATTCTTTTTAGGAATGTCTGACAAAATATCGATTACAAAAATATCTACCTACAAAAATATCGCAACAAAAATGTCGATTACAAAAATATCGACAAAATGTCCCCCCCCAAAAATATCGATGTCAAAAATATCGTTATTAAAAAATATCGTTTTTTAAATAAAAAAAGATGTAATATGAATAAAATAATACTTATAAAAGTAATAAACATAGTTAAAATATGTTATACTATTTAAAATTAATAATTAATACATAATTTAATAAAAAAATTAATAATATACATATAATACATAGGGGTCCATTAGTATGTCGGGCGGATTGCCTCCCCCAGGGTGGCGGTGGCCACTGCCACCCTGGCGGAGGCAATCCGCCCGACAAGCACTCTCGTTTTCCCCTCCGCCAGATTAGGATGGGACAGCGGCGGACGGAAAGACCGTCCGCCGCTTTACCGCCGCGGTCGCAGCAATAGATCAATATGGTGGCGGTGTCCAATGGACACCGCCAGCCATATTACCATGGCGCAATGCCGCCACGGAAAGGCAGGCGGAGATCGCTGCGGAGATCGCTGCGGGGGCCCCCTGCAGGGCCCCCAGGTTGCCACCACTGTCGGGGGGCACATGCGGTGCCTGCCGCTTTGCATCTTGAAATGCGTCAACATATGTTTTGCATTGTGGCGGGCGGTGCAGAGAGCACCGCCCGCCACAATGCAAAACATATAGGATGTGCCCGCCACTGTGGCGGGCACATCCTAATACCCACAACGGGACACCCGCCCTTATGGCGGGCGGTCCCGATCTCTGTTAGGGTGGCGGGCGGACAAAGTCCGCCCGCCTTCCTAATGGACCCCATATTATATACTTCCTTAATAATAACTTTAAAAAATAATTTTTAATAACTTATAAATAAACAAAAATATTATAAATTACAAATAAATGTATACACATAAAATAATAATATAAATAAAAATGTAAAACAAATAAAAAAAGTAAGTAAATGTTGGATAGCGTAGGGGTAAAAATTACTATTCCCACTCCAGAGAGTGCAACAGTAGATCAAGGTCGGGATTGAGGGGCTGTCTAAGAACAAGGCCCCAGGTCCAGATGGAATCCCGCCAGACCTATTCCTAAGCTCAGCGGAATTATGGGCCCCTATAATGACAAGAGTCATAAATACTGCAATTCGTCAGGGCTTACCGCCCTCTTGGTCAACGGCCATTATTGTGCCGATTTTTAAAAAGGGTAATAGGGACGACCCGCAATGTTATCGCCCGATCTCCCTGATTGATGTATCCGCCAAAATTTGGGGGAGGGGGATACTAAATCGGCTGGCGGAGTGGACTGAGGCGAATAATATCATCTCTGACACACAGTACGGTTTTAGGAAGGGTCAGTCCACGAGTGACCAGTGCTTGAACCTTTATATGCTAGCAGCAAAGTACACTAAGGCCAGTACGGAATCCATTTATATGGGATTCATGGATCTGGCAGCTGCTTTTGACCATGTCAATAGGGAAAAGCTCTGGGACATGATGACCAATATGGGGATAGAGGCTGGCCTTATTAAAATCTTAAGAGAATTGCACAGTAATACCTCAGCGCAAGTAAGGTATAATACTGAGGGGGAATGTACCGACTCTTTTTTTTGTAGAAGTGGGGTACGCCAAGGCTGTATTTTGGCACCCTCTTTATTTTCCCTGTATATTAATAATTTAGAGCAGCACCTTTTACAGTTAGGATCAGATTGCCCACGAGTAGGGACGCGTCATGTTCCTGTGTTGCTTTATGCAGATGATGCGGTCCTCCTTGGACGAACACCAAAGAGCCTACAGATCTTAATTGACGGTTTTGTATCCTTTATGGGTTCTTTGGATCTTTTTGTTAATTTAGGAAAATCATATGTTTTATCTGTCGGTAGTAAACCATGCAACAAATGTACATTTACAATAGGGAGCCATAAGATAGAGAAGGTCAAATCATTCTCGTATCTGGGCCTACTATTTGATGGGTCTTTAAGATTTAACCACCTTGTGGAAGAACGCTGTCGAAAGATGAATGCCACCAACGGTGCTATTGCAGGCTATGGTAGGAGGTTGGGGAGGTGGTGCCCGGAGCAGGTGCTGAACCTGTACAACTCCATGTGTTGCTCTAAAGTTATTTATGGGGCAGAGGTGTGGGGCTTTGTGAATACTTGCCAACTTCAGCGGGAGGAGAATAAACATCTACGCTCCATCCTGAAAGCCCCGCACAGTCTAGCTGCAGCCATTGCACACAGGGAGCTAGGGATATCCTACCTGGAGGACTTGGTGAAAGTCAGACCCATTTTAGCTTGGTTCAAAATTTGGACAAATCCCGAGGCAACCCTAAGTAGGGAAATAATGAAGGATTGCTTGGGCAGAGAAAAATGGATGCGAATCCCGTGGCTCAGTTACGTTAAATCCGTTTTAGACACGCTGGGCCTCGGGAACCTTTTTTCTGACCCGGCAACAATCACCCCTCGCCATAAGACAATTGTCCAAAAAGTGTTTTTGGCACACAAAGCCACCC
This sequence comes from Lissotriton helveticus, assembly GCF_964261635.1. NCBI lineage: Eukaryota > Metazoa > Chordata > Amphibia > Caudata > Salamandridae > Lissotriton > Lissotriton helveticus. The sequence continues at coordinate 24,783,174 of NC_136072.1, forward strand.
AAAGAACTGAGTCAGATAGGGTCAAATCTACGGTGTGTGCCTATAACCTGGTAAAGACTAGAGAAGGAATTGAACCCTATTTATATTTAATACACAATGCTCAAGACAGGTTTTTAATGAATCGTTTTAGGCTAAATCTTTTACCATATTTATTGGGATCACCTTTAGGGTATTCCAGCACAATTGAGCAGAAGGGAACCTGCGACTGCGACAATAGGTCTCCGCAGGATTCCCTTCATTTTGTATTGTTATGTTCATTTTATTCTGTACCTAGGTGCAGATTTTTGGTAGACATCTTAAAAAAACTAACATAAAAAGCGCCCGAGATGCTCTGATTTATTTACAACAGGCGAATGATCCACTTACACTGTGTTGTATTATTAATTTTATTAAAGTGGCTGCCCGATTAAGGACCACTAGAGGGGAGGTGGAATTGTGAACTGTGAGATTTTGGATCCTGGTTTTAAAGTTCCATAATGTTCCTTTTCTCTTAATACACTGTGATATAGTTGTATTAATAACAGGATTCATGTCAATTTAAATGTGTTTTAATGTTATGAGTATATATTGTTTGTTTGTACCTTTTATGGTGATTTTTAATCATCGAATAAAGAATCCTGACTGACTGACTGAGTGCAACAGTAGGGAAAGTGTTGGATAGCGTAGGAGTAAAAATTACTATTACCACTCCAAAGAGTGCAACAGTAGGGAAAGCGTTGGATAGCGTAGGGGTAAAAATTGCTATTCCAACTCCAGCAAGTGCAACAGTAGGGTAAGTGTTGGATAGCGTAGGGGTAAACATTACTATTCCCACTCCAGAGAGTGCAACAGAGGGAAAGTGTTGGATAGTATAGGAGTAAAAATGACTATTCCCACTCCCGAGAGTGCAACAGTAGGTAAAGTATTGGATAGCGTAGGGGTAAAAATTACTAGTCCCACTCCAGAGAGTGCAACAGTAGGGAAAGTATTGCATAGCGTAGAAGTTAAAAATAACATACTTATAAATAAATTCATATTTTAAAATGATAAAATAATTAAATATTAAATAAATATAAACTATTTACAAATACCAATACATAATTATTAAAAACATGATTAGCAATAAATAACTAAGTACAAATAAATGTATAATAAATACCAATTAATAATAATTAATTACCAATTAATTAACAATAGTATAATTAACAAAACAATTAATTAAAATAAAATAATACTTAATTACATTTAAATTATTTCCCACCCTATTCCCCTATAAACCCATAACCCGCTAAAGAACATAATTATCAATTAATCAATTAATTAAAATTAATTACCAATTAATACAAATTAATTAAAATTAATTTATATTTCCTAAACATTAATAATTAATTTAGTATAATTAAATCACTTCCCACCCTATTCCCCTATAAACCCATAACCGGCTACAGAACATAACTATCAATTAATCAATTAATTAAAATTATTAACCAATTAATTAAAATTAATTTATAATTCCTAATAATTAATAAAATAATTTAGTATAATTAAATTACTTCCCACCCTATTCCCCTATAAACCCACAACCCGCGACAGTACTAAAATACAAAATGTACTTAAATTACATAAATAAAAATTAAATACATAATAAATACATAATAATATACATAAAAATCATATACAAATCGATATTAGTAACATCGATATTACTAACATCGAGATTACTAACATCAATATTAGTAACATAAATATTACTAACATCGATATTAAAACTATCAATAAAACTTACCTTCTATATTATGTCTCTTCGATATTTAAACATCGACATTATTGTATGTCGATATTTAAAAATCAATATTTTGTCTGCCTACCTCTTTTTAGATATCTCCTAGGCAGTGCTGTTGCTGTCTCTGCATGGTCACCACTTTGCATTCTATAAATCTTTGCAATTCTGCTCCCAGGGTGTAGTGCACAAAAGGGTGGAGTACCAGGTGTCCCTGTGGAGTTGTTAACCTCTGTTAGCCACATAAGGTTTATGTGGCTAACCTTAGTTCAATCTTTCTCTTTATAATTGCATTAAGGGTGCAATCCCTTATAAGGCTAATAGCGGTGCCTTTACAACTCCACAGGGACACTTAGTAACAGTCTATGGTATTGCACCCGTTCGTTGCTTCATACCTTTTCATTTATTACTCATGCTACCAGTAGTATATTTTTTTGACAAAAAATAAAAAACAAACAGACATTAATATTTACAATGCCATTTGCTCAAACATTTACTACTGCAAGTCCTCTTGCACTGTAAATGCTTGTTCCTGGATCGTGGACATCCCTTTGATGCACCACTATGGAAAAGTATTCAGTTTTTAAGGATTTCTTGGGGGTGGAAATGTCGTGTGGGTTGTATAAATAATCCTGCCTCCCCAACAGGGTAAGTAAGTTGCTCTTTGATACATTGGAGCCAAGGAACACGATGAACGCGGTCCAAACACATAGGGCCCCATTAGGATGACGGGCGGACATTGTCCGCCCGCCACCCTATCGGAGAACGGGACCGCCCGCCATAAGGGCGGGGGTCCCGTAGGGGGAATTAGGATGTGCCCGCCACAGTGGCGGGCACATCCTGTAGTTTCAGCATTTGCATATGCAAATGTGGGGGGGTACCATAGGTACCCCCATGTGCCCCCCTGACAGTATCGCCAACCTGGGGGCCCTGCAGGGGGCCCCGCAGCAATCGCCGCCTGCCTTTCCGTGGCGGCATTGCCGCCGCGGAAAGGCCTCTAATGTAAGCCATCGTAATATGGCTGGCGGTGTCCATTGGACACCGCCACCATATTAATCTATTACCGCCGCGGTCGCAGGTCGACCGCGGCGGTAAAGCGGCGGACGGTCTTTCCGTCCGCCATTGTCCCCTCTGCCATCCTAATCAGGCGGAGGGGAAAACGAGAGTGGTTGTCGGGCGGATTGCCTCCGCCAGGGTGGCGGTGGCCACCGCCACCCTGGCGGAGGCAATCCGCCCGATATCCTAATGGAGCCCATACAGTCAGTGATTGCGTCCCAATTCACCGGAGTTTCTGGTTTAGCCCAGATAGAATGCCACAACAGCAACAGAGCAAGCTGAGCATGGTCTTCGAGATATGGAAGGCCCAGTTCTGCGTGGCAAGCATAGGTAGAGACAGAAGTAGGGACAGAGAGTAGTCTGCTCAGAAACACATTATCACTAACCTGGAAGTGCGAGGTGTTTACATTCCCCCAAATGCCTGCACCACCGGTGCAAACGGAGCAGCACCGGGCCTTGTAGATGTTAATTACCACGTCCAGGGTCTTTGAACCTAACTTCTTGGAGAATTTATTTATTTATTTAGAATCAGAAAATTGATATATTAGTTTTATCAAACTGCAATTCTCTAACCCTAGTCAGGTTCGACCAAGTAGATTTGGAATCAAAGGGCATCCCTAGGTACACAAAGGAAGGGGCAGATAAGATTCTAATTCCATTTATAAAGTAAGATTTCTGTTTGGCTTGGGAGTGCCCAGATGTCATGATGTGGAACTTAGTGGTGTTGGTAGATAGACCAAGGTCACACATGAATAAAGCAAATTTGTTTAATAGGCGCTGCAAATCCATAGAGGAGCCCTCTGTTAACACAGTCAAGGGCCAAACTCAGGTCCGTAAATGCTAAGTGCAGATGACCCGACTTAGCCGGCGTATATTTGCTCATGAGTAAGTGTAGGTCCATGCGCTCTTCAATGGTCCCAAGTCCTTTTCCGAAACCAAACTGCACGGCTGAGAAAATGCCCCTTTCATCAATCCAAGTCTCCAGTCAAACCAGAAGGGTCCTGACCAATATTTTGGCTGTGGAACAGATCAAGAAATGGGACGATAGTACTGGGGGTCCGCTCGATCTCCCTGCTTAAAAATTGGTATTATGACTGAATTAGACCAGGACTTAGGAGGGCCGACAACCAGTGCACTCCTTAGGACATTCACAATATGGGGGGTCTCCCGGCGAGATTCTCAATGCGGGGATGTCAGGTTTCTCATTTTGAGTGGTCGCATATGCTCACGACCGCTAGCGATGAGAAACTACCAGTCCGCGTTGAGAAAGCTGCTGCTCGAGTACAAATCTTCTCGAACGGCAGAAAACGACCGCTTGCACTGTGCAAGATGCCGATTGCAATGATTGCACAGTGCAGACAAGCATCAAGCACTGTGCAATCAGAGCGAACAGCATTTTCCTACCGCACTACGCATGTCACACTACGCATGCGTAGCGTGCATAGTGCGAAGTGCACTTCGCATAGCTACGCATGGCGCTACTACGCAAACTACGCCCAGGGTTACTTAGTATAGCGCTCCACCCACTTGTGTTGTAGTATGTTAAAGTATGAAGAATTGTTACAGGGGCATTTATTACCATCCAGAAAAGGGTGGAGTCCTTCCTGGAGTTGCTTCAGAGAGCCGGCCGCATGCTTCCTGCCTGATGGCCAACTTCCTTTTAAGAATGGCCTCTTTATACAGCCATCTTCACTGCCTTACTTCTATGCCACCCTAAAATATGTTTGAGGGCCACTGTAACATTTTTATGTGTTGCTGAAGAAGCAGCATCGAACCACTTCTTAGGAGGAGGGACGCTGCTGATAATCTCAAGTGTTAGCATTGTGTTTGCGGTGTTACATATCCCATTAAACGCATTAAAAATGCGAGCAGGGTCCTTATCTTCAGTCTAGCGTGCTAGGATCTGGGTTCAATTTCTACGTGGCAAATCCCCTAAAAACGCATTTGGGTTCACCATGGCCCAATTTGTGTCAGGACCCTTGGAAGAACCAAAGTAAGTATCAGCAAGAAGAAAGTGACAATATATATATATATATATTTTTAAACTAACCAAATGACTGAGTGCTAAGGAGTTGCCACCTTCTTTGCTTTAAGTCAGACTTTTCCCTGTTTATTTTTTTAAGACTGGGAAACTTTCTTATGTCCATATGTCTGTGCTCTTCCTTCACTATAGCAATTTTTAGTGTTTATTTCTCCTCCTTTTTTCTCGTTTACTATTTGGGCTTTGCTGTCGCCCTTTTAAGGTTTTTCTTGCCCAGGGCCAGCCCGACATGCACCTTGGTAGCCATGGACCTCCAGCGGGTAGTGGTGGGTCATTGAGAGGTTGGGTCTCGGCGTTTGCCTCCTCCCGTATCTCAATTGATGGCACTCAGGGTTCTTCTCCTCCTCTGCCTCGGCGACTTCAGCCTCTGATCCTGAGTCATTGGCGGAGGTCACTAGCCCACTTCCACTGGTCGCTTCCCGGGGTCTGTGGTGGTGTCCACTGCTCAGGACCTTTCGGATTCCCTCTGTGGTTCCTCAACGGTAGCAGGTGGGCTGTGCACTTCCTCCTTGGGGTTCCAAGGCTACTACTCATCACTGTTTCTCTATTTCTCCCTTTCCACTTTTCTTACTTTCTCCTTCCTCAAGTCTGTCTTCCTTTTCTAGCCCTGCATGTCTTCTGCTTTCTCCAGGCTTCGAGGACGGAGAGCGTCATGGGATATGCCTCCATACCCCATGTAAGTCTGTACGACAGGCTGTAGCCGTAAAAATAAAATGCCTCCCAGTTTGAACTGCAATCTGAATGGCATTCAGTGAGGCATATCCTGAACGGTACTCAGTCGGGCGAATGAGCCCAGCAGTCGTTCAGTTGCTTCCTTGAGGGAATTCTGAAAACATTGTTTCCAAATGTTGCTTTTCACACCTCAATGCTCAATTAATTTGGAAATATATCCTTATCTTCATTCTTCCTTTTCTCAATCGATCCATCAATTGATACATTGATCGATCCATTGATCGATCAATGGATCGATCAATCCATGTATCCATCCATCCATCCACCCATCCATTGATGTTTCTCTTCGTCCATCCACTCCATCCACTCCATCAATCTTTCATCTATTCACCTTTCTGTCTATCCATCTATTCCCCAATATTTCTTTCCAAACACCCACCCTTCACTTGTCCATCCATCTATCTATCCATCCATCTATCCTCTGTGCCATCCATCCATCCAACCATCCATCTGTCCATCTTTCCGTCTGTCCATTCATTCTTCCGCTGTCCATCCATCCATCCATCCATCCATCCATCCATCTATCCTCTCAGCCATCCAACCATCCATCTGTCCATCTTTCCGTCTGTCCATTCGTTCTTCCGCTGTCCGTCCATCCATCCATCCATCCATCCAACCATCCATCCATCCATCCATCCATCCATCCATCCATCCATCCTCTCAGCCATCAATCTTTCCATCTTTCCGTCTGTCCATCCATCCATCCACCCAGCCTTTTCTCCATTCCTCCCTCACTTCCGTCTTTCATGATCCCTGCCCCCCAGTTCCACTATACTCTTCTGTGCAGAAACTTCCACTGAAGAGGTCAGTAGGCTCCAAGGGATGCTGAAAGGTGGTCGGTGAAGTGAGTGATGATTATTACAGATTTAACATATTTTCTAGACAACATTGATGTCGAATGTGTTCAAAGCCCAGGCAGGGCTGTGTAATAATCAGTAGTGTAATAAGATTAAGAAAAGCCTGGACTGGATGTCTGATTTCCATGTGAAATTCACCCGGATAGCGTAACCGGAACCTGTCCTTCCATTGGATGGATTTAGTCAACTAGAGCCTGTCAATTTTCTACTGATCTCTTATCTGAGAGGGACCGGTTTCCTTGAGTCAAACTCTCTATTCATGTGACCTCCTTCTCAATCCAATAGCAAGAGAATTTGTCAGAGATATTGTCTGAAAAAAGTGGAATATCCCAAATTGGCATCGGGTAAGAAATATCTGGAAGTCCCAATACTTTCGAGATTTCATACCAGTCTCTTACTAGAGTAAGTAAAGTTTTGAGTTTAATCTATTCAAAGAAAAGGGGCCGCTGATTTTGCTCACAGTTCCTCATCTTAGTCTATAAAAGGATATTAGATCCCCGCGGCATTGGTGATTAAAGCCCGGCAAATTCGACTTCCTAATATTGTCCAGTGGTACCTTCTAAAATCGGGGAGGTCAAATTGACCTCCAGCAGGTGCCATGCACAGTTTCTTGTAAGTGGGCACTGGTTGTCCAGGGTGCCCAATAAAGGGTGTCACAATCCCTTGTAGGTTTTTTTGAAGATAAGTAAGGGAATTGCACAACTCATGGCAAAGAAAAGATCCCTAAAAAACAGATGTAGATGGGCTACTTAAGTAAATTCTTCCAAGTAACGACAGAGGCAGATAGTGCCCCTTCCTGAACCCCTTAGGTGCACCCGTCGGCCAACGGCCATCAGGAGCACTACCTCGGTAGTGCTGTGCACGTCCGTTGGTGATAAGGCCCCACCCGCGCAATAGAACGACCTCACCACGGTGGAATTGCCACCGCGGTAAACGGGTTACGAACTGTTAACTGTTAATAAGCAAGAATCAGAGTGGGATGCTCATATGAAGTCATAATAGGCAAGCATCTTTGTGGTAGGAGCTAGGAAGTCTGCAGGGATAGCTTTAAATCATGGAATCTGTGGTTTATTGCCATTTAACTTTTTATAGTCTGAATACATGCTGACATCAGCTTATGAGGACTTTTCTGCGGGCAGGGTGACATGATGGCTGCCCTTAACTTTGGCAATATCACCCACAAGACCAGAATTTTAACTGAGTTCTGCAAATGGCAGCACAGGGGGATAGTGCTTGAGTTTTTGGTGACATAACTGAAAGGTTCAATATATAAACCAGGAGTGCTGGAAAGGGTGGAGAACCCTGCCTCGTAACTCATTCAATGTTTAACGACTTGGAGAATGAGTGATTCAGGCAAAGCGCTGCAATTGAATGAGAGTACATGTAAATAAGTGGACAACATGAAGGTGGCACGAAGCCTGTCAGGGAGAGTAGCTTTCTGTTTACGACTTGGCGGCAGTCCTTGCAGAGTGTTGACGTTGTGTGGTGTGAGGCTTCTCATCTGTGAAGGAAGCACTAAGCAGTGGCACCCCAATGATGAACTACATTTCCCAGCATGCATAGAACTCTCCCAATGTGATTGCCATCTTAGATGTCTGAGTATAAGTTCCATTGTGGTCCACAGTATCCATTAGAACCAATGGTGAAACAGTATTGCTGCAGCCGGGACCCTGCTGCATGAATCTAAGATTTACTTTGCAAAGAATAGTTGCTTCTTTAGGTGTTGTTTGAAGTCGAATGGAAATGCAGAGAGGCATTCTGAAAATCAGGTCATGCTGAAAAATAACTTTGAACTAATCTGAACATTTGACTTGTACTTTTGTACTGTAGGATAGTTGTATTAAACTTGCAGTTTATCATGTGATGGAACAAGCAGGGTTACAAGTCAGGACTATGTTACCCCTGCTGTGTTTATATAATTAGATTTTCCTGTTTTTATTTTCTATTAGGCCTGGGAGGACCAAGAAGCTTTGCTGCGCTATCCACAAGCAGCGGCGTTCGTTACATCGCACAGTTCATGCTGATTTTTAGCGTCACGTGTTTTGTCCCATGCTGCACCAACAGCACCACACGCAGCGCAAGAGGGCGCTGCTTTTTTTCTGCCGCACAAGTAGATATGGTACTCAAGTGGCAGCTTCCTCAACGCGAACGCAAGGTTTCTCATCACGAGCAGTAGTGACCATCCGCGACCTCTCGCGTTGAGAAATCTTGCCAGGAGGTGGTCTGGAGTAAGAGAACGTAATGTTGGCGATTATGAGCAAGGACACATTCCACTCTGCAGAGTTTTTCGGAACTCTGAGCTCTACATGAAGCGCAGAGTGGGAAACACTCTGCAAACTTCATGAGTAGGCAGAATTTCACACCCAGGCTTAGTTTCTACTTGTTGTAAATTCTGGTGAGGTTTTTCAGTGTTTCCAATGTTTTCCAAAATTTTAAAAATCAATAGTCATCAGTGTTGTTTCTTTCTAAAAAATCACATGGATTGTGTTTTTGCATTCCTTCCAAAGAACTAGTCTTTTATCGCATTCCTTCCTTTCCTCTTTCATTCCTATTTTTAATTCTTTGCTCTTTCTTTCCAGTTTCAATTTCTCTTCCACGTACCTTTCCATGTATTTGTTCTCTCAAGTAACTTTTTAATTTTTTCCCTCACCTACCAGCCTGTCCAACTTCCTAGCACTTAAACGCCTCTTCCCAGCAGTCCAGTCAGAACCCATGTGTAGAATGCAAATTTGTAGGGACTTGTTTGCATCCATTAAGATTTGATTGCAGCAAGTAAAAGGTTAATGGTGTGCATTGATTGTGTCCTTCCTGCTGCTCTGTTCTTCAGACTAATGACAAAGATTGACAGAATGAAGATGTTCTACTTGTGATGTGTGATATATATTGTGGGTTACTAAGTGCTGTGTTGTTGCTAACCAGTGTCAGATATCGAGAAAGGACTGGATTAATAAATGTGCTAGTACTGGCTCAATGGAGTGTATTCCTGCCGAACATGACGTCTGACAAATAATTCATTTGGAGAATGTTAGCTCTCTAGTCTTTGGTGACATCAAACTGTGCTGCTCTGCAGCTGCGATAGAAAAGAAACTTCCCGGCCTGTAGGAAGCCTTTGGTCATCTGCCAGTGCAATTCACACCGTAAATTAATTTTTTATAACACTAGCTGTACCCGGCCACACGTTGCTGTAGCTCAGTCTGGTTAAGTGGAATAGAAATAAAAGAGCAAATGCAAGTTTCTAATATGTTTAATTTCACAATGCTTGTGGGTATACAATATGTTTTTGTGACTATTGTCTGTATGCGTCCCTTGAATTTGTTGCGCAGCAAGCAAATCGATAGGGACTGTTCGGCCTTTCGATTAAAAACATGCGCGTATTGTACACGCGCGTATTCGAACCCAACGTTGTGTATATATAAACGCTCTAATGTTGTAAAGTGAACCAACTCCTCACCCCTACCTCCAACCACTTCCCGGTCTGCCATCCTGACACCAACTGTCCATCCTAATATATGTATACTATTGTCTCTATGCATCCTTTCTTAATGTTGAAAAGTGAACTAACTCCACCCACTTCCCGGTCTGCCATCCTGACACCAACTGTCCATCCTAATATATGTAGACTATTGTCTCTATGCGTCCCTCGTATTTGTTGTGCAGCAACCAAATCAATAGGGTCTGTTCGGCCTTTCGATTAAAAACACGCGCGTATTGGATACGCGCGTATTCGAATCCAACGTTGTGTATATAGAAACACGAGCTTCATCAAATCCAACGTTGTACCAAAATTTCAAAGCAATCAGTGAAGAACTTTCGGAGATTTAAGATTTTGAACAAACAAACATTGACATTTTTATGTCTGTTTGGGCCTTTGATTAAAGACACGCGCGTATTCGAATCCAACGTTGTGTAATATAAAAACACGCTTGTATTCGAATCCAACGTTGTGCCAAAATTTCAAAGCAATCGGTGAAGAACTTTCAGAGATTTACGATTTTGAACAAACGAGCATTTACATTTTTATTTATATAGAAGATAGATTGTTGGCCGTGCCTGTGGGATTTTGTGTTTATTTGAAAGCCAGTACAAGCACCGCTAACAATCAATTTTACCAACCAAGTGGGCCTTTTTTTGAAAGCAGTGCAGGGACTGTGTTACTTCTAGACATGTGTGAGGATTGCCCAAGGCACTTTACATTTGTGTTCTATACAACATTTACTGTTCTAGTTCATTTTCTGTCTTGGAGAAAATACAAGCGCAACTCAACATGATTCCGCTATATACATCATTCTAGTTTGCACTGGTGATTTTTGTCAAGTGTTCCATTTCCTTTCAGGGCTGTAAGAAAATGGGACATTAGTTGGGGAGGATGCTGCTGGCATGTAACGTGGAATTTCCTGCCGTTTCCTTCCTAAAAAACATTGTCTCTATATGACGGTTTTGAATGTACACCTTGGTATCCAAAAAATTGAGTTGTTTCACTTATTGCGGCAGTAAAACGTAAATTCAATGTATTGTCAGTGACACAATTGATGAATTCCTGCGCTTCTTGATGTGTGCCTCTCCAGATGATAAACAGATCATCGATAAACCGTAACCATGATTTGATGTTATTGGTCTGGTAACTGCTGTGTATGGTTGCCAGTACCATCTCCTCCCACCAGCCCTTGTGTAAACATGCGTAGCTGGGGGAGAAGCTGGCACCCATGGCTACTCCCCTGATCTGTTGGAAGAGCATGTTGTCAAACATAAAAACATTGTGATTCAAGCAGAAGTCAACCATCTCAATCACCATTTCACTATGCTGCTTTAATTGATCAGATCTCCTAGACAGATAATATCTTAGTGCTGTTAATCCGTCACTATGTCTAATGCTAGTATACAATGACGTAACATCAAGCGCTATCATAAGGTAATATTCCTGTCGTATTAAATCCTGCAATTTATTTAAAAAGTCACTGGTGTCTCTTATTTAAGAGTTCAAGGATTGGACATACCCTTGTAAAAAGTAATCAATGTCACGTGCCGATGTAATAGGTCTGCTTGGTGGGTTACATGAGTCCTTATGAATTTTAGGAACAAAATAAATAGATGGGGTTGTTGGATAATCATTTTTCAAAAATGTAAATGAATCCATCGTTATTAAGCCCTGGGCTCTCAATGATGATAGTTTGGACTAATAAAATTTGTATATTGCTTTAAGATCTGACCCTTTACTCTTGGAATAGCAGGCCTGATCATTCAATTGTAATAGGGCCTCCTTTATGTAGTCTTCCTTCGCCCAAAACACGATGTTGCCACCCTTATCTGAGTTTCTGATGACAATGGTGGGATCTTTTTCAAGTTTTTTCATCAGTGTATGGTACTGTGTATTAGCTCTGTTCTGTTTGTTTTTGGTATTCATTATGTTATGATTCAATTGCTTTACTTGAATTGTCACTTGATCATTAAAGAGGTCAATGGCATCTTGTGGGCTTATCGGGTTAAATGTAGATTTAGTTCTGAAAGGAGTTGGCGTCTTGGTTTTCTATGTTGTTGATGCACTGATGCACTAGGGGTATCTACCATGGATTGTCCAGATAAGTTATCCTGTGTGCTGGATGACTGCCCTTCATTCCATAATTCCAGCAGCTCTGTCGTCAAGGATATATCATCCATCCCTGATTCAATGGGGTCCTTCTGCCCTTCATAGTTGATTAGCGTTGTTTGTCCTGCTGGTGTTTCCTTGTTGAGTATCGTATGATATTTCCTTGATTTCAATTTTCGTATGCAACGGTATATACCCATCCGTGTCTTAGCATAGTTGAAATTGCTCTCTGGGCAATATGAGAGTCCCACGCTTAGTATTCGTGCCTCAGCCTCAGTTAGATATATTTTCGCCAAATTGATTATAGTTTTGTTGGTATCCATGTTTGTTTTTATCTCTATTTTTATCTTCCCTGTCTTTTTCCATCGGTGGTGTTTCCTCCTTGTCTTCCGCCTCTGTCTGCATTTGTAGTTTATGTTGCTTGTGCTCTGGCTTGTTAGTTTCTTGGGCGGAGTGTTTGCCTTCTGTCCATGCATAAAAAATTGAGGGCCAGATGTAGGTAGGCTTGTACCGGTCGGTAACAGCCGAAATCGGCAGTTACCGACTGGTAATAGCCTTTTCCTATGTAGGTGGTATATTTACCGATTCGGTAAATACCGAATCATCATTTACCGATTCGGTATTTACTGAATCGCTAAATGAGATGTAGGAAGCACTTTAAAGAGTGCTTTTATGCTGTAAGGATTCGTTATTTACCACCAAATATTGGTTGGTGGTAAATAAGGAATTCCTGTGTAAATGCAAATGAGTGCATTTACACATGTACCATATGACAGACATAAGGGCATGTATGCATGCCACATGTGCACACATGCACGATTCAGGGGTGCAACAGGGTGTCAAAGTGACACCTTGCCACCCTTGACTATTTCCCTATTTTACCGAATCGGTATTTACCAATTCGGTATTTGACATTCATTCCTTTGGGCCTCCAGGCCCATAGGAATGAATGGCAATTACTTAATCGGTAAATACCGATTCTGTAATTACCGAATCTTAACGATTCGGTAATTTTTACCGAATAATTACCTACATAGGATTTACCGATTCTAAAATACCGGATCGGTAAAATTCGGTATTTTAGAATCGGTAAAACCTATTTACCTACATCTAGCCCTAAGTTCCTGGCCCGGGGAAGGTTTCTGCTGGGCAGTGCTTTTATCTTTGTCCCTTAATTCTGAGTCGGACCCCCTGTCTGGTACTGAACTAAGATCTGAGTTGGACGCTTGCATTGCTTGATGACTGGTTCGTGATGTAGTGGGTGTTTGCCCATCCATTTTGTTAATCTGTGCTTGTCTCAAGGATTCATACTTTTTAGAGAAAGTAAAAATCTGACCCATTTCGTGGTTTGTTTTATCCCTTAAAAATTTGTACGCCTTTCTTTCTTTCATTTTTTCTTCCTCCTTTTTTATGTGTGCGAGCATCTCTCTGCGCAATTTGGTCATATCATCCGTTTGCCCACTGGCCTCAATCTCTTCATTTAGTTTGTCTATTTGTTCAAGCAGGGTGGTTCGGTCAGAGTTTGCGTATTTGATCAATATTAAAATGAATTTCCTTGAAGCCTCAAGATTGCAGTTGGCCCATTCCTGCATCATTTGGGGATTTGGATTTTCATAACTTGGCGCGATGAAAATCCTCAAGCCTCTGGGAATCTTCCCCACATCAATATACCTTTGTATGGACCGGGACTCCCACCATTTGCTCGGTTCCATTTCGAGAGCCGCTGCCTCGCTGCCCACAACATGTCGGCCGACATCACATTATACTCTCTTTGCTTGCGTGCAGGTCTCCTCTGCCAATGCAGCAGCCCAAACCACAATTCACACCGCTCACCCTTCGCTGCCACTCGCGCCTACCTTTGCTTCAGTCAGTGCACTCCGGGTCCTCCAACACGGCTTCACCGACCTCGTTAAAGGCTTTACGGCATCTCCTGGTGCTGGGGGGGTCAAACGCTCCAAACCCTTCCGGGTTACTTGCTTGGATCCCTTCGCCGAGGCTCAGGATGTTGTTTTCATTTGTGGCGTCGACCAGGTTGTAAGCGGGGGTCCATGTAGATCCAGGTGATACCAACCCGGTTCCTATATTGCGCCCTCCGTCGTCACCCCAAATCCACTCCAAGACTAACGGACGCAGTCCACAGGTAAGTGATGGTTACTGCTTTTTTCTTCCGCCATTACGAGTTTCGACTCGTTAAGGAAAAAACTCTGCTCCTCGTAGAAACTCCACGTGCTTCGCGGAGCGAAGAATACGAAAAACTCTGCAAACTCTGCGAATGGAGTGGAGTTCACCGCCCAGGTCTAGTTTATGTATACATTTTTTACCTAGGCAATGTTGATATTTTAGTACACAACATTTTTGTACTCAATATTTATTTGTTTTATTTATTTTATTTATAAAGTTTTATATAGCGCGAACAAGATCCCAAAGGATATCAGAGCGCTTTACAAAAGGATGGAAGGAAGGTAATGAATGCAATATTGACGTTAAAAAAGAGCATAGGAGGAGGAGCTTCGCGGGCATCCAAGATGGTCGCGTGAGCACAGAGCTCCCCGGACCCGCGCCGCCCTTCGCAGATATCCTGACTACATCCTGATTTTGAAGACAGGCTTTTGTTCGCACACCCCCGCTGATTTTAATATTCTTTGAAAAATCGAATTTGGACGCTGGGATCCATTTTTACATCGCTGCTAGTTTTTGCGGCCCGCCCCGACACGTCCCGGGGGCTCAGTTGCTTGGCAGGCCGGGGAGTAATTGAACAACAACGGCTGAGGGGGTCCCCTTCGGTCGACCCCCTTCTGACTTTCGCTTTCGTTTTCTACTCCCGGCTCGGATTGATGGAAGCGCTGCCCTGATCGATCTTCGGCTGGCCATTTTTACCAGGTCGCGGGGACCCCTTCGGGGTCCCTTCTCCAATGTGGCCACCAGACCTTATCCCGAGAGGCGCAAGCTCAAAACACCTCTCCGCGGGGGTCAGACCCAGACGAACATTATGGACCACTATTCTCAGGTGAAGGGGTCCCCAGGCGGTTGTGGTCGCACTTCAGACGATCCTAAGACTGTCTCAGTGGCGCCTTCGGACATATCCTTACAGGACGTCATGAGCGCCATTACCAACATGCAGGCCTCCATGGGACAGCAGTTCGAGGCCCTCGCCTCAAAGATTGACACGGTGGCCGTCCACATCACCCTGATTAGAGCGAATTTGGCGAAGACCAAGGAGAGGGTCAAGTCATTGGATTTGAAGACTTCCAGTCTTATTACGGATGTCACGGATGCTCAGACTGAAATTGGTAATTTGCGTTCCTCACACGACATGATGGCTCGTCGTCTTGAGGATTATGAAAATAGAGCCCCCCGCAATAATGTACGCCTTATCGGTGTCCCTGAGGGTCCCGAGATGCCTGCGGTCGACCTTTTGGTGGAGGATCTGGTCACGAATTATCTTGCCTCCGCCGGACTCAGCAAATTCTTTGCTGTTGAACGCGTCCATCGAGTCCCGGGCGGGAAGGCGAAGTCGGGTGCACCCCCGAGGCCCATTATTGCCAGATTGTTCCACTTTAGGGATCGTGACGCCATCCTTCAAGCCTCGAGGGACAAGGGCCCTGTGAAATTTGAAAACGCCTCCGTGTCCTTTTATCCTGATTTTACGCCGCTTGTTCAGAGACAACGGCTGGGATTTCAGGGAGTAAAGAGACGGTTGCGGGACTTGGGCCTTAAGTACGCCATGTTGTTCCCGACCAGACTTCGGATTGAATATGGGGAACGTACATTTTTCTTTGATCGCCCGGACAACGTAAGTGACTGGCTTGATTCCCTGCCGGGGAGAGACGATCGTACTGGGCACCCCGGTGGCGCCGATGGGGGCGTGCCAGAGTGAAGATTGCAGCGTGGATCCTGGCGTCTGAACTTTTCTGCTTATTCAGCTGAGTCTGGACATTGATCCTCTTGTTTTTAAGCCCGGACTAGCCTGGGGGTGGCGGGGGGTGAATGGGGACTCTTCCTCCTCCTGGGTTCTTTGCGTAGATTAGTTTATTGATGGGGCGACAGGCACACTGCAAGTTGGGGTGGCTTATGAGTCGTACGCAGGGGTGCAGGGTGGGGGGTGTTGTAACGGGTTCAAGTTGGGGGGTGGCGGGGGGTTGGGTGTGTGTTTCTTTTCATTCAAGAGGCACCGTATTGTTTTTTTCCTTTGCTCTGGTCAGTGGGTCCTTTGTGGGTTTTGCTCCGCTTAATTCCAGGGGATTGGGGGTGGCGAGTTGAGAGTGCTATCCTGGAATGTCAATGGGTTGGGTGACAGGATAAAGCGAGGGATCGTATTGCGGTTCCTTAGGCGTCACTCGCCCGATATTGTTCTTTTGCAGGAAACGCATCTGATAGGTAACGCATGTCAGGGCATGAATAGGCGCGGATATCGTCTGGTGGCTCACTCTGGTTTTACTTCTGGTTCCAGGGGGGCGGGCATTCTTGTCCGATCCTCTCTCCCTTTTGAAATTGATGAAGTAAAGCTTGATGACAGGGGGCGCTACGCGGCGCTCACTGGTAGATGGGAGGGGAAGACATTGTCCATACTCTCTGTGTATGTCCCCCCGGGCCTACAGGCCTCGACTTTTGCTGATCTCGGCAGGGTTATATTGGGACTTCCTGAGGGCCTCTTGATTCTGGGTGGGGATTTTAATTCTGTTGTCTCCGGCACTTCTGATCGTCATCCTCCTTGGGATTTACCCAGGGCCCAAATGTGGCTGAGTGACCTGCTTGACACCTTCGGGCTGGTAGACAGCTGGAGATTACTGCACCCCACACAATTACAGTACACTTTCCACTCCGGGGCCCATGGTAGTCTCTCCATACTGGATTACTTCTTAATGCCATTGGTCCAATCCTCTTCCATTAGAGAGATTCGTCAGCTCCCTAGGGGTATTTCTGATCATTCCCCCTTGTGGCTTAGTTATAAAGTTGGGGCGGGCAGTGAGGGTAGAGTTGCCCCTATTAATCCCTGGTACTTCCGCAATCCCAAAACCCGCCTGAACTTGTGAAAGCTATTGATCATTATTTCGACGACAATGTGGGGTCTGTTTCTTCTGCTGTTTCATTGTGGGAGGCTTTTAAGACGGTTGTACGTGGGCAAGCCCTGTCATTGATTGCCGCCGATAAGCGGGCTGCAAATGTGGAACTTGTACGATTGGAATCCGAGTTAACTGCACTTGAAGACGATCTTGAATCAGGTGTCTCTAGTGAAAAGCTGCACTCCCTTCGTTTGAAACAAGCTGACTACAGGGCTCTTGTGACTGATGCGGCGAGAATGATGTATCGGGAGCAGCAGGGCAGGTTGTATGATGTGGGAGACAAGGCTGGTAAATTGCTTGCGTGGTTGGACAAGAAAGAGAGAATGAATCGTGTTGTTCCGGTGATTGAGAGGCCTGATGGTGAGTGTGTTACTGACCCAGTTTAGATTGTTCAGTGTTTCGTAGACCACTTTGAGACAGTGTACACATCGGTTTGTGGTAGAGATGAGGAGGACTCTCGTTTGCTGTTGCGATATATCGCCTTGCCCTGCCTTTCTGACGCTGACAGGGATCTCATGGAGGCTCCGCTCACAGTGGACAAAGTCGCTGTGGCTATACGTTCCCTTCGCTCTGGCAAGGCAATGGGCCCCAATGGCTTGCCCATCGAACTATACAAGCTGCGACCCGACAAATTGGCACCCTACTTAAGGGAAATGTTCCTTGAGGCTTTGGAGTCTGGTTCCCTCCCCGCTGATCAACGACTTGCTACCATTGTAGTTATCCATAAGGAGGGTAAGCCGTGGGATCGTTGTACTTCATACAGACCCATTTCTTTGCTCAATGCTTAACCCAAGATTTTGGCTAAATTATTGGCTAATCGCTTGATTACTGTGATCGGAGATTTGATCCATCCAGATCAATCCGGTTTTTTCCCGCACCGCAACACTGCTCTGAATCTTCGCAGACTCCATGGAGTTCTCGCGAGAGCTGGGACACTCACTGAACCGGCCATTTTGGCTTCCCTTGACGCTACCATGGCCTTCAACACAATTGAGTGGCCCCACCTTTGGGCGGCCCTCTCGAAGTTTGGGTTTGGGCCGGGTTTCATTGCCTGGGTGAAACTCCTATACAAGAGGCCCCTGGCTCAGGTGGTAGTTAATGGGAAAGTGTCTTCTGTTTTCACACTTGGGCGTGGTACCTGGCAGGGCTGCCCGCTGTCTCCATTGCTTTTCGCCATTGCTCTGGAACCTTTGACGGAGTGGCTCCGTTGGGTGCCTTCAATGCGGGGTATTCGGTGGACTCCCGAATTTGAGGATCGTATCTCGCTGTACGCGGATGACATCCTTCTCTATCTCACCTCCCCTCGCAAATCCTTGAATGTCCTTTTCGATGTTCTGACCTCCTTCGGGAAGAACTCTGGTCTCATTATTAATTGGGCTAAATCCTGCGTCTACATTTTGGCGGGAGATCTCCCTCCACTGCCTCGTAGATTTCCGATTCAAGTTGCTGAGACCGGTTTTACGTACCTGGGGATCTACGTCTCCTTGGACCCTTCCATGCGATATGAGCGTAATTTGCTACCCCCCCTTCGGCGGCTCAAGCTTGATGTTGCGCGCAGGCGTAGGTTGCCGTTATCGCCACTCGGTAAAGCGGCGCTTTTTAAAATGATGTCGCTGCCCCGATTTTTATACGCATTTCAGAACTCCTTTGAACCGATTGCCTCAGGTTATTTTCGTGAAGTGGAGAGCCTGCAGAGACGACTGGTCTGGAATGGGCGTGCCCATATCGCTCTCTCTAAACTCACGCTTCCGTGGTATGACGGCGGTATCGCCCTCCCGGACATCAGGCGTTATTACTGGGTTTCTCAGTTGAGTGCGATTAACCATGCGACCTACGCTCCAGGCCCTGCCCCGGCTTTCTCCATGGATACATTTCTTTTGCCTGGAGGGACCTTCAACAGAGCGTTGTACTCCAGGGGACTCTGTGGAACACTGACCGGTCCCACTAAAATTGCTGTGAGGGTGTGGCAGGACGCGAATGCGGCATTGGGTTGGTGTGGCAGATTTACCCGGGCGACCCCTTTGTAGGATTCCGAATGTCTGGGACATCTGTGGAGAACGAAAGGCTTCGACAAATGGGATATGATTGGTATAAGCAAAGTGGGTGACCTGTGGACGAAGGGTACCGTCAAGTCCTTTGATGTGTTGAAACCGGAGTACGAGCTTGGTGACACGGAATTCTTCAGGTATGCCCAGGTCTGTCACGCTCTATTGTCTGTATTCGCTGTGGGGAATGATATTCCTGAATCCTCCCCCCTGGAGGACCGCATTCTGGATGGTCATGTGCCTGACAGCACGATATCACTGATCTACAAGAAGCTCATTAATAATAGAGCTCATTTGCTGGCGCGCCTTAGGGCTTCGTGGAGCGCTGACGGATTAGAACTGGATGACGAGGACTGGCAATCTGCTTTGTCCTCGCCTAAGGAAGTTGCTATTCCTGCTCGCCTAAGGTTCGTCCAGCTTAAGATACTCCATTGTGTGTATGTTACTGGTCCGAGTCTGGTTCGTATGGGTTATTCTTTGGATGGGTTGTGTAAGCGTGGCTGTGGAATGTCTGGCACCTTCCTCCACATATTATGGGAATGCCCGAAGGTGGTTGAATTTTGGTCCCGAATACATGTGGTGATGGGTGATGTCACGGGTGTGTCGCTGCTTCCCGAGGCCAGGCTCTGTTTGCTGAATGTCTGGGAAACCAATGACTACAGCACCGCACAGGTCAACTGGGCGACCCTTTGGGGATCTCACAGACCGCCCACTATATCCGGATGGAAAGAGAACATGGACTGGTGCATGTTCCGGGAGAAGACTGTGTACCTTTCCCGGGGCCGGCCCAGAAAATGGGGTAGGATATGGTCCCAATGGAATGCTTATCGTGGGAATATATGTACTCCTCCACAAGAGGTACACCCTGACGTTTCCACCTCCCCCTAATTGACATTCAGCTTTCATTCATTGATAACGTATTTGCTTGTTTCCTTGCCCACCCCTCCTTCCCCACGATTATTGAATGCACTGTATGTACTTTCTACTGGAGCTTTGCCTGCATGGACACGTGATCATGTTTCACTGTATTCTTGCCTTGTGAGTTTTGTTATTTTGTACGTTTGTTTGTTTTCAATAAAAAAAAATTAAAAACAAAAGAGCATAATAAACATGAATAATTACAGTACAGAGGTGTCAAAGGAGAAAAAATACAACAACTAATACATTTCAGGCTAAGAAGGGGGCAAACGATGAGGTAAAAAAGAGTGGCAACAAATGAAGGTCTAACGGTTGTAGGATCAGAGACTTAGAGCGGATGATCATAACCCATTTAAGGCAAGAACTTGGTCATTAGGAATCTTTTGGCTTCCAGTTTGAAAGCAGCCGTGGAGGAGATTCTGCGTACTTCTGGTGGGAGAGAGTTCCAGGTCTTCGGGGCAGCACCGGAGAAGGCTCGTTGGCAGGTTTTCCTTTTGCTATAGATTTGTGGTTTCAGGAGGAAAGAGTTTGCACTACTTGAGGGTCTACCCTCCCCAGATATTTCAAGTTTTTGTGCTAGGTAGCTGGGGGTTTTGAAATGTAGGGCTTTGTGTGCCAGACAAGCCATCTTTAGCTGAATTCGAGCTTCGTAAGGCAACCACTTAAGGGATATTAAGACTGGGGAGATTTGCACGTTTGTTTTTGGTACCTGTAACCAGCCTAGCCGCAGCATTCGGAGAAGCCCTTGGAGGAGCCAATGTATATTTGGGGATTCCACAAAGCGTAGCGCTGCCATAATCAAGTCTCGGCAACACAAGCGCTTGGACCACCGGCTTGAAATCAGATTTTGGAAGGAATGGTTTGATATTTCTGAGTGTCCTCATCAAGTGATTAGCTCCCGTATGCACATTGCTGATATGAGTCTTCATGTTCGGATGCTTGTCCAGGGTGATTCCAAGAGATTTGGCTGAGTCTATAATGAGGGGGAGCAGTTGAAGGCAGTAAGATGATTCACCCAAAGGTCTGGCTTGGAGATGTGGTTCGGAGGAGAGATGAGAAGGAATTCAGTTTTGGAGGTGTTGAGCAGGAGGTGGTTCTCAGGTAACCAGTTTTGAGTAGACGTTAGGATAGAGTTGCGTGAGATGATGTTGTCCGGGGAGGAGAGTTTCAAATAGAGTTGTGTATCGTCTGTATACATGTGGAAGAGAACGTTCGTGGAATTTAGTGCATTAGCTAAATGTTCCAAGAACAGGTTGAATAGTATAGGAGATAGGGTGGGCCCTTGGGGGACCCCCATGAGAACTGGCGAGGGCTGGGAGAGAGTGTGGTTCACCTTGACTCGTTGTGATCTGTGGTGGAGGAAAGACGAGAACCATAGTTTGCTTTTTTTACCGCATAATTTACTCAACCCTTCCCCATAATTTGGCCCTCTCTTGCCGCATAATTCCAGTGGTCCTGGTTATGGATGATTGTGTATCCTGCAGTCTCCGAAAGGAATCCGGTAAACTCAAAGCAGTATCTGGGCCCCTATTTACAATTACCCTATTGGTTGGAAATGTATGCCCTTAACACCTTAGTTCTGTTAGTCCCCAAAGAGAAGAGACATATGTTTTGTGAAGAGTGCAGATGTCCTTGCATTTTACATTACAACAAGTTGTAAAGTTAATATTTTGGACATTATTATATTTGTATTGTTGCTTTTTTGAGGCCGATATTCCATCATACAAACCACTCTGAATGAAAGTCTTAGAGTCTGAACAACATGGGGATAATTTTATCTTCCTTTTCCTCTGACATTGGATGCTTGAAAACAAACTAAGATTAAATAGAGAAAAGAGCTGAATTTTGATGTTAATCAATTGTTTATAGACAATATTTTCTAGACACTTAACACTATAAAAGAGTCAAATACAGCCTTATCCTGTAATGCAGCAATAAGAACCATCTTCTCATTTAAAGCCACAAACATGAAATATCTGGGAAGCAAAGGACCACCCCTAACCAGGTGCAAATCAGATGTCAGCTCATTAGAAATGAAACCCAATACACACACAGCACCCTGCAAGCAGCTGCAGGTCACACCCTGCTTAAATAAATCCCACTGCGACTGCAAACTTCTCAGGAAGAATAGTGAAACAGGAGGCAGACCACAGCTTGAAGGAGGCTGGAGAAGACCTAAGAGAATACAGAAAACTGAATGACATCATTGAAAAGGAGCCCGCGACACGCGCTCACCTCTCCTGCACATGGGTTAGCACTGATTCCCATCCCAGCCCTCGCAATAAATGCAAACATGGAGTCAACCAGAAGGACATTGAACCAAACATGGAGATATGCACCCCCACGCTGCTCCAGTTAATGGTGGTTCTGCAATTATATACACTGAGACCTTCAAGAATGCTGTGACAACAACCAACATATTGTCAGAACTGCCTTCATGAACACCCTGAAATAAATCATGCATGCATCTTAGGCCATGTAGACCAAAACTTAACATTCCTCAATGACCAACAGAAGCTGTGAGATTCAAAGTGGAGGCAAAAGCGAGGTCTTCGAATGTGGTTGTGGCCATCGACTGCACACACGAACGAGTGGTACCCCTAACGGTCAAGTACAAGGCATTTGCAATAAAAAAATGCAACACACCTTCAACATTCAGTGGAAACCATCAAGGCAGACCTTGAACCCTTCTTAGCTGCACAAGAGAAGGGTGATCTTCCAGGATAACTCTTGATAAGTTTTTTTCTCTTTGAGTCCCACAAGGTCTCAAAGACCTACATAAAATAAAATCAAATTGACTGGGTGCTTCAGGTTCCCAGTCTGGCCCTGGGTTCTAGACTTGAGATTTGAAAGGTTCTAGACTCAATAAGATTGACCAAGCAGATCCATTTTGGGAACCAGCGGCTCAAACAATAATTAACAGTTTCGAGAAGCTGCAAAACTTATGATTTATTTTATATCAACCATCACAGTAAACACTGACCATATGGCCACTGCTGCTTATCAAATATGTTCTATTACATCTGGAATCATGGTGGTGGAGTGTACTCACATGAGTGTGTAAATTACTAACACTTCTCCACGTGTGCCAAGATTGAACTCTGGATCTCGGAGGCCTGCACAGCCTTGTGTTGACCTAGGATGTACTTGCACCATGAAGAAGCGGCTACTCTGTGAATCAGACCGTTACATGTAATGGGGTGACCCTGTAACCCTCAGAACCTGGGTGGGTAATGAAACTATTAATAATGGTTCTGTAGGAACGAAATACACAACAATATAGTATTTCTTATTGCGTTACTTAAAGAATCCAGGATAGTGGTATCACTACAAACAGAGCACACTAACCACAAGAGGGAAATTACGTTTTAGTCATATATTTCCATCATATCTGAATCATGTTAAAAACATTAATTTTGCTGTCCAACAAAAACATATAAGACATATACACTGCATAGACTTTGTGCAGAATTGATATACATTTTAAAACTAACATACATTGATGTCAAATCACACGGTTCTTTAACAAGGTCAACTATAATTGCAATAAACCAATAGGTACATCAATTAATTCTTGGGTCCTAGTGGGTTGTGCAGATGAAAAGGTTATGCCGGCATTCGCGTGACCTGCACAGAAGGAGACAGAGGCTGGCACCCGTTTTCTAAATCAAGGAAACCATAACCTTTTCATCTGCACAAGCCGGTAGATTAACCACCACTGAGGTTGAAGGACAACCGTGTTGACTGAGTCGGCTGACCAGCAACTCCAATCATAAGGACCAGGTTTCCAAGAGGAGCCGAGGTTCATTGAAGGCTGTCCCACCTTGTACAGTCCTGATGAGGACCCGCCCTTGATGCGCACAACCAGCGCTACGCCCCCCCAGGGTCGAAACGTTGACGCATTTCTTCTTTCCATGAATCAGATATACAAAAACCCACTAGGACCCAAGAATTAATTGATGTACCTCTTGGTGTATTGCAATTATAGTTGACCTTGTTAAAGAACCGTGTGATTTGACATCAATGTATGTTAGTTTTTAAATGTATATCAATTCTGCACAAATTCTATGCAGTGTATATGTCTTATATGTTTTTGTTAGACAGCAAAATTAATGTTTTAACATGATTCAGATATGATGGAAATATATGACTAAAACGTCATTTCCCTCTTGTGGTTAATGTGCTCTGTGTGTATTGATACCACTATCCTGGTACCCGTGCAGGGACGGATTCTTTAAGTAACGCAATAAGAAATTCTATATCATTGTGTATTTCGTTCCTACAGAACCATTATTAATAGTTTCACTCTGTGATTAAGAGGCATGAAGTCTGCGTTGCTTCGCAGACGTAGGGTCTGATTCATAGCTTGGCTTTTTTCCATAACAATGGCTGGGCTGGCCCCAGTGCCTTATTTGTAAAAAACATATGTGCCAGGGCCCTCGTCGAGAGGATACTGCAGCTTGCACAATCCATTGCCCCTGCCAGTACTGTCCACACCAGTATCAACACACTACTAATCATCACACTCTTAAAGTGGGTCAATTTATACTATTCTAGGCCCCCAAAGATATAAGAGTAGCTTGGGTTACACACATTAGTCATTGTTAATGTGTATTGTACTAATAAACAGCTGTTGTTGTGCTCATACCTAAATTAGGCAGACAGCGCCACCATGTGGCAGACTGTTATAAGTGCCGGTGCTGACAATTAAGTGCTGGTGCCGAGCACTGGATACCACCGGCACAAGTTAAGCACTAGTACCACCCACCATATTAAGAGATCTTGCCAGCTCTACAGAGATCTCTGTGCCTTCACTGTGGCTCCTCTGAAGCCTCTGAAAGTTTGGCGAGTGGTCACCATGTTTCAGACCACTGTTTCCCAAAACAAACTCCCAGACTGGGAGTTTGTTTTCGAAAAGCAAACAGAAATGGCCCTGACACCTCATGGTTTTTCTCCCAGGGTGTTGGAGTCATTTTTCTATATTTTTCAATCCGGGACAGCCAGAGTTTCCCTCCATATGAAATCATATGCTTAGCTAATACTACAATTAACACTTTAGGAAAGTTGCATGGGTATGGGAGTGTGAGAGGGTGGGGTGGGGTGGAGGAAGTAAGACTTGGTATCTGGGACATCTTGCACCCCCCACTCCAGCAGCTACAGCAGGCATGGGGTTCTTGATGGGCCTTTTCTGTCTGCAACAGGCAGAGGCTCATAGCATGAATTTGCATGAGTGAAATTATGGATAGATGTGTGAGTGAAAGGATGGATGGAAGGATGGGAGGATGGATGAGTGAAAGAATAGACTGATGAATGAAAGAGAGGATGGATGGATACAAGGGTAGATTGATGGATAAGTCAAAGAAAGAATGGATGAAAAAGAGGGAGGGTGGATGGATGGATGAGTGAAAGGATGAATGACAGGGTGACTGGATGATGGGAGAGGGTATGGATGCATGAGTGAGTGAAAGGATGGATGGCTGAGTGAAAGGGTGGATAGATGGGTAGAGTAAAAGGGTGGATGGATGGATGTAGTGAAAGCGTGGATAGATGGGTGAGTGAGAGGATGAATGGATGAATGAGCAACAGGATGGATTATGGGGCATCATGAACCCCTGTCTTTAGAAGCTACAACATGGGTGAAATTCGTTATGGGCCTCTTCTGTCAGCAACTTAGCGGACAAAGGTGAGCGAGTGAAAGAATGGATGGAAAGATAGATGGATGAGTGTAAGGATAGATGAATAGATTGATGAATGAATGAAAGTAATGGTGGATGTAAGGATGGATTAGGGAAAGGGAGTATGAATGGATTGATGGATATGTGGATGGATGGGTGGAAGGGTGGATGGATTAGTGAAAGGATGGATGACGGAGTAAAAGAGTGGCTAGATGGATGGATGAGTGAAAGGGAGGATGGATTATGGAATAAAATGATTGATGGATGGATGGATGGATGGAGTGAAAGGATGGATAGATGGATGAGATAAAGGATGAATGACTGAATGACTGAAAGGATGGATGGCTGGATGAATGAGAGAAAGGGTCAATGGAAAGTATAGATACGTGAGTCACTGAAAGTATGGATGGCTGAGTGAAAGGATGGATGGCTGGGTGGGTGGGGGGATTGACAAAGTGAAAGGGTGGATTGATGGATGAGTGAAAGGATGGATGGATAAGTAAAAAGATGGATGCTGGGCTTCCATGAACTCCCATCATTAGCAGCTAGAGCAGGGGTGACATTCTAGATGGGCCTCTTCTGTTTGCAACTTGGCAGACCAAATTGAGTGAGTGATATAATGGATCAAAGGATGGAAGAATGAGTGAACAGATGGATGAATTAATGAAAGGATGAATGTAAGTATGGATGAGTGAAAGAACTGATGGGTCAGTGAAAGGGATGGTGGGTGGTTGGATGAATGAAAGAATGGATGGATGAGTAAAAGGGAGGCCAGATGGATGGATAGATGGAGGGATAGATGGATGGATGGATGGATAGATGGATGGATGGGTGGATGGATGATGAGAGACAGAATGGATGGATGAATGAGTGAGTGAAAGGATGGATGGATGGGTGAGTGAAAGGGAAAATGCACAAATGGATGGAGTGAAAGGATGAATGTATGAGAGAAAGGATAAATGGATGAGAGAAAATATAAATGGATGAGTGAACGGTGGATGAGTGAAAGGAAGTGTGGATGAAAGAATGGAAAAAAGGATGGATGGATGAATGAGTGAAAGAATGGAAGGTTGAGTGAAAGGGGTGTGAATGGATGACTGAAAGGGTGGATGGGATAATGAGTGAAAGTGTGGTTAGATGAGTGACTGAATGGATAGATGGAAGAGTGAAATTGTAAATGGATGGGTTTGCATGAAACATTGTCTCAATACTTCTGTTGTGCTATCTCAAATTTTAACAGACGTTCAAAGCTTTGCAGATTGCCACATAGACATGGGTTTGTTCTCTGCAACGTCGCATGGAGGTTTGCGAAGACTGCCGCAGTCACCCCCGCGCACTGACACTCATCTCATCATGTGGAGCTAAGAGGAGAGCTTACCGCTCTTGTTGCAGAAACACAACTAGGGGGACTTAAATCGAGCACAAAGCATGATCGCACCCCCCGCAAGCATTCGAAGATAAACACATCTCACACAATAGCGGCGTCGTTCGTGTGCACCTGAGGTGGTCTCTATGGAGAAGAAGAAGCGATGTCGAGCGATAATGCTCGCCCGCGGTGAGGTCAACCGATGTACAGCGACGAAAACAAATAGAGGAGCGTTCCATGGCGATCCCAGAGAACAACGCGTAGAACATCCCACATCTCAGCAACTGGTAGAGAGGAGAAAACATGATGTGTTGGTAAACATCGGTGTAAGGAAAGAGGCTGTAAGCATCTTCTCCAAGGAGGCAGACCACAGGTGTTAGGTAGGGGTAAATCCAGAGGCCTCTGCATGGGACATAGTAAAATAGAAGTTTACTGGCTTTATCAGAGCAATATTTGCTGAACATTATCAACAAGCAGATGTTCTGGCTTGGACACACTTTTCATGACATGGACAATCCATCCTTTACACATATTTCTGCTTTGACAACCAGTGGATAGGAAACCTCTCATGACCCCAAACACAAACCATCCCCCACTCCCTAGATCTTCCCACATGCAAGGCCCTGAGGGCTCCTGTAACAGAGCTTCTGCTGGGGTCACAAATTCTTCCCCTATAAGGCTTAGATTGCACCTTTCTTTATCTCGGCATGAGTAGGTGAGGACACCCTGCTCTCCTCACAACAATCCAGTCAGATCCTCTGGGTGTCCCATGAACTCTGAGATGGTCAAAGCTAAGAATGCAATCTTTAAAAATGCTCTATTGCTTTATCCACCTGAGAGGGTTTGTTAGGTGCAGCTGCCTCGGCTGGTGAATATATTATAATTCAGCTCCTCCAGCAGGATTAGGATGCAAGTTCTTTGCACAGCTGCTTAGTCACCCAGCAGCTAGAATGATAACTCCACAGAACCGGCTTCTTCTGCAGCGCCTGAAGTGCAGAAATCTTCTCCAGTGAGTAGAGCTTCCTTTTCTATAGGGGTGGGCGTAATTTGCCTAATTGCATTACGCAAATCTCCGCGAAACGGTAAAAAATCTCTGAGAACGCGCAAAATTCCGCGAACATGCAATTCTGCGTGTTCGCGGAATTTTTCGCAATTGCTGTTTGCGTGCTCAGGGTGAAATATCTCGCGAACATGCATTTTGAGAACGCGAACAAGCAAAAAATTTCACGGAATGCAGAATTTTGGGCAATTTCGCAAATTCTCCGTGGAACGCGAAATTACCCAAATTTCACGAGCAGAACAGAATTTACCGCCCAGGCCTACTTTTCTACACTCTCTCCACAGCATTCCTAGCGTGGTCTTGCACAGGTTGCCTTCACCTAAAGAAAGTCACCAACTAGACATCCTGGGGACAGGGCACCAATAATGACTTTTAGTCAAATTACAAATTCCCTTTGGCTCGCTCTATTGGAGATATAGTAGACTTGCACTCTTATCACTCAATCTTACACCACACCCCCGATAGTACTAGGGTTCAATACCACAACCAACTAGTTTGTATATAGCAATGTACTTTATTCACTAAATCTCTTTTAGAGACCCGTTAAAAAAAGGATATGCATTCATATAAAAACGGACAATAGTCTTCTAATCCAATTCCCACAGTTAAAATACATAAAACAATAAAATATCATTCAGAATTCATGCTAATGATCTCCTTTGTTTTTTTTTTTTTTAAAAAAGGAGGGTAAATGCTACAAATTCAAAAGACATTCATTCTACAAACAACAAATCATTAATGGGGAGAATACCACAGACAGTCTCATTTGTTTTTTTACAATCACTAAACTTCCTGGATCACTGTTCATTTTATAAGGTATCAAAAGTTCATTAATGTCAACTGTAGTCTTCAGTGTCCTCCAGATTTTGTGTCTGGTTACCCATCAACACGTTTCGGTGGTTATCCCGTATTCTAGGCCACCTTCTTCAGGACAATATTTTAATTCGTTACACAACACATGCAATCTTGTCACATGTTCTTATGATCGTGCAGAACCCCCATACCCACAGTGGGGGCTTGATGATTCGTTTCTCTAGTTCTTCTTATAATATGAATATTCTTCTTGTATCCTCTACTTTCCTAATGTCATGAGAGGGAAGCTCCTCTATGAAGCATATGGAAGCCTGATATTACGTTGCTTCATAAATGCTCTTGTATTACACGATTTCTTAATTTAAAAAACCTTTCTATTTCAGCGGGATGCCAGTTATCCTCCTTCTCACCTCATTTTGGGATCCTTAGACGAGGTGAGAAAGAGGACAACATATTTTGTGAAGAACACGTAATATCAGGCTCTCTGGGTATTTGCTGCAGACCCCGTACCTTAGCATGCACAGGTGAAAGTTCTACATCTCAGGTGCTGTTCCGATCTCTTCTCTGGGAAGCTCCCTCTCCAAGTGTGTGTTACCTATTCATGCATACCTATCTGGCAGAAGTACGTGTTCCCAAACAACAGCTGCATTTGTGTGTTTTGTGTAGATGTTGAGTCTTGACCAGAACAAAATAACAATGGGCATTGTTGTTTGACCTTATATACGGTGTGCAGACTAAATCGAGGAAATAACAGAATGTGAAAACAACGTCAGGTTCTGTGTGAAAGTACAGTGTTGCACAAAGCAAAATACATTTGTATAGTAACGTCCGCAAAGGAGAGGACAGTCTACAACATGCTCGTGCTAAATCTGAGTTGTCATTGGACACTGAATGTCTTTTTGTTCACAACTCGAGTGGACTGCGCTGCTCCACTTTTTCTTTTTTTTGTAGCACTTCCAAATTCTTTGAAAATGTTACAAAATCATTATCAATTGATTCTATGTTGGACGTTGTGCATGTTGTTACCTATGACTCATTACTTGAAGAGGATTGATTGAAACTCTCCGAACTCTTCCAAATGTCTTTTCTTAGCAAATCCATGAGAGCCATTGCTTACATGTTGGTAGATTAAAGGAGGCCTCAAGGGGTCAGTACCATTCACCTAGAGGTGACTGTGAAGAGGTAACGCAATAACGACGTTTGGACTGCGAAGGAAAATAAATGTTATAGTTCCAGATGCTAAAACACTAACAGATGTTATCTTCACCAAACACTGTGCAATACCCACAGAAACTCTCTGTGGAAATATGGTGGATGAGCAACAACATTCTGTAGTATCTTACTTACCTGTTGATGAATGATTCTTTGCCTTCTCCTGCATTCTTCTTTAGTTTTCCAGGTTGCCTAGTGAAGTTCCTCCTTCTGTAGTGTTCCCAGAATGTTTAGGATTGAAATGTTTAACAGTTGTAAAGGCTTTGTAACCGGTGGAGCATCTTTCTCCTGCTCCACAACCGTGTAGTCATCGATTAAAATCAATTAACTTACCTTGGCTCCAGCGTCATCACTACAGATTACAACATACACAAGATGTTGTTGTTCTGTGAGGTGGAAATTGTGTAAAAGACTGATTACAAATGATGGACAGAGTATGGCTTAGATGTAGTCTCTGGAGGGACCCTTGACCAAACCTCATTCAACAAAAGCTGGAAACTTTGAACATCTGGGCAACGAAAAGTTGGATGATAAGGTAACAAAACAGGGGTGACGGGACCCAAGTAACTCAATCTCAAAGGTCGTTAAAGGACAAGACAACGCCCTCCTTGTAAGAAAAGAAGGTGGATGGAGAGAATGTATGGCAGTCAGAGACCGGGAAGTGGTATGCCGCTGAAGCAAACGATGAGTTTATACCCTCAATCCACAACCGACTAAAGGTTACAGTGGCCATGCCAGCCATGTAGTCCAACAAGTAAATACTAGGGGTGGGCGGAATTTGGTAGTCACGCTACGCAAAGCCCCGAGAAATGGTAAAAAATCTCAGCGAGCACGCAGAATTGCTTGTTCCACCCATTTGTGATGCTTTTTTCCTGCTTGCGAACACTATTTCCGTGCACGGGGGAAATATCTTGCAAACACGTATTTTGAAAGCACGAACAAGCACAAAAAATTCTGCGAAGCCGCGGATCGCAGAATTTTTGGCACTTTCACGTTCTCCACCGAACGCGAAAGTACCCAAATTCCGTGAGCAAAAGGGAATTTACAGCCTAGGTCTAGTAAATACATGAAGGGGTCCTCCAGATCCCCAATGGTATTACAGAGCAAAAGGCCTTGGGTGGAAATGAACCTCAAACTAATGTACTGGTAGGAATGACCAGAAGAGAAGACCTGGTGAGTAGAGGAAACAGGTATGTAAACACTTACAGAGTGAAATGTCCCCAATGCTGGTCTACAGTTCTTAGGAAGCTGCTGTGCAACGCACATAAAGTCAACCGCTGGAAAGATGTTCTCCAGGACTGTTATTTTTCAATCATTCTTGCATTACAGAAGATGGCTTACTGTTATCTAAGAACTTGTTGAACATTACTTTCAAGACTCAGAATGAGTTGGGACTAGAACTTTAGATATAAATAAAAAGACTTTAAATGCTTGCTTCATCTAGCACTGGCTAAGATGTTCTGCTGGGAAGTGCTAGGATTCGTCAACAAAGATTAAGGAAAGAAGGCGCTGCCCTTCGTTGTTAAGGGAGATGTATGGTGAACAGCCACATATGGTCATGGGTCAGCTAATGCTCGAGAATTATACAGGACGGAGAGCCTCCAGACTGGTTCTGTGCTTCTTTCGTCAATTACAAACAAAAACAGAAGATGAGCATGCAAATATTGCAATTCAGCAGAGCAATTAATAATGGTGGGTATGAATGCAAAAAGAACAATTGATGGACGGGATACTGAACAATGTTAAAAACGCACCCCCAGTACAGAGATCTGGGCCTAAATCCATTGTTTTTTTCCTCACCGTGCCACCCCACTTTAGCAAAAGCTATATGTTATGTTATGTTAACTCCATTTTTTAAGCGCACAGCTGCCCCAGCTAAGGGGCGTCCCGGCGCTGCGCCTGGAAAGGAACACAAATATGCAAATCAGTTTTTTATTTTTTATTTTTTTATTGCGGTTTTCAAGGTTCACTGCACATGATAATACAGTAATACTTTACAGACAACTCTGAGCAGTAGGTCTTAAAATCCCTGTGCATGCAAATCAGTCTTGACCCTGATCCACATGGGAACAGTCCAGCCTGAACTGCCAGGTCCTCCCTTAGCACTCCGTCCATCGTCTTTTCATGTTGCTATAGGCACCCTAAGTGCGCAGGGTATGCCCGGACGTGGGTTCCTTGCTCATGTTGCCACTGGATTCAAGCTAGCCTGGCTGATGAGGGGTGATGCCCCGAAACAGGTTGCAGTATGCTTGTTTTTCGGTCCAGGGACAACCTGGCCTTGCAGTTCAGTCAGCACTGTTCCCATTGGAGCAGGGTCAAGACTGATTTGCATATGGCTGGGTCCACACTGGTGTGGCATGGTGACCAACAAATTTTGGATTCAAACCGAATCTGTGATTGGGGAAACTGTTTGACAATGTACCCCATTCCATCCATCATCTTCCCATGTGGCTATGAATACAGGCAGAAGCTCATGACTCATTAACCAACTCTGGTGTTCAATATAACAATCCATTCTGAGACACCATGGGCCCGATTCACAGAACTAACTTAAGACAAAATCATAAACTTACTACTTTTGGTATTCACAGAAGTTAGGATTTTGTCTTAAGTTTGTCTTAAGACAGACTTAAGACAGACTTAAGATATACTTAAGTTAGGATTTTGTCTTAAGTCTGTCTTAAGACAAACTTAAGACAAAATCCTAACTTCTGGGAATACCAAAAGTAGTAAGTTTAGGATTTTGTCTTAAGTTAGTTCTGTGAATCGGGCCCAAAGCTTCTGTCCAGGAGATGCCCACACTCTGTGCACCCACCCCTCTATCCTCTTCTGCTGCTGAAGATATGTATGTTCAGGTAAGTCAGAGTAGCCATCTGTTAAAAATAAAACATGTCACATTGGGAAGCTTAAAGTCTAACTGGCTTTTAATGCAAGATATCAGGCATCACAGCAAAAGTTCACAGACTTTAAATGACTGCGGCTCTCGCTAGAAAATGGTCAGTTGGAGCCTAAAGCTAATATATATTGAAATGTAGGCTGGTATAGATATATTTTTCTCACTACAAGTCAAATGAGCTTAATCACAAGACAGAAATTTGTTACTGTCAGTGAAAACATATCTAATGTGCCACACTTCACCGAAACATAGTCGCCCTTACACTATCACTGTGTAGGTGAACACGAGCCCACTGGAAACGGGAATGTGACCTGAGGGAGAATCAAAGACACTGGATATCAGCCCAGAGACAGCACTCAATACCCTTGAGGAAAATAGATCATTCATATGTGCAATACTAGCAACATTGGTCCCATAAAATACTGCTTCTGCTTGCCAGGTTTGAAAATTTGTGTCAAGCGCAGATCGCTCGCCTCTCAGAATCGGTTCATTGGTCAAAGTGGTTCCACCTCTCGACACCCACAATTCCGAATGCTACTACAGCACGGAAGATTGAGGTGATCAAGTGAGGGAAGGGAAGGAAGGGGACAGCGGGGAAGGAGACCTGGGAAGTAGAAAAAGAAATGACACATCAATCTGCTTTGTGAGTTAGATACCTTTCCTTCATGGCATAAAATAGGTAGCTACTCTCCACTACCTGTAAAGAAAGGAACAACTTGTCCTGAAGGGTTTTAAGAAGATCGATTGTGTCATCTTCTAAAGCTCTTTTTGACGTCTGAATATATATTCTAACGGTAGGTACTGTGAACAGAACAAAAAGAATTACCACTTAAACAGGTATTTTGCTATTCGTGTACTTAGAGAACATTTGTCATTACCCACCTATTACTTCTGTAAGGCTAACTTCACAGGGGGTGGAAGAGCTCAACCTCTCTAGGTACCCCTGTTAAAATATGATCAAGAAAACAAAACATCCGATAAGCAAGTCTTCCGTAATTCTGACGCTTTTTCTTTTCATAGCACCTAGTATTTTAGCGTAGTCTCTGATTCTCATTCATAGTAGGTTCATTTCTATATTTTGTACTTTTTTATACATGGATCTTTGTTGCTGAGATACATTGCGAGAGCAACAACAGGACAATAGGTCTGTACTCTAATTCCTTTAAGGGCTTTAAGCAACCCGACCCCTTTTCAACACAAGAAAGAAGAAGAAAAACTATAAACCATTCTGAGTTCTCCTCCATGCAAACTTTGATATATATATATATATATATATATATATATATATATATATATATATATATATATATATATATATATATAGATAGATATATAGCCACAGGGCCGGCATTAGTGCTGGTGGCGCCCAGTGCAACAATCATTTTTGGCAACCCCACACCCATGACCGCATCTCTGGATTCTCTCACTACCACCGGGGAAAAAGTGACCCTCATCTCTTTAATCATAAGTTATTGCTAAACACAGCGCCCCCCTGAGGTCAGCGCCCCCTCCACAGGTTTGCACCCAGTGCGGCCACACCAGTCACACTCCCCTAAAGCTGGCCCTGTATGTCCATCATCCTCTGGGTGAATTTCTCAATAAAATCACCCCCCAACCTTAAAAAGAAAAAACGAGGTACTGTCCAGAAACACCCAGACACACAATCAAAGAGTGGGGTTAATTATGGTATCTATGACATGCTTACCGCACTTGATCAATGAAGCGCGTAGCGTGCATTTGTTTGTTTACGGGGCCAAAAGTATGGAATAATCTGCAGCATTCCCCAGATTTCATCTGCTTAAATTGCTTTCAGGTCATTGATATGTCATCACTAAACGTGGTGATGGGTTACTCGGTAGGTTGCATGGGACTTGTGGCTTGCTTCAGACGCGGAGGAGTCACTTCCGTATTCGGCTCCTGCCGACCACCATTCACGCAATGCGGAGTACACCTCAATACATTTCGCCAAGTCATCCTTTTGCATTGTGGAGGGGATGGCGGACGTGTCAGCGTTTGTCATGGTACCTGTTACTTCCAAGTTTTGTGTGGTAACCCACTGCTAGGAAATGTGCAAAGGTACTCCAGTAGGCCCAATGGCTTCTGGACCGAATAGAATCATGAAAATTAGCAAGCGTATTCAGTATTACAAAAAGCCTTGAACTAATATAGAACGACAACCATATCCGATTCAAATGGTCGACATATATGGGACAATATATGTGGTTTTTAACAAATTACGTAAGAGTATATCAGCATAATATCAACAAGGTGTTATGTTTGTTTTCACTTGTCTTTCTCGTCAGGCTTTAAAACATAACTCAATTCTTGGTTAATCTGTATTAACACGTTTTGCAGAATTTTATGTTATGACCTCGTTGAACTGACCTCCCATTGTAGTTTAGCTACTACATCTAAAGATTGAGTCAATGTGCTATCGTAATCAATCGCTCAGGTTGTAAAGACAATCTGGTCTGGGTAATCGGTCAAGCTGCAGTAACCTTGCAATCCAGATCTAACCCGAGCGATGGTAGATTCCACACTTAACTGAAAGATGGTCAGCCTTACACTGTCACTGTGCAGGTGAACACTAGCCCTGGGGAAATGGGAAAGTGACATGAGGGGGGAATCAAACACTGAATATAGCCACATGGCTTGGTTTCACAACAGGGCTGAATTAGCACTGCAGGACCTCACTGATATACAAACAAGCATTTGCAATGCAATCGGTCTCGCCTTTGGGACCTTATATATATTTAGCTGTGCAGCACATTAGCCTGGGTGCTGAAAAACCTACTGTTCTTTAACATGGAGGGAAAGGAAGCACCAAACTGCGTGACACGCCAGGTATGGGAACACCTGGAGAGAAATATTGCCTTTCAGCGGGAAATGGTAAAGTCCAAAGGTCTGTTTTTAATATAAAATCGGGGCCTTCTGTGGTCATATCAATGGACCTACAAGATTTGAAAAAAATATTATTGTCTACGGGTGCTCGTGTAAGACAATTTCTATGGACTGGAATCTAGACAATGCTAAAGGGATTGTGGTATTTTACTGACCTCTGCTGGTCGTTTTCTATCAAGAAAGTTAAATAGAGGAGTTGTCAAAAAAAAATAGAAAAAAGAAAGTCCCTCAGCAGAAAGCAATTCTGGTATTTTACTGACCTCTGCTGGTCGTTTTCTATCAAGACAGTTAAATAGAGGCAATTGAACAGAAAAAAAGTCCCTGAGCGGAAGCAGACAAGTCCTAGGGCTGATCTCCAGAGCCCACAAAGTACATACACATATAAGTATATACTGAAGTATATACAAGAGGTCTCGAATGCACAACCTAAAAAGACTTTTAGTATGGCTAGTATATTGACCCAGGAAGTTACCTTCTGAAACAGGATAGGATATACTAGGTAACAATCTTTATGTTTCCTACTCTCTGTTTAGAAGTGAACGCAGCACGTTTTCTGAGCTGTAAGGAAATGGAAGTTCAGATGATATTTAGAACTCCCCGGGCTGTTATATATTGGGTGCAAATGAGTGCTACATTCGCTCTTACGCAATAACTTTTTCTGGTTCAGCTTACATTCAATATAATTAGTTGGTAACACTAAGATGAAAGGTATTTGACAATACATTGTTTGGCTAAACTCTGGATAATAATTTATTCACTAATATCAATATAGTCATAATATATTTATCTAACAACAATATTTATTCATAACATGGTTCCACTAATTTCTCTATGAAGGCTTCACACTGAAATCAAGTTTGTAATTAAGTGAAGACTTCTGTTGACAATAACATAGTGTAGAGTTAGTTTGTGATGCTAAGAAATGACTTCTGGTGGAATGCCAAGTGTATAAAGTTTGTTATTCTAGGAATAACTCCTGAAGAAATAACAGTAAGTCATATAATAACAATTAGCATGCTGTCCTAAAGATGACTCTTGATGAAAATAAGCAAAACACAAAATAGATTTCATAATCTTAAGGGTGAGGTTTTTATATAAATAAACAAAATGCAAAATAGAATTTAAATTCTAATGGATTACTCTTGTTTAAAACAACAATAACAAGTGCATATCTGATCCTTTGCAAGTCTGGTGTGAGAACATTTCTCTGACTTCAAGAAGAACTTCTGTCAGCTTCTGAGAGTAATAGGTTTAAAAGAATTCTAACTTCCAATAGCAAGGTTAGGCTACAATAACTAAGTATCAAGATGGCCCAACAAGGACACTGTGGCTCACGGGGAACGTATGCCCAATGTATTCAAGCTGGCGTCCGCTATAGACAAGTCTCATGAGAGTCCTGTGGTGTTATGGCACGTATAGGTCTACTTGCATTTACTTAGGGATTTATCATATTGCATTGCTCTGAGACACAAAGCTTTTGTCTTGAGGGCACACAAACTGTGTGCACCCCTCTATCCACTTATGCTCCTGGAGAGACGTGCATTCAAGAGTTTTGGGGTAGCGCATCCACAGGACTAATGAGAATGGTAGGGGTGGGCGGAATTGGCGTAATCGTGTTACGCAAATCTCCGAGAAAAGGTAAAAAATCTCTGCGAACAAGCAGAAATTCCGCGAACACGTGGAATTGCTTGTTCGCAATGCTTTTTTCCTGTTCGCAATTGCTGTTTGCGTGCTCGGGGGAAAATATCTCGCAAACACGCATTTTGAGAACGCAAACAAGCAAAAAATTTGCAAAGTCGCAGAACGCAGAATTTTGGGCATTTTCGCATTCTCCGCGGAACGCGAAATTACCCAAATTCCGCAAACTCCGCAAGCAGAACGGAATTGACCGCCCAGGCCTAGAGAAGAGGTAAGTGTGTTGTGCACCACATCTTCACAACCCCTAAGTGCAGCATACATGCACATTTCTCCATGCACCCTTTGGAACTCACCTGCAAATTCAGACACTCTGTGGATGGTTGGATCATAGAAGAGAAAGAAACACAGGAAGCTTGCATTTAAATCCTTTGACTGATGATATTACTCTCAGAGGATTCAAACACCTTACTGTCCTCAAGGTCAACAACGACAACAGAGACATCAACAGCAGTGATATGATTCCAGAGGCAGAAGAAGTCACAAATAGTCTACTCCAGCCATTAAACCTGTCACCGGTAGCAAACAATGAACTCCCACTTCCCTCCCTTCTGTTACCCAATCCGGATTCCACTTACCTGGAAGAGTGGAGAACCATAACCAGTGACAAATGCATTCAGAATATTGTGCAAAATGGATACTGTCTAAGATTCAAGTATTCTCCATCAGCAATTCCACCAAGCTTTGGCAAGAAGTCTTTACCCTCTTGCAAAAACCGGCTGGGGGAAAAGTCCCAGTTCCTTACAAAGTACTGAGAATTTATTCCTGTTCTTTCTCGTGAAGAAGAAAGAACTAAAGAACACATTCAACCCCGTTCTAGATCTGGAGAAAGCGAACAAGTGGATTTGCATAGAAAAGTTCTGAATGTTGACGCTGCACCAGATCCACCCCCAACTCCATCAGGGGATTGGCTATGATATATAGGTCTGCAAGATGCCTATTTCCAGATACTAATAGCCAAAACATATAAAACATTCCTGGGATTTACCGTGGGAAGTGTTTATTACCAGTACAAAACCCTTCCTTTGGTTCTCAAGTCTGAACCAAGGACCTTTTCAAATTGCTTGGTGGTCATTACGAACCTCAAACTCTTGTTAACTTAATTACAATCCCCTGTTTTCTTTGTCGGCCCTCATTCGCTCTGTCCTTAAGATGATCCCAGCACCTACCTAAGGGGATCGAAACGTCATCGACTTTATGCACTCTGATACAATTGTATATTCTGTATTAATGTGTGCTGGAGTGCTCTTAAATATTTGATGGTGGCCTAATAGTCACAGCCCTTTCTGGCAACACCTTCTTGTATTGCCTGAGCCTTTTCTGTTTTTATGATACGTTTGTCCCCACTTATATGTTTTTCTTTTATTTTTCAATAATAAATGATGCCCAGTGGACGATAAAAGTATAGACATCATTGTATCCATATATATACATTTCCATTAATGTTTCCTTGTTCCTTAAAACATTGTGGTTTTTACAGCACATCTCAGGAGGCTCAAAATATTCATCTACCCCTGTCTAGGCGAATACCTAATTAAGGCGTCAACATATCAGCAAGCGTGACAACATCACCAGATCGCTGTTGTCACCCTCAACCCACGTAAATCACAAAAAAAGGATTTCCATTTCAGTCCAAGCCCTCCATTGCCTGGGAGCTATTGCAGATAAAGTACACAGGTTTTTCCTTTACAAGAGACACAGTTATCTATCCTTCAGAAATTTAAAAATCAGAAGAAAACAGAAGATCTAATAGGGAGGTAAATATCATCTCTCCTAGAATCAGTGGCCGTCTGCATCTTTCTGGTACCAGTAGCGGTCGGTGGTGGGAGTAGCTGCCGGGCGTTGACGCGGGGAGGGGCAGGGTGGTGGGTAGTAATGTATGGATTACGGAGGACTGCAGGTAAGTAAACATATAAATAAATAAAATGAATTTTGTTGCGCGCACTGCATCCCCAAATGCGAAGCAGTGCTCGCAACGAAACATGCTTTATTTATTTATATATTTACTTATCTGTAATCCTCCGTAATCCATAGAATGCCAGCCCCACCCTGCCCCTCCCCCTCTCCACGTCACCGCCCGGCAGCTACTCCCACCACCGACCGCTACTGCCTGGTACCAAATGCAGGATTGAACCTGAGACCTCTGCGACAATGTCTGGAGGGTCAATGGCACCAGCTCCCAGGAAAATAGGAAGACATATTGATGCTAACACGCATGCAGAGTAATCGCTCAGCTGGTGGTGTTGTCCAGAGAATCTTTCAAAATGAGTTTTCATCATGACAACCCACCTCAGCTGATAGTAACTGATGTCTCCATGTCAAGTTAGGGTGGACATATGAATGACTTTCAGATTCAAGGCTCCTGGACTCCGAAGGAACCCGTATTCCACATCAACCTCGCAGAGCTAAGAGTGGTACATTTAGCTCGGAAGGCTTTCCTTCTGTCCTTCAAGACGAACGCCCTCCGTGTGCAGACAGACCATGCATTAACGGGGGTAGTTAGTGCTATATAAATGTGATTACAATACAGTACGTCACCCACGGTAAAACCAATAGAACACTCAGCAGTCAGATGAACATAGCTCTTACGGGCAGCATAGCAATCCCCTTTTACTGCTTGACAAAAGACAGACCTCCTAAGGGTCATGTCCATCACCCAGTGCAGTTTACCAGTCCACAGCAATAAACCACCCATAACCATCTGACCAGGCATAGAACAACTGAAGAGATCTGTCACATGCCACTGACCAATGGAGGACTTTAATTTACGTCACTTCTGCAGGTCCAGACTAGTTACACACTGCGACCACTTCTTGACATCTCACAAAGGCAATCAGAAATGAGGTGATATTAACAAAGTCCATCCAAGCAGATCTCTGTCCTACGTCTTTCTCCAACCTAAGCCTGCTCAGGGCCATGAACTATAAACAAAATATCTCAGAATGGACAACCCAGTGCAATAGACAGCTAAGTGGACAATGATCGTATGAAATGCAAGAAATAGACCTGTAGAGGGATGTATGACGTTACAACGCATACTTTTACAACGCATACCTGCCAACGCATTTTTTACAACGTAACATCCATTACAACGCATTCCATTACAACACATGCCATTACAACGAATTTTTAACTACCTTTACAGAGCATTCCATTACAACGCATACTACCTTTACAACGCATACCATTACAACGCATAACATTACATTGCATGAATGGTAAGTATTGGATAGTGTAGGGGTAAAAATTACTATTCTAACTCCAGGGGGGTGCAACAGTAGGGTAAGTGTTGGATAGTGTAGGGGTAAAAATTACTATTCTAACTCCAGGGGGGTGCAACAGTAGGGTCAGTGGTGGATAGTGTAGGGGTAAAGATAACTATTCTAACTCCAGGGGGGTTCAACAGTAGGGTAAGTGTTGGATAGTGTAGGGGTAAAAATTACTATTCTAACTCCAGGGGGTGCAACAGTAGGGTAAGTGTTGGATAGTGTAAGGGTACTATGCGTTGTAATGTTATGCGTTGTAATGGTATGCGTTGTAATGACATGCATTGTAGTGGTATGCGTTGTAGTGTCATGCGTTGTAATGGTTGCGTTGTAATGGCATGCGATTTAATGGATGTTGCGTTGTAAAAGTTTTGTTGTAATGGTAGTGCCTTGTAAAAGTTGCATTGTAAAGGTTGTTTCCCCTGTAGAGTTGCTCAAAGCCTCCAGGTTGATGAATACTATTGGCTGCGTGCCTGTCTCTCACCCATCGCACTGCTAAGCACTGATTAGCATAACATTATAGCCGCATCTCGGTGGCTTCTGACACAAGATCAGAACAAAGACAACAACCTTCCAGCCACACACCTAACACAGTGTTGAGTGCTGGTCATGTAGACAAGTGCTTCAATGCCCCACCCAGGGGTACTAAGCGTGACATAAATGTAGCAACACAATACAATCAAATTGGCATGGGTGGAGGTCGTGGAGTGACCAAAAAACTCTGCTGCGCTACGCGAAGTTCCGCAAGCGGTGGAGTGCGTTAGGTTATGCTGTTCATGCTGACTTTTAGCTTTGGGTGTTTGTCCCGCGATGGAAAATCAGCACGAACGGCTCCATATGCAGCGCAAGAAGGCGCTGCTTCTTTCTGCCACTGGAGTAGATTTTCTACTCGAGTGCCAACTTCCTAAACATGAACGGAAGGTTTCTCAACGTGAGCAGTCGTGACTGTCTGCGTTGAGAAATTACGATGGGAGGAGCGTTGGCTTTTCCTCGCTCACGCTCGCCAACTTAATGTTGAGGAGTTTTTCACAACTCTGCAAGCTCCGTGGAGTGCGAGAAACTCAGCAAACCCTACGAACAGAGTGGATTTCACCGCCCAGGCCGATAATCAAATCTCCTCCTGCATGGCTCATCTTTTAAGCATGTACACTTCCAACCACTCATCCAGGCTCTACCGAACAGTGGATCCAATATGGTAATTTGGGTGCAGTCTGCCACCTTTCGGACAAAGCGGTACAAAAGGGGGTGGTGATGGACGGAGCATCTGAACCAATCAAACACTCACATCCAGTCAACAGATCTGGGTTTAATCCATCACCGTTCTTTAGCCCACTCTGCCACCCCAGTTCAGGCATGGCCATATGCAAATCAGTCTGACCCTGTGCCTCATGGGAACAGTCCAGCCCGAACTGCCAAGCCATGCCTTCCCTGGACCGAAAACATGCTTCCTAGGACCGGTTTCTGGCATTACAGCCGTCTTCAGCCCGGCTTGATTGAATCCAGTGGCAAAGTGAGCAAGGGACTCACGTCTGAGCATACCCTGCCACACTTATGGCGGCCAAAAGAGGTACAAAAGGGGGTGGTGATGGACGGAGCATCTGAACCAATCAAACACTCACACCCAGTCAACAGATCTGGGTTGAATCCATCACCGTTCTTTAGCACACTCTGCCACCCCAGGTCAGACATGGCCATATGCAAATCAGTCTGATCCTGTGCCTCATGGGAACAGTCCAACCCGAACTGCCAAGCCATGCCTTCCCTGGACCGGAAACAAGCTTCCGTCCATCACCACCTCCTTTTGTACCACCTTTCGGACAAGGCATATATACTCTGCCGTGCAACGAGCTCTACATGGAACGAAGGCTGCACGGCTACACGAGTGACCGAAGACTCCTGTGGGAATGACAAAGAACACGACATAAAGGGCCCCCTCTGTGTATAAGATAGGTACTGAGTTCTATGACTTTTGATCTTGGTCGCCACTCTTGATTTCTTTGTCCTACTAGACAATGAACTCCTACACACATCTTCCTTAAATTGCCCACTTTTTCCCACTTCCTGTCTGCCCACACCAACCCTACACAAACTTTTTTTTCATTAGTACTTCCTCCCACTGCCAAGACGGATTGCTGCCCTCCATCCTCTGTGCCTCGTGTCTACTTTT
Source organism: Lissotriton helveticus (assembly GCF_964261635.1). Classification (NCBI taxonomy): domain Eukaryota; kingdom Metazoa; phylum Chordata; class Amphibia; order Caudata; family Salamandridae; genus Lissotriton; species Lissotriton helveticus. The sequence goes on from NC_136072.1 coordinate 24,826,280, forward strand.
AGACCATCCTACAGGCTGCTCCCTCTGGGAAGGTGCAGGGGCCCTGAAATAAAGGCAGATGGTCTCACCATTGATTCTGGTTCTTTGAAGCACGCGCTTCACGCGCCTTTTCTTCTCGCTCCGAGGAGGTGACACACCTAGGCTGACTCACGCGCACTCCCGCCTCTCATCCCACCGACTTCCGGCTCCTCCAAGTAAACAACCTGTCCCACCCCATAAAAGCCTCCCCGGCTGCGGAAATGTAATAACTCGGTTCTTTTTTAGCAACAACCGTGCCCAGAGCCCTGACTCACATGCAGTCAGATTCATCAAGCGAAATGCGCTCGCAAGAGGCCCAGACCCTTTGCGAGTGCGATTTTTGCATTTGGGTTTCATCATCCCAAATGCAAAAATCGCTAATAAAGAATTCGCAAATTTGCGAGGATTAGCATTTAAGGAATCTCTATTAGAGATTCCTTAAATGCTATTCATGAAACATTTAAAAATTGCGAATTCGCAATTTAGGACCGCTATTTACCACGAAGTAAAACCTCGTGGTAAATAGCGAAAGCTTAGAAAAATGCATTTAAATGCTTTTTTCTAAGTTGCATGTTACAGTGTGCACAACATCAGTGTAAATTCACATTTCAGGGGTGCTACAGGGTGTCCTTTGGACACCCCTGCACCCTTGAAATCGCATCCTTATTTGCGATTAGCAAATTGCTAATCGCAAATAAGGAATAACTCCCCATTCTTTCCTATGAGCCTGTAGGCCCATAGGAATGCATAGGGAGTTATTCCTTATTTGCGATTAGCAATTTGCTAATGGCAAATAAGGAACATGTAGGAATCGCAATATTTTTTGCAATTCCTACATGAATCCCGTTTTGCAAGTCCTTAATAGCGATTCCGAGGGGCTCGCAAAACGGGTCTTTGATGAATCTAGCAGTTTGTACTTTGTTTCTCTTGTTTCTGTATTTTCCCGCTCTTTTTGTTTCACTCTCTCCTTGGTTTCCCAGGCCTTTCCTCCTTCTTGACCTTACAGTACACCTGGGTAGATGGTTCATGGCTTCTTGTTCCTCGGAGAGGAGAGGGGGGGGGCTTTATTAGGATGATACCACTCCCCAGCAGGTACGGGTGTCTTAGCCCGAGATAAACATCCGAGTCAAAATGCAAAGAAGGTCTGCAACGGGGGTGAGGGTTTATTTTGAATGCTGACTTTGGTGGCAGAGTCGACGTAAGCGTCAGGCACTGTCTCAAGGCGCAGTCTTACAACGTCGGATTGGTTAGGCAGGCACTCGGGCAATGCCCGAGGGGCTGGTATCCAAATCCCAGCTGTGGGCTGCTTTTTTGAGCAGCCTGGGGGGCCGATTAGGGCAGTTTCTGCGTTGTTTGATGCCCCCAGCGGCCCAGTAGGTGCCTGAGTGGCCTTTCTGGAGGTAGATGGCATCCATTACCTCCCTCTTACAACGGCAGAAGTATCACTTCCTTTCTCTCGCGGGGCCGGTCAAATAATGTATGCATACTTAGCGGGGCAGGGGGCCTGAGTAGAAGTGCCCTCACATGTTTTCAGGTGTGTTTCACCAGTGTAATTTTTTTTTAAAAGAGAGTTTTATATAGCGTGAACTAGACCCGAAGATATCGGGTATCAGAGCGCTTTACATAGCACCAGTTTTGTTGCACAAGGACACATTCATTTTGTTAGGCACAGAGAGATTAAGGGCTAGATGTAGGTAATTTAGATTTACCAATTCGAAAATACCGAATTTTACAGATTCGGTATTTTCGATTCGATAAATGCAATGTAGGTAATTATTCAGTAAAAAATACCAAATCGGTAAGATTCGAAATTTACCAAATCGTTAATTACCGATTCGGTATTTGCCATTCATTCCTATGGGCCTGGAGGCCCATAGGAAAAAAGGAAATTGGAAAAAAGTCAAGGATGGCAGGATGTCACTTTGACACCCTGCTGCACCCCTGATAAGTGCTTGTGTGCACATGTGGCACACATACATGCCCTAAGGGCATGTATGCCTGTCACATGGCACAGGTGTAAATGCACATATTTGCATTTACATAGGAATTCGTTATTTACCGCCAACTAATAGTTGGTGGTAAATAACAAATCCTTAAAGCCCTGAAGCACTGTTGAAAGTGCTTCCTACATCTCATTTACCGATTCGGGAAATACCGAATCGGTAAATGATGATAATCGGTAAATACCGATTCGTTATTTACCAAATCGGTAAAATAGCCTCCTACATAGGGAAAGGCTTTTACCGGTCGGTAAATGCCGATTTTGGCCGTTACCGACCGGTAAAAGCCTACCTACATCTGGCCCTAAGTGATTTGCCCAGAATCACAGGATGTTGAGCGTCGTTGCGGAGACTCGAACCTGGTTACCCGGCTTCGAAGTAGACCGCTCTAGCTATAAGGCTACATCCTCTTCCGTGCATTTTTTTTTAAACCCCCCCCCCCCTTTTTTATAAAATTTTGCAGAAACAGTGGTTTGCGGAAAGGCAATATGCAAATGTGGGTCGCTTTTTTTTGCGTGCCCATGCCGATTTTTAATCCCAATCCAACCCTGGGCGCTGATCACACAAACCTGCTGCCTGTGATCACACAAGCCCTGTAGCACACCCCAAAAACAGGCAAAAGATACAAGGGTAAATCTGCCAGAGACATTTTAAGTCATGTCCCAGGGCCCCAGCCTTTCAGGGGCCCCTGATAGAGCCTGCTCTGTTATGTAGAGCCTCTCACCCTGATGGCCTTGAATAATCCTTAAAATTATTGTTTTAATTTATTTTTCATGATGGTGATGGGTGGGAGTCTATAAGGTACATTTTGCAGAGAAATGTTTATGTTTGCAACACCATCCAACATCCATAAAAAAGTTTATTTTAGATCAAAACAGGAGCTCACATATTAACCCCTTCGGTGCTGATGACGGCTCCCGGTCGTCATCAGTTACGGTGGGCGTGTGCTGATGACGGCCGGGAGCCGTCATGACCACGCCCGCGATCGGAATGTGCCGCACAGGTGCAGAATTCCGGCCGCAGCCAGGGGGTTAAACAATGGCAGAGGGGGTCACAATGATTAGTTGTAATAATATTAGTAGCTGCTGCTGTGTTACAATATTGAAAACACTCTTCACTATCCTTAAAATGTGATGTACACATATTTGTAATGTGGACCAGTGTATCTGTGCCCTGTCAGTGACCAGGCCGAAGAGGGAATGAAACACCTGAAATTACTTCATAAATTCAAAGCTGTTCCGAACAGGTGCCCCCAAATTGCTTTTGGCCCCCCTCATCCTCATGATGTCCCTACAACTGTCAGTTTTTGGCATGAGTCGCAAGAGCTCTTTCGCAGCCAGAGAACAAGTAGTAGTCGAGACTTAAAAAGGTTAAAGAAGGTAAAGAAAAAGAATTAGCAAAGCAAAATACTGGCCAGTGTCCGGTCCACTGAAATGCAGTTCTTTTTAGGCAGAAGTGCACACATGATAGGATAAATGAGGCTGGAGGGAAAACTGAAGCTGCCTCTAAGTCAGTTCTTAAAAAGGTTTGCAGCTAAACCCACAAACCCATGGAAAGGGTTTGTGGGTTTAGCTGGAAAGGATGTATGACGTTACAACGCATACTTTTACAACGCCTACCTTTACAACGGATTTTTTACACCGCAACATCCATTACAACGCACACCATTACAACGCATGCCATTACAACGAATTCTTTGAAACTACCTTTACAACGCATTCCACTACAACGCATACTACATTTACAACGCATACCATTACAACGCATTACATTACATTGCATGTAAGGTAAGTGTTGGATAGTGTAGGGGTAAAAATTACTATTCTAACTCCAGGGGGTGCAACAGTAGGGTAAGTGTTGGATAGTGTAGGGGTAAAAATTACTATTCTAACTCCAGGGCGTGCAACAGTAGGGTAAGTGTTGGATGGTAAGTTATGCGTTGTAATGGTATGCGTTGTAATGACTGCGTTGTAATGGCATGCATTGTAGTGGTGTGCGTTGTAGTGTCATGCATTGTAATGACTGCGTTGTAAATGCATGCGTTGTAATGGATTTTGCATTGTAAAAGTTTCGTTGTAATGGTAGTGCTTTGTAAAAGTTGCGTTGTAAAGGTTGTATACCGCTGGAAAGGGTCAGGTCCAACGCGCTCAATCGCTTGGAGCATTATAGGTCTGGTGTTTCGTGGGGCACTTTTACTTTACTTTACTTTACTTTGTGGATTTGTAGAGCGTAAGCGAATCATCCCCGAGGGGATCTCTCGGCGCTATTTTTGCTTCCCAGTCGGCCTTTCCTTACTTACCCGTGTGTGATGGGTGATGCCCAGTATGTGGGTCTTTTGAGTGAGTTAAAAGGACTTAATTTGAGTGCTAGCTTGAAGAAAGTGCTGACAGCCCTTAACCTCACCGTATTGGAATGGAAATTGGGCAGCGGCGCAGCCACGCCCACTGCCGGCCACATAAACAAGCCGTATCGTTGGACGCTTAATGCCCTGTTTTACTTCCTCCATGAGTTTGTTTATTTGATTTCTTCTCTCAGCACCTGCACAATGCTGGCACAGACCACAGCATATCAGGTGCACCCACACCACATCTACACAAAAGGCGTATTTACGTATTTATTACTAATTTGTATTGCATCAACACAGCCTTGAGCTCCAAACAATACAAGATGCCATGACTACTGTGGACCTAAACAGAATGGTTTGTAAGTGATGCAAAGGTGACGCGTGACGCAAAGCGGCTTAGGAGCAGGGGCGGGATATACAGTATCCTACAGCGACTACCAAGGTTTCATGGCCAAGGCTTTGGAAGGGCTGCCTATTGAGACCCTGGTGATCCATAAGAGAATGGTGGCGGCAGCAACAACTGCCTCATCAAAGCCGGCCATGGCACGAGCCACAAATATACAGGTAGGTGTAGGAGATTAGAAGAAAACCTTTCTCCATGCCTATAATCACAAAGTCCCAGGGCCTCATTTATAAGGTCGCGCGTCACTTTTACGCCGCCGGTGTGCCACTTTTTGTGACGCACCAGCAGCGTAAAAAATGTGCCTTGTTGCACCATATTTACAAAGTGACGCATCTACCTAGACGCGTCACTTTCTAAACCCCTGTGCTACATTATACCTACGCCAGGTATAATGTATGCAGGGGGGGGCGGTCTGACGCAAGACAGGGTCATAGAAGTGACGCAGTGAAATCTATAAGATTTCACTGCACCACTTCTAGGACACAAATGCGTCAATTTCTTACGCCTGCCTCACAGCAGGCGTAAGACTGACGCAGGCCCTTTCACATGGGGCTTGCCCCATGTGAAAGGATACATTGCTGGAGTTGACTCACTTTTGTGACACACTCCAGCAATGCGTCACTTTTGCGCCTACAGATACGTCAGAAATACTGACGTATCTGTAACTCCTTGCGCCATGATGCGTCATACTGTAAATATGACGCATCACTGGTCTCGCAAGGAGGGCGCAGTGAAAAGTGACGCATCGCTGTTTTCAGGCAGCGATGCGTCACTTTTCATAAATGAGGCCCCCAGACTACGGATGCAGCCAAGGTCAATGCAATCCTTGCCTAAGCAGCTTTGCTAGATAAGGGTGGAGGCAACCTTCTCCCACATGGATCCCTGAGAAAAGCTAGCAACAAGCCTGTCATGGCCAGCTAAGAGGCGCACAGAGGGGCCTTTCCAATAAACTCACCTCTTTGCTCCTGGACTAGGCTCACAAGAGTCTACGTTGATGCTCGGCCTGGTCAAGGAAACAGTGGAACAAATATTGCTCATTTTCTAAGACCCTAGTGATGCTGCCACCAGAATCACGACACGCGGGCCCTCATTACAATCTGCTTTGGTACTGGTGCAGTGCAAACTCCGCACCCACCAGAACCTTGCAACAATTGGCTAAGTCTCCCCTGAAATGGGGAATAACTGGGCCAGATTCACAGAACTAACTTAAGACAAAATCCTAAACTTACTACTTTTGGTATTCACAGAATGGATTTACGACTACTAACTTCACGTCCACACTTGGGCCGGAGATTCCGGCCCGGAGGCGGAGCTTCCGGTATGGAGGTGTAGCTTTCGGCCCGGAGGTGGGGATTTCGGCCATGGCTAAATCTCTGCCACCGGCCAGAATCCCCACCTCTAGGCCGGAAGCTCGCCTCCGTGCCAGAAGCTCCGCAGCCGGGCCGGAATCTCCGGCCGGAATGCGGACGTGAAGTTAGTAGTAGTAAATCCATTCTGTGAATACCAAAAGTAGTAAGTTTAGGATTTTGTCTTAAGTTAATTCTGTGAATCGGGCCCACTGTTTGGACGCAGTTTTACTGCTCTTCCATTCAGCATATTTTTTCCTGCTCTGGGGGGGTTTAACACTCATTTTACCACCTGCCAATGTGAGCTGTGGAGCAAATGCTGGGCGAGGGTGGAAGGAGATGGGAGGGAGGTGAAAAAGATACCCTCTATTGCCTATAAAAATGCCCCGATAGGGATGGGAACAAAGGTATGGCTTTCTTTGGAGCCAAAGCCTCATGCAATCCTAAGGTAATACATTTTAGGCTGGTAAAATGAGGAGTGGTGTTCTAGCAACTGGTAAAACCAGGTGCCGGAAGTCTGGACCTGGTGGGATGATGCAGAGCGGTACCCCACCTTGAGATGCTGCTCCACCTGATGCATAATGACAGCCTTGGCGTGCCCGTTCCCTGGCCGAGGGGGCTTCAGCAACAGGGGTTGTATTATACAAAGTGCCCTGGGTGTGCAATGGACATTGAAAGGAGGAGTCAACTATTTTATAGATCATTCACCATCTATTGTTATTCCCCAATTTGTTTCAGCCTTCCTCGGGGTTTCTTTGTGAGCCCCTCAGGGCTTCTCCTTCAACCCCCATCTTTTAAATATCTATTTCACCCCCTTCCCATATAATACCTTCTTTTGGGCTAAGAATCTTTTATCAGGCTGAAAACGTTCAGATTGTCTTGGTTTTGTCGACTCCTCTCCTTCCAAAATTACCAATTTTCAATTCTGCTTGACTTTGCTCATCTTCTGCATCATTTTCCTATAAATAAATACAAATATAAATGAAATTATAATCTTTGTTGAAACTTCATCCAATTCTGATTGTTCCCCCTAGTGGCCTCCTGACACCAGTATTGCTTGTGGCGGGTAGCTCTGTCATATTTTTCTGTGTAATGTTGCTTTGTTTTTGTACTTGTCTTTAAGTAACATGAAGTGTTGGCTGGATATTGATTCATTAAGTGTTACTCTGTGATTCACTGACTTCTAAGTCTGTAGCCCTCTTCAGTTCCCTGAGTCAGCCTTGGACTCCTCTGTCTTCCTAACCTGAGGGCTAAATATCAAAGTACATACTTGGTGATTAGTTTTGGGTGCACTGTAGGAAGCAACTAGGACAGCCTTAAAAAAACTCAGTTAACAAGCTGGGGACCCATTACCCTCTGTTTATTAAGTGGCCCCCAAAGAAAGTTAAACTTTGACTTGGGAGGCATTCCCTGCAGCGAATCAGGACACAATGCAAATGTGTTTAAAAACCACTTAGAACATTGGAATATTGGGAGCTCAATTGAAAACAATGCAGTGCTCCGGGTTTATAATGGCTGGTATCATTGATTTCTAATCTTTCAGTTGGGAAGATGTCATCATGAATTAGCACCTACCCTGATTCCCCCTGAGGACTCTACATTTAGAGCGTATATCCTGGAGTCTCCTAGACACAGTTGAAATTGTCTGGTGGCCAGTGTGGCCAGAGGGCTCGGCACCCTTTTAATCCAAGGGCACTACCTCGATTTGCAGAATTTCCACCACGGCACAAAAACGGACTCACTCTCCATGCTGCTGTTTGCCCTAAGGAGATTGCTGCTTTCTGTCCCTTTATGGGCCCTGCACTCCCCATCCTACCATTACCATGGGCATTTTGCCACCTACGATTGCAGCGCTGTTTAATTCGGCGTTGCAGCGCAGATGGCATAATGCCCGTCAAGAATGACGTGGCACAAAGTCTGCATAACCTCCACCATTTCCTAATGGAAACTGGACCTTAGTGTTAGGAATCAATTGCGACTATAAATAAGGATAACTCCATATTAATGAGGGCTAGGAACAGTGCTTAATTTGAGCTGGTGCTTTCCGGTGCTCAGCACCGGCACTTAATTGGTTTCGGGTGCTGGGCACCGGCACCTTATTGTCAACACATGGTGGCGCTGCTCATCTAAATTAGAGATGAGCAGAACAATGGTTGTTTAGGAATACACTATACATTACAAATTGCTAATCCCTGCCTCCCCAGCCATCCCTTTAACTTTGGGGACCTGGAAAAATCAGAACGGTTGCACTTGCATGCGAGAGAGATGGTTAGTAGTTGTTTTGGCAGCAATGACAAGGGCGATGGATGGTGCAAGCTGCAGTGGCCTCCTAGTCAGAGCCCTGGCACTTACTAATTTACAAATTAAGCACTGGCTAGAAAGATGGTTCAGATGGTTCTGGAATCAGGGTGACCTTCCCCAGCCACATTCTGGGCTTGTAAGGTCCTGCTCCCTCCAGGAGGGGGAACGGGTAGATATGAGTGGGTCGGTATGGTGCACGCTCATCAACTCGAAGAAGCCGAGTGACGCTGCTGCTTGACGTCTCTTGTGATGATGGTTTTCTTTTCTTCCCCAGCAAGCTGACACTTGTTTGGATCTTCCAGGGATCAGGGCAGCTCTTCTCCAAACAGGTGCACTCCAGCTGCTTTTCAAGGTGCTTTGCTCACCTTCTGTCCTCAGGTCAAAGAAGCAAAGAATCACTCAGTGATCTGTAGCTGAGCCCTTTATGGAGGAAGAGAAGGAACCCAGCAGAGGTTCATCTCCTAGTAGAAACACCTGCTGAGTACTGGTGTGAAGAGCTCCTAGAAATCCAAAGGGTGTACAAAGCACTAGCCCAAGGGTAGCAAGGTTTATTGTCCTCTGGTCACCAAGGTTGGGAGAGGAGGTGGCCTAACGGCTAGGGCTGTCAACCTTGAATCTGGGGAACTGGGTTCAAGTCTCGGCACCAGCACTGAATCTCTATAAACAGGCCTTTAAATCTTGTTCTAATCTTATCTCATTTGCTGTGCCTTCAGAGACAGGGTTCAAATGTCAGGCTGTGTCTTCCAGGGACCTTGGTGTTTACTTTTCTTTCTCTGACTTCAAAGTGAGAGGATTTATGTGACAAAAATGCTGGCTTCTGGAGGTGTGCTTGAGGAAGGCTGTACAATGTTACTTTTTTCTAGCACACCACAACATTTAAATATTTGTATTGAACTGTGCAGATATTTCAGAACATATCAGAATTAGAAAAGCACAAACGAAGCACATTTTTGGGTCATTCTGAAGCGTGGAGGAAAAAAACTATTTTAATACGATCAAAACAAATCAGTACACTAGCTGTTGACATTTCTACTCAATGTTGGTGGTATACTACATGATTTTATCTGTAAAACTATATTTCTGTGCAAATGTGGTCATTTCAATTGAAGACGTGTTGGCTATAACGGCAGTACACAACCACACCATGCATAGTAGTCTTTAGCTCACTCCACACTACTCTGTACAACTCAACACCACTGCAGTCTACTCTGCACCACTTCACACTCCACCACTCCACGTCACTGCACTCCACTTTGCACCACTCCATTCTATGCCACTTCTCTCTATGTCATTGCACTCTTTGCCAGTGCACTCTACACCACTTTTCTCACAACCGATACACTCTACGCCACTGCACTCTACAATCTACTCTGCACAACTGTACTTTATGATGCTTCTCTCTGGGCCACCCTGTGACACTACATTCTATGATACTCTGCTTTATGATGCTCTACTCCATTAAGCTCTACTCCACTCTATGCCCCTCCACTCTACAAAACTCTATTGCACGCTGTGGCACTCTAAAACACTATTCCATTCTATGATGCTCTATGCAACTCCTTCTATGCCAATCCATGCCTCTTTACTCCACTCTATTCTACAACACACTACTTCACTCTACTTTACCCCATCTATGCCATTCCACTCCACCCTATGCTACTCCTCTCTATGATACTCTATGCAATCCACTCTACTCTATGCCACTTGACTCTACAACATTCTACTCCACTCTAAGCCACTCCACTCTCCTACACTACTTCACTCAATTCCACTCTACACTATGACAATCTACTGTACTCATTGCTACTCTGGCCTACCACACTCTACACAACACCCTCTATGACACTCCATTCTACTCTACACCACTCCACAACACTCTGTGCCACTCTGCTCTACAACACTATATGCACTCCACAACACTCCACAGCACTCTACACTGCTACACCCCACTCCATGACACTCCACTCTGCCCCATCCTATGACACTCCACTCCACATCACTCTCCTTCAGCCCACTAACTGTTTGCCATGCTGACCAACAGCCACGTTGGTGTACAACATTGCCAGAACATATTGACAAAGCGAGTAGCTCCTACATAGGCGAGACCTATTGGTTTTGCCAATGCTTGTTGAAACTGAAACTCTTCTCCTGGCGGAAGTGCATCGTCCTGTTGTGTCCAGTTCTCCTAGTCTTCAGAAGGAATGAGTCACAAGTTAATCCAAAGTGAACCGGACAGGGTATCGACCTGTACTTATATTGGCTACACAATACTTATAATAAGTATATCGGCAAAGTAAGCATGTACAAAGAAGAATACATTTACTGTTCTTAGCTTCACATCTACACACTTTGACCATGTGTTGGTAGTTGATGTTATGTTGTGGAATTGAAAGAAGTGGAGGTAAATATGAAAATGTTGATATTGTGGTCAAACTCTGTATGAACTAAGCAACAAAGCAACAGGGTGCCGTAGACGATGGAGGTTTAACAGGACATAGACCACACAAATGGGGAAGGGAAGAGTGGCGGCAGCATCACAAAAAGGTGCTTCCTGCATAACAAATGCTTCATCATGATCCACCCTCTCTCCTTCCACATATAATCTGATGAGTGTGTACGGTGCTGGAATCTTGGTTAACGCAGAAGCACTTACCCTGGACCACTCCTTCCACAAACCTCAAAATCACATTTTATTCTGATCATTCACTGGTCACTAAGTTGACAGGCTTGTCAAGAACATTGTGGGAGGGATTCACAAAGGGCTTCCGCACCTGTGGCAGAGGCTCCGCTGCCGTGAAGGTGGGTCCTCTCTTCTGGCAGGACCTCCACTATGAGAAACTGCTGTCCGGAGGTCCGTCCATGAGTGTGGGCCCTCGGCCCGACTGTGGGGTCTCCTCCACGAGTGTGGAGACACTTTGTGAATTGGGCCCACAGTTTATATTTTTGATGCTGAAAGGGGTCCTCGCCCTCCTTCGAAATGACCATTAAGTGGATGTCGCCGGAGTCCATCTGATGGACTAAAAGTAACCAGAGATCTGTCCAGTTGGCCTATTGCATCACCCTCGCTGATAGACTTCAGCAAGATACTCAAGACCCAGCGTCTGGATACCCTCGCGCTCTACAAGTACTGATTGATTGATTGATTCCAATAGTATTTACCACTGCACCTCAAAAACAACGTCCAAAATCCACGGAGGGATCAAAGGCAGGTGCCAGACTCTATCTGAACCTGGCAATGTCTAGCCACCTTCCACCGGCACAGACGTTATTGCACTGGTACCTCATGGGGCAGAGCATTACATACACGGATCTGTCAATTGTGATGCAATTGGCCCATTTTCAAGAAGAACCTCAAAAAGTCTTGTTTGTCTCCCCCTCTTTAAACCACCACACAGGAATCACCACACCTTCCTGCTGGACGGAGAGGATTGAAAGTCCACCGTTGATCAACAGCGCATACGCGACAAGCAGGTGATTAGTTCATTAGTGTAACCACATCAGGAGGGAGCCGACAGCCAACTGACTCCAACGTCCTCTTTCCATCACCAACATCCCAGGTCGAAGGAGAATGTCAGCACAACATTCTCTGTAATCACAGCAGAGTACAACACAGGACCCTGCAGAACACCACACCATGCACTAGAGACTAGATTCACCCTGTTTTCTGGCAAAAAGAGGTCATCTTCAGGTCCACTTCCAGATGGGGGTGTCCCAACCTCAAAGGGGTCTTTAAGAAGAGCCCTACATTGCCCGCTTGAATGGCCCTGTCCATTGGCTCAAAAGAGGCTTTCAGGGAGAGGGGTGTCCCAGCACTAAAGGGCACCTCTGTCCATGCCATATAAAGGCCATCAGGGGGGGTTTTCCAGATTGGGTGCGTGGCCAGTGAAAACCTCTTATTTACCCACCACGTGGAAAACAGCAGTGGATAGCATGCTCAAAAAATAAAGTGCTGACCACAAGTAACACTGCCTTTAATTTAAGGTTTCCCAGGTCCATGAGTGACGGACGTACGACGTTACAACGCGTACTTTTACAACGCGTGCCGTTACTACGCAACTTTTACAATGCAAGTCGTTACAACGACTTGCGTTGGGGGGTGCTGGATAGTAAATATTTTAATTTACTATTCCAACTCCAGTCCCCGTGGATAGTAGGGAAGGAGTTGGATAGTAAATTAAACTATTTACTATCCTGGAGCGCCCCCCAGCGCAAGTCGTTGTAACGACTTGCGTTGTAAAAGTTGCGTGGTAACAGTACCGCGTTGTAAAACCTTCGTTGTAAAGGTTGTTCCCCATGAGTAACCTTATCTTAAGTGTAAATGACACTTAACCTAGGCGCACTGTTGCTCTAGCGTAAAAAAACGCTAAAATAATATAAACACTCTTCAATGCGTTTTCAAAATAAGTTTTAGTCAACTTTTTTTCAAATGAGAATTTTCAAAACAGTGTAAATAAACTCAACATGTTATTGTTGTATATCAATCACAACACATGATTATGACAAAAATAATATTTTTTCCAGAACTTCAATGACAGTTTCATAAAAGTAATAACGTTTCATCTGTATATGCCCAATGCATTTCGAGCTGTGGGCAGCTCTTCGTCGGGGGCCTGAAAAGATAAAATGTGGAAGGCAATACAATCACTCAAATGTCTTTCTTTAGGCACTGAACAGAACTCATAAACAGAGAAATGAAGAGCAAAACTTAGGTAGATAAAGACCTTCACCAACACCTATGTGTCTGTGTGAAAATAATACCGAAAAAACGTACTCCAATCGCGCTCCTCAGGCGCTAAATCCTTCTGCAACAACAAAATACAGACTCTGAACTAAAATCCAATCGGATGACTGGGAGACTGTCTCCTATCCAAACCAGTGACAAGAAATTATTACACAAAAGTTCAAACGAGTAGAACTGCACTTTACCTTGTCTTGAACACCAGTGTTCAAAAGAATATGCTGTAAACCCAGCGCTTCACTTTTCTACCTGCAAATGACACGAAAACCCATGCCGGTCAGTCGGGGAACATTAACCCTCGTGGATAAAATGCACACCAAAGCTGCAACGCAGCGCGCTCACCATGTAAATCTTTCTCAGCGTGTACAGAAAAACTCCTCTCTATCTCTTGACCAAACACCCTCTCTGGGAACAGTAACTGCAAAGCGGCAAGCCTCGATAGTCCTTTTACCACGGAACTCCATTCACAAAAATACATAGAAATAAAAAGCGGACAACTCACTCAACTGAGTCAATATTAACCCGCGCCATCTTGCAATGGGGAAATAACGAGAAAGTGATGTGTAACAAGAGTAAAGTGAAAAAAGGTAAAGCAAATGATATTGAAAGTGCCTAAAATCAGGTCAGTCTTATACAAATACAATATGAAGTTACATTCATCAAACATGGATGCAAAAACAGAGTCATTATAAAAAGCATGAAAAATCTACTTTTTCATTAAGACCCTTAGGTTCTTGAGACGATAAAAATTTGATCCAGTATATTTCTCTCTGGAGGAGGGATCTGTTGAGATCAACCCCCTCGTACAATTTGACTACCTCTAGAATGGAAAACCTTAGCTGGGCTATGCTGTGGTTATTGTCATTCCAGTGTCTAGCTAGATTACTTTTGGTGTTTTTATTTCTGATCGTACTCTTATGTTCAGAAATTCTTGTTTTCAATTTTCTTTCAGTTTTACCCGTGTAGATTTTGCCACACGGGCATTTGATGTAATAAATCAGGTTTTTAGTGTTACAATCACCGTTGTAATGTAGCTTTATTTCTCTTCCATTTTGCGGATGATTTAACGCATTGCCTACAATGACGTTGGAACAATGTACGCAGTTTTGGCATTTCTTCATGCCTCTGTTGATCTCTTCAGGTGCCCTGATTGGGGTCATCAATAACTCTTTTAGATTTTTTGAACGTTTGTAGGCAAAAATGGGAGTGTTTTTGTATATTCCATTGAAATCAACTTCATTACTTAATAGGTTCCAATGTTTGTTTATTATTGTTTTGAGTTTGTTTGAAGTTGTAGAAAATTTCGATACAAACACCTGTCTGTCTAGAAGTTTTTTGGGTTTTTGAATAAGCAAGTTCTCTCTGCTATAGGCTTTGATCCGATCTTCGGCTTTCTTCAACACCTCCTCTGGGTATCCTCTTTCTTTGTAGCGTTGCTGTTGTGAGTCTAAGTTCTTTCTACAATCATCCTCATCAGAGCAGATCCTCTTGATCCTCATGTATTGAGATACTGGAAGATTATCTTTGAGATGTTGGGTATGGAAACTTTGGTACAGTAGTGAGTTGTTGACGTCCGTCTGTTTTCTATAGATGGTAGTGGAAATTTGTTGGTTGTCAATTTTAACTAAGACATCCAGGAAGGAGAGTTCTTTTTCACTTATAGCATGCGTGAATTCAATATGCTCTGAACATTGATTGAGTCTGTCTATCTCCAATTCCAAGCTTTGTTTAGTTCCTGTCCACATCAGGAAGATGTCGTTAGTTAAAATTGACAACCAACAAATTTCCACTACCATCTATAGAAAACAGACGGACGTCAACAACTCACTACTGTACCAAAGTTTCCATACCCAACATCTCAAAGATAATCTTCCAGTATCTCAATACATGAGGATCAAGAGGATCTGCTCTGATGAGGATGATTGTAGAAAGAACTTAGACTCACAACAGCAACGCTACAAAGAAAGAGGATACCCAGAGGAGGTGTTGAAGAAAGCCGAAGATCGGATCAAAGCCTATAGCAGAGAGAACTTGCTTATTCAAAAACCCAAAAAACTTCTAGACAGACAGGTGTTTGTATCGAAATTTTCTACAACTTCAAACAAACTCAAAACAATAATAAACAAACATTGGAACCTATTAAGTAATGAAGTTGATTTCAATGGAATATACAAAAACACTCCCATTTTTGCCTACAAACGTTCAAAAAATCTAAAAGAGTTATTGATGACCCCAATCAGGGCACCTGAAGAGATCAACAGAGGCATGAAGAAATGCCAAAACTGCGTACATTGTTCCAACGTCATTGTAGGCAATGCGTTAAATCATCCGCAAAATGGAAGAGAAATAAAGCTACATTACAACGGTGATTGTAACACTAAAAACCTGATTTATTACATCAAATGCCCGTGTGGCAAAATCTACACGGGTAAAACTGAAAGAAAATTGAAAACAAGAATTTCTGAACATAAGAGTACGATCAGAAATAAAAACACCAAAAGTAATCTAGCTAGACACTGGAATGACAATAACCACAGCATAGCCCAGCTAAGGTTTTCCATTCTAGAGGTAGTCAAATTGTACGAGGGGGTTGATCTCAACAGATCCCTCCTCCAGAGAGAAATATACTGGATCAAATTTTTATCGTCTCAAGAACCTAAGGGTCTTAATGAAAAAGTAGATTTTTCATGCTTTTTATAATGACTCTGTTTTTGCATCCATGTTTGATGAATGTAACTTCATATTGTATTTGTATAAGACTGACCTGATTTTAGGCACTTTCAATATCATTTGCTTTACCTTTTTTCACTTTACTCTTGTTACACATCACTTTCTCGTTATTTCCCCATTGCAAGATGGCGCGGGTTAATATTGACTCAGTTGAGTGAGTTGTCCGCTTTTTATTTCTATGTATTTTTGTGAATGGAGTTCCGTGGTAAAAGGACTATCGAGGCTTGCCGCTTTGCAGTTACTGTTCCCAGAGAGGGTGTTTGGTCAAGAGATAGAGAGGAGTTTTTCTGTACACGCTGAGAAAGATTTACATGGTGAGCGCGCTGCGTTGCAGCTTTGGTGTGCATTTTATCCACGAGGGTTAATGTTCCCCGACTGACCGGCATGGGTTTTCGTGTCATTTGCAGGTAGAAAAGTGAAGCGCTGGGTTTACAGCATATTCTTTTGAACACTGGTGTTCAAGACAAGGTAAAGTGCAGTTCTACTCGTTTGAACTTTTGTGTAATAATTTCTTGTCACTGGTTTGGATAGGAGACAGTCTCCCAGTCATCCGATTGGATTTTAGTTCAGAGTCTGTATTTTGTTGTTGCAGAAGGATTTAGCGCCTGAGGAGCGCGATTGGAGTAAGTTTTTTCGGTATTATTTTCACACAGACACATAGGTGTTGGTGAAGGTCTTTATCTACCTAAGTTTTGCTCTTCATTTCTCTGTTTATGAGTTCTGTTCAGTGCCTAAAGAAAGACATTTGAGTGATTGTATTGCCTTCCACATTTTATCTTTTCAGGCCCCCGACGAAGAGCTGCCCACAGCTCGAAATGCATTGGGCATATACAGATGAAACGTTATTACTTTTATGAAACTGTCATTGAAGTTCTGGAAAAAATATTATTTTTGTCATAATCATGTGTTGTGATTGATATACAACAATAACATGTTGAGTTTATTTACACTGTTTTGAAAATTCTCATTTGAAAAAAAGTTGACTAAAACTTATTTTGAAAACGCATTGAAGAGTGTTTATATTATTTTAGCGTTTTTTTACGCTAGAGCAACAGTGCGCCTAGGTTAAGTGTCATTTACACTTAAGATAAGGTTGTTCGAAGTAAGGCACGTGATAGGGCAGACGTGCTACCTAAGCTGCACGCTTGTTTAAACCTGCATAAATAGGAATCATTTTGAAAGAAATAAGAAATAAAAGTAGTGAGTGCTCCTCTAATCACACTAAACTACATTTTGTTCCCCATGAGTGACATGTGGACCCTGGAAACTTGTCAGCTGTGATTGTAGTTATCTGCTCTTTTAAGAGCACCATTACTCTTTATTTCACTAGAAAGCATCACAAACAGGAATCGTAAGAGCAGGCGCAAAAGAGCGGGTGAAAGGCGGCGTTCGTTGTGGTCAGCACTTCCCATTCAGCACGCTATTCACGGCCGTGTTCCACGTGGTGGGTAGGTGTTCTTTAGCTGAATAGTTCCTTCCTCTCAACAGTACTTAATGTAATTGCTTTAGCTTTAAAAACCCACAGAGAATTGATGTTCCGTTATCTCAGACTAAAGAAACCTCTCCGCCAGGCCTCCTGGCATCATCATCATCCAAAAGGAGGCGGGTCGGGGTATGCAAAACTGCAGAGAATTGTTGTACGGCTTTACAGCGCGTGCTTTTACACTGCGTGCCGTTACAACGCGTTTTTTTCAACGCAAGTCGTTACCACGACTTGCATTGGAGGGGTGCGGACGTAGGAATTTTTTTATTTACTATTCTAACACCAGCCTACGTACAGTAGGGAAGGTGTTGGATAGTAAATTAAAAAATTCCTTGTCCTGCAGCGCCCTCCAGCGCAAGTCGTGGTAACGACTTGCGTTGAAAAAACTGCATTGTAACGGCATGCGGTGTAACAGCCGCGTCGTAACGGCTGTTCCCCGCAGAGAATTGATGACAGGCTGACAGGCAGCATCAATCACAGGGCCTATCCAATGGCTGCTTGTTCTAGAGCCACGCCCACAGTGGTCTATCCTCTGCTTCTCAACAGTGCTCACACCCATCATGATTAATTACCAGTAATCTTCATTACCTTGAGTCTGGCCTTCCTAGATAGAAGGTGAGTCCTCACCCAAGAGACAGGCTACATACATCACCACTACAACTGACCCTCCTGCCTCCCCTCTCTTCAAGACTTATCTTTCTCAATAAAGTGTTCTCAGCTGGGCCATGCATCAGTATGGTAGCCCTCAGCAGGATGGGCATTTTGAAGCATCGCGACACCAGTAGAAAGAGGAGTTACTAAATAATTCTGAGTATGTTTGGGAGGTGCAGAGTGAGGGCCCTTCTGTGGAGACACACAGAGATCACAACCACAGCTATTGTTCAGGCACTGACAGGCAGACATGCTCATGTTTAATGCAGCAGTCCAAGATGGCCGCCAGACCAAGGAGAGTCCAACAAGAATTACCATTCCAAAATGGCTTCCATAAAAATAACTTGCTGTAATACAGAGCAGATGGCAGAGGAGTAAAGTGTGACATACTGCATGCCTGAAGGGTCTATTGACAATCAAGCTCAATTGGCTACTTACTCTGTTAGAAAGCGCTTCCAATTTTCGCCATCACATCATAAGTACAGAAGCAGTGGTAGCTCAAAGATGATGTACGTCCTAATAGACTTTAAAGAAAAATAAAGAAAAAACATAGTATCCTTTGGGACAAAAGTCCACAGCATGCCTGCACTGCCATTTCTGGCTGCCCCTTGGTATGGTTTGCCCCAGTAAACTCATGAACCATGCATAACCAATAGTCTGAACTCTAGTTTAGAGCCGTGAGACATCACAACTGGGTTCTGATGTCGCGGAGTTACCCAAAAGGTACCCTCAATGTGATGGCAAATACTGACACCTGCTCCCAGGCTACATGTGGACTGGCACTGGTGGGGTTATAATGTGCCCCACGGTGGATCTGCATGTTGGCTTCTTCTTTTAAAGTGCATTTAAATATTGCTGAGCAAATGTTTTAAAAATGTGAAAGTCTAGAAACATGCACTTCAGTCTTTTGAATAAGTTACCCTCGTTTTAAAGGTAGAAGGATTATGATACTGAATATGGAGGCTTATTTACAAGCCTCTTGCGCCACCGGTGAGTCACTTTTTATGACGCTCCAGTGGCGTAGAGTGAAGACCCATATCTACAAGACCGCGCAAAGCCACTTGGCGTGGCTTTTCATGGCCTTGTTGACATGGTATAAGGCAATACAGCACAGGTGGCTGCGTGGCATTCTACTGCGTCAGGAAGGGGTTCCATGGGCATTGCGGTGGGTGTTGCCAGGCAACACTCAAGGGCTCAGATGCATTCCCATATTACAAGGAAATGTAAACATGGAAATCTGTCAAAACTGGATGTATGACATTACAACACATGCTTTTACCACGCATGCCTTTACAACGCAGTTTTTACAACGCATGCCATTACAACGCATAGCGCTTTGGGGTGCTGGATAGTGAATAGTTTAATTTACTATTCCAACTCCAGTCTCCGTGGATAGTAGGGAAGGTGTTGGATAGTAAATTAAACTTATTCCCTATCCTAGAGCGCCCCCCAGCGCAATGCGTTGTAATGGTTTGTGTTGTAAAAGTTGCGATGTAAAAGCACTGCGTGGTAAAAGTTGCGTTGTAAAGGATGTTTCCCGTCAAAACCGTATGCCTAAAAGGCTGCATAGTCGGTCTCACACCTACTGACCCCTCTTCCCCATCACAGTGCCCCAGTCCTCGCTTTCAGCCTCTTTCCAACCAGACCGTTCCCCATTGAAGTGAATGGGATACCCGAGGCCCTGACACACCTCTGCACCCGGACACCCCAGAGCCTCCCGAGGTGACCGGTTGGTGTGGCCTTGGACCATGCCCAAAACTCACCTTAAGTCTCGGAGAACAGTCCTTTAAGTCGCTGTTAAGTGCCTGAATGAAGTGCATGTTTTCCCCCATAGGATAACATTACTGTTCCCAAAAATTGCAGTGTCAACTTTTGAAAACTGTAAAAATTCATAACTCAAGAAGTACTTACCTGATTCCGATGATCTTGGTTTCTATATTTATATAAAAGTATGTGTTATTTTTATAAATTGTTTTTGCATTTCTTTATTGTGTGTGTGTCTCATTTACTTCCTTTGTGAATGCAATAAATGCTTATCTCTACCCTCTGATAGGCCGAACTGCTCGCCCACACAACCACAATAGAGAGCATTTGTGGTGTCATATGTGCCTAATTTCTTTGAGGTTTGCCTGGACTCTTTACACAGGGTACCTCTTTTTGGTCCACTATATAAAGAGCCAGCTTCCTACAAGCGGCAGGCACATGAACACAGAACACGGCGATATATGCTTTCGGAGGGAGGAAAGGCTGGCCGTGCTTGCGGACTATTAGCCCTGCTTGAGGAGAAACTTTGCCTCTTTGCAGGGTGCACTAAATAAGATACCTGGTTTTATTACCAGGGGCTGAGAGAAAGCCGTGCTGTCTGTCACTAGCACCCTGGTTGTGGATGGTGGTGGTGGCCATATTGAAGTTACGGAGTAAAAGCTTCTCGTCTTCCATAGTGGCCCTGACAGTCAAGCATGAAAAAAGTGTGTCTGTCACCAGGAACACGTTGCAGTAGTTTATGGAAAAACCTTGGACACTGATTGTGATGATTTGTTGGAATGGATGGAAGTCTGGACTGAGCACAGAGGAGCCTCTTTAGATATTCACTCCTATTTGAGGACAAACTCTATCCCTCAAGAACTGTTCCAGAGCTGTTCTTGAAGGGCTATCGACTCATGCGTATTTGCACACATTGTTAATCTATTTGAGAACTGGCAAGAATCCTCAACAATTTCAAAGACTTTGATATTTTTCAATGATGCATATATTTATTGTATGAAGGTAGCAATATAGGTTGGGAAAGCAAATTCTTGTCTTCCAGGTGAATGTTTGTAATATCACAGTTGAAGTAACAACTTTGAATACATGTTTCCATATAGAAGTTTGCTACTTTATCAGTAAAAGAAGTAAGACAAGTCCAAATACTTTTGACCTTAGTTTTATAGATAATATTTATGTTTCAGTTTGCAGGAATGTCAGAGTTGGAATAGAACTTAGAGAGCCAGAAACACAGAGATATTCTGAATGTAGATCATTTAAAGACTATGGGGCAGATGTACCATCACCATCATTTGCGATTCTCAAATAGCGATTTTTTAGAAATCGCTATTTGAGAATTGCAATTTGAGATGTATGTAGAAAATCACAATTTTTTAGGGATTTCTTAAAATTCCTTAATTGCGATTAGCAAATTGCTAATCGCAATTAAGGAATAATTTCCCATTCATTTCTATGGGCCAGGAGGCCCATAGGAAGGAATGGGAAGTTATTCTCAATTTGCGATTCGCAATTTGCTAATCGCAAATTGAGAATAATTTCAAGGGTGAAAGGGTGTCTTAAGGACACCCTGCTGCACCCCTGAAATTTACATGTGTGCGCTTATGGCGCACATACATGCCCTAAGGTCATGTATGAGCGCCACATGGCACCTTTACAAATGCCAAAAAGTGCATTTGTAAAAGAATTTGCAAATTACCACCAACTATAAGTTGGTGGTAATTTGCGATTTCTTAGTGTGAAATCGCCAAAAATTATTGTTTCTTACATAGCATTTAAGAAATCGCTTTTTGCGGTTCCTTAAATGCTTGCGCAAAATTAAGGAATCGCAAATTTTGCGATTCCTTAATTTTGCGATGCCATCTTTTCATACATCGCATTTGACAATTTTTTTGCCGCAAACGCTGCTTTTTTGCGAATCGCAGCATTTGGGACAAAAAAACCAGATGATACATCTGCCCCTATAACACAATTGATAAGATACTAAAGATCTTGTGTTTAGATAGCGCTCTTCACCAGTTGAAGTCAATGCCTTAGGGCAATGACGAGCCAGAGCGGCGACATCCAGTGTCTCTGTTTTCTCTCGTGTCCCATTTCCCTTTCCCGGGGTGTACCGATAACCAACATTTTGATATCAGTGAAGTATGCACACATTCAATGTTCCTGTTGGATCTGGACTACATGGTTAGTGCTTTCTGATAGCCTTGCATCCAACAGTGCTTATTCAGGCTAAGGACACCAGGGGTGGGAAATTAAAATTGTGGATTGCAGTCCTAACACTATAGAACTTTTTACATTCAGCCACTTGGGTGCCTTCACACCTCCAATCCATGCCTAGGACTCAATTCTACTGAAGCCAGCCCAATTCCAGCACCCCAAACCTAAGAGACTGGGCCTCCCTGTCTCCTGAAATGAACATAGTGCTTTGTTAACTGAAACTTTCCCTTGCCACGTGCAATCTACCTCCACTACCCACCACTACTTCCATTGTTTACTCCCACTACAGTGAACTCCAGCCCACACCATCACCCACATTTAGGCCTCTAACTTGACCTCAGAAACACTAAAGGCCACCAAGAGAACCCAGAGGACTTAAGTTCCCTCCACCCTAGCCTTTACCACCTGGGACAGCACCCACTACACCATCTAACCTAGCCTTTACCACCTAGGACAGCACCCACTACCCCATCTGACCTAACCTTTACCACCCAGGACAGAACCCACTACCCCATCTGACCTATCTCTTGACCAGTCTACCTCTGAGAGTTACCACTGACCATATACTCCTGGAGTAGACCTTTCAGTGCCACCTCCCACCAGGCTCCAATCAAGACAGGTGGCCCCATTTACATCAGACACTTAGTTAAGGGAAAGGCCCCTTTTTTTCGGAAGGTCTTGAGTGGAGGATGGATTGATGGATGTGATACAGAGGAGCTTGGAGGTTTGGTGAAAGATGGGAGTAAATAGAAATGGTTAATAGTGATGGAGTGGGGTGGCAAAGGCAAACCTTCTGACTTTTCGATGCATAGTGGACACGTGAGGACAATTCGGGATGACAAGGCACAGGAATTGACAAATTTGAATGTTAGGGCTATCGGTGGGAGACTTAAGGGAGGCCTAGTTAGGTATTATTTCATATTAATGAAATGGGTTTTATTTTTGGATGTTATGCTTAAGGCGATATGTTACTTTCAAGACCCATCTTGGTAAAGTTGCCTTTCACACTTTAGTCAGTTGGGATTGGCATACCATTGTTAGCATAATGTGTCCAGAGTCTGCCTGGGCCAAACCACTGCTGGTCTTTGGTGCGAGTGATGGACAGGAGCTGAAAAGAAGGAGGGCCTGTTTTTGAGGTGGGGAGGGCACATTTGTGGCTGATAGGAATAACTAAGATCACTTGTTCGTCACTGATGCTGATTTACGTAGGCTCATAATTGCCATAATTTATTTTAATTCAGTTGTTGAAATATTCTGAGTTTATGACCAAAGAGAAGGAACTGCCAACTGGCTCAAGTAAGTGTAAAACGGTGTGAACAGAGCGTCACGGATACGGGGCAGGCCGGGTGCCAATGGATAGTCCCCTAAACTGGATGACATTTCAGTTTTTTTTGTTCTACTTCTTCAAAGAGGTGGGTACGCCCTTGTCCCCTTGGCAAAAACAGTACTAAGTGAAGGAGCTGAGCTGGCATCGGACTATGATTGAAATGCCGCTGCGCCCAAGGCAACGAAGCGGGCGAACTGGTTTGAATTCTTTCTAAAAGCTGAGCTGAAAGAGATTGGGGAGAGGCTCGTCTTACAAGTGTCTCTTTTTGTTCCAGCCCTACTGTCCTATTAAAGGCTTCAACCTTACAGAACATCTTCTGATTCCACATTGTTTATAAAATGTTTATAAAGGTGACCTACTCTAGAAAACACAGAATGTTCGGGGGTGTCAACTACTGCACAGGCGTATTTGGGAATCAGAAACAGTCACTGTTGCTGTCTTATGTAGCCATCAACCTTTGTTGTGTGCATGTTCCTTGGCCTTTCTCCTCACAAAGACACCAAGGGCCATGAACAGATACTGTTAATCCAGCGAAAATGTCTATTGTTGACTTTGATTTGACATTAGGGTAACAGATGGGTCAGAAGTCCAGGGTCAATGGTTAGAGCCTTTAACTTGCAGGGGTGTCAGGGGACACACAGAGCACTACAGAAATACACCCTGACTTTGCGTACTCCTCAATATACTGGAGGCCAAGAAGGCCACCACTGGCGGACAAACATTATTGATGTCTGAGAAGATGGGCAGACCCCAGGATTGAGAAGGGCTCTATAGAACAAGACCTCAGGGATCAATCTGGAGTTGGAGTCAGAGAGGAGTTTCTTCGGAGAGGGATTAGCAGAAAAAGATGCTTGAAAGAGGGTACTTGAGCTTGAGCCACAATGAAATCGGATTTGGAGTCATTATTGATGATTTGTGGTGCCCCTTACCATCTTGGTTGAAGGTACATAACTATGGTGCTTGGCAGCTGACATCTACAGAGCATCACTGAGGCTCAGAAGATCCATTATCTCCCATAGAGATTGTGGGGTTATGGGTGATATTCTAGATTTGGGGCCTGAATGAGAAACGTACAGTATGATTGCGTCTTGTACAAGAACTGCTGTATAGCTAGAGAAGAAAAACTTGCAGATTGTAGTTGCCTTGTAGAGGCTGAAGCATGAATTGTGTTTCTCGGATAGCATGGGACTTTGCTCCCGAACTCCTTGTGGATGAATGAACCAATAATGCTTTGAACTGCTTACGCTCTCTGACTGGCAACCACTGCTGATGCTACTAAGCATGAAGCATAAGTGTTCAAAGCTATACAGACTGTAACATTGTGCATATGTGTCTTACAAACTAACTCTCAAATATATTTCTTCTGTCAGTTATTCCTTTATTTGCAGCCCCGTGCACAGAACGACAACTACCTTGCTGCTACTACTTGCTGCCTCAAACATCTCTCATAGAATGCAACTCAAATTTCAGAACACTGAAGTACAGTTGCCTATCTGGATGTAGAAGTTCTTGATAGTAGGGAGCAGTGATGTCTATTATTCAAAATCACTGCATATCTTTGATCAATGTCAATACCTCACTGATTTTAGGAGAAATTATATACTTGTTTGTTTGTATTAAGGCCCCGCAAATCAACACATAATCTTACATTACCAATTACCCGTCTTGCCACAACCAAAGGTGCCACCCAATCTAAAGACTCAACCTGTCCAAATACACCAGCATCATTTGTTTTACGTATTTCTTGGTACTCTTCGCACCTTATAGAAAACAGAATATTTTTGCTTTGTGGATACAAGGTTAAGCATTTTACTTCAATATTATTTTATGTTTAAATCCATCTAACTTGTCAATTTTTCATTAAAAAACTGTGGGATATGTTTCCAATATTACTAACAAATTCATCTCCCATCACTAACATCACAGTTACAGAATGACTAGGGATGAGTATCACTGCTACCTCATCCTGATCTGTTCACAAATAAACTGACAGCTCTCTTTTTGCTTTGTATAATTTAGATTTGGCTCTCCTATCCTTAAACAAAAACATCAGCACCCTGAACCCTAGCATTTCAGTAAAACTCTCATAATTTACACCAGTCACTAGGTTTCACTTCTAAAAGATTCTTCCTCACCTCTTCTTTTGCAATTGAATATACAGACAAGGAGGAAATCAGCCACGAAATTCATCATTATGCCTTCCACAATCATTTCACAGATGGATTTCATCTCACCGTCTGCTACGCACTCTATAAAAAATGGTCTTTGTATTTGATGGAAGGCAGGGTAGTTTTTGTTATTGGTCATATTATGATTACTACCACATCTATCGCTGTTCCCTTTGTTTCCTCTCGGATTATCCTTTCTTATGACCAAACTTGACCTAAAAGAAATGTTACTCTCTTCTTTATACTTGCCTCCTGTTTAATTCCATACTCTTCCAACGTCTTTGCTTTCCTCTTCATTGAAGATGGCCTTAGCACGTCTACCAGTTTGTCTGCTTTCTTTACTATTGCTTTCCTCTTCATTGAAGATGGCCTTAGCACGTCTACCAGTTTGTCTGCTTTCTTTACTATTGCAATTACCTCCTTGAAAATCTGATTCCTACTTCAAACATAAACTGCCTTGTTTGGTAGGGTTGTTTGTTTGTATAATTGTTTGATCTCTAATCATTTCATCATGCAATATACCAAATGGCCATGCTACGGCCAATTTTTTAAGTGCAGCAACATAGTCATTAATGTCTTGTCTTTAATTAATGTCTTGTCTTTGTTTAGGGCTTTGTGATCAAATGTATATCGGTCAATCGCTGTGCACATAGTTGGAGAAAAGTAAATGTCTAAATCTTCAAGCGTGTGCAGGAAAATGTTCCCTTAACCCGGTACCCAAGGTTTATTTTTTTACATTTGATTACACACCTTCAACCCTCCAGGACCAATGCAACGTAATAACATTTTCTTTTTCCCTTCTGCCATCAATTCCTCATCCTCAAATGTAGAAATGTAGTCAATAAAATATTTCTCCACTCCTCCCTTTTTATCTGAGGTTCAGCATCCTTAGGTTGGAATGGTTGAGGAGAAGTGAGATTTATGGTGTTCAAGCACACATTGTTAAATTAGGGAGTACATCAAGGCGCTTTTACACTTTTGCTTTAATAATAATTTTAACAGTGAGCCTAATACCACAGTAACCCAAGTAACAGCTTTTGCTATGTTTTGACTGGTGGCAACAAGAGACCACCGAGTAAATCAGTAACACAGTTTTTATTAAGCATGGGCTGAAAATTCGTTCCGCTCGCGAAATTTGTGGATTTTTGGCAATCCGCAATTCGCAAGTTCGCGAATTTATTTTGCTTGTTCGCGCTTCAAAAATACAATCTCGTGTGCGCTGCATTGACTTACCTTGATTTTCCTCCCGCGAACAAGATGGGCGCGCCCAAAAACGACCACATGGGTAAGTTCGCGGAAGCCGCGCTGAAAAAAAAACCTGCGAACACGCCAAAGTAAAAAAATTCGCAAGTTCGCACAAATTCACGGGTTTTGCGCACCGCGAATTCGCTTTCGCGCAATTTCGCGGACCGCAAATTCGCAAATTTCGCCCATACTTAGTTTTTATCTCATGGTCACTGAAGGTGAATGTGTGAAGCATTGGAGTTCTATTTGAGTATGTGTTCATGTTGTCTTCTAACTTGGAGCTCTGAAGCTTTGCTGCCCAGAAGCAGTGTGTAAAAGGTTCATGCATAATGCTAGCCTCCTGTCTTTCCGTACAATCAGAGCTGTCAATGTCGCATTCAATTCACTCATGAGCACATGAATCCCTATCCAAAATGGCAGACCGCAACGTCAAGTTGCGAAACCTCGCACAATGACGTTACACACCGACAAGTATATAGATGCAGCTACGAAGTACACACTGGAGGTGCGAGCACTGCCAACGTGTGACAACTGGTGAAGTACGCATCGGACGAACGAGCGCTGCTTGCGGCCTTTGCATGTCCACTCTACTACTACAAATTTGAAATTCAACAGGACGTTGGAGGGCCTATCTATGAAATTAGGATTTCTAAAGCGCACTGCTACCCGTGGGTGGCTAGGTTATGGCACAGTTCCCAAGTATTTCGATTTCACTTCACTATGCTAGGTCTGCTAGTAATGTTTGCTTCCTAGAGAGTAGTAAAAGTAGATAGCAGGTAGGATAACTGAAGGTATAGTAGAGATTACAATAATAAAGATTCCCAGTTGATTGAGTGACAGGGCTCCTGGAGTCCTTTAACTCGTCACCAATTCTTACAAACTGAAATCCCACAAATGTTTCTTCCCCCGGTTACTTTTTTACGTGCAGCCTCCTACACAGGACTACACACACATTGCTGCTACCCCTTGCTGCCACAGACTTCTCTCATGGACTGCAACTCAAATTCAAAAACACTGAAGTGTGGTGGCCAGCTCAGAGCTTCTGCCAACATTACAACAATTAGTAAACACCACAGTGTGTAGTTTCACCACGAAACGGAGTATGTTCAACTCGAGGCACCAATGGCTGCAGAAATCACAAGTGATGCTGAATGAAGTTGTATTTCTTTGCAAACACATCCATGGACTTTCTGGCAAAGATGCATTTTTGTCTGAGTTTTAACCCCTTAGCCGCCGCAGCGCTAAGCGGGAGGCAGGGCCGCGCGGCGCTCCCGTACTCGTGACGGAACCGCTCCGTCACGGCCCTCGGGTGAGCTGTGCTTGTGACGGAACGGTTCCGTCACGGCCCCGCCCACTCTTTAGAACGCTCAGCGCAGGCGCGGAATTCGCGCCACGCAGGCTCGGCGAGCGGGCCGTGACGGAACCATTCCATCACCAGCACAGCCCACCCGAGGCTCGTGATGGAACGGTTCCGTCACGAGCACGCAACGGGTTAATCAGAGAAAAAAACCTGTGGGTGAGACCAGCATTAAGGCTGATGAAAAGTTTTGATGCAGTGTGTATGGACAAACTTTCCTCCTGGTTTATTTAAGGATGCCCGATCTTCCTAATGAAAGAACCAATTAGGAGGACGGATAAAGCCCGTCGCCATGGAAACAGAGTGTCTGACCCAGACTTTCAAGAGCAAATTGTGTTCTAAATTTATGGTTCCAAAGTTGTCATTCTGTGATAAGGGTGTCCAACTGCGCCAACAGCCAACCAAGCTGAGGCCGTCTAGGTTTGTTTCAGGCCAATCACAAAAACATGATGGTTTTCATTTCTAATTGAATTCTGTGCATTTTTTCCTGGCTTGAAGTCTGTGCTCTCACCCAGAGATGGTAACTTCCTGCCGCCTTTCATCTGCTCCAAACTCAACAAAATGGCACTTTTGCGTCACTAATACTTAGCTCTATTTCTGTCAAGTGGAGAGACGTCGTTTATAACGCGCATCATATAACTTGAACTAGTAGTAGCGCTAAATATTGAATGATGGATGAAACAATGAATGGATGACAGAATCTAAAGGTGAAATAGTGGATGCCAGTAGGTGGATGGAAGGGTGAAAGAATGAATAGATAGATGCATGGATGGAAGAGATAATGAAGCTGTTCTATGACTATAGCTTTGCCCATGTTTCTAAATACTGTCGCTGTTTGGTAGAGTGTGGGTGTAGAGTGTGACCTATGTGGGAGTTGTTTTGGTGGTGTGCTTGATGTCTAGCGGTTGGTTTTACTGCTATGGTCTTGTAGCTGCAGTTCAGTATGGAGTGGTGTAAGAGGAGGAAGGGATACATTTACTTATGCGTTTATCTGCCATTGTAGTGCTGGTGGGCCTTCATCAACTGAGACTTGACCTTCGAGGTTTGCTCTATGCTTGCGCCGCAGTTTCACACCCTTTCTTATGCATTGGAGTAGAGAGTGGCGTCATAACTTAAATCCTGCCAATCCACCCCTGCTGCTCGCCGAAATTTTTCCCCAGATCCACCCTCCCCGCCGCTACCTGCCATGGGTGGCAATCTGGGGGATAGCCCCGGGTGCCAGAAGCTGTAGCTACGCCACTGGTGCACTTCTCACTAAGCGAGCTATGCGTAGCACTACACGAACTGCGTAGTACCCTGTTCGCACTGTGCAAGATGCCGTTTTCAATGATTGCACAGTGCGGACAAGCATCCAGCACTGTGCAATCATTGGAAACGGCATCTTGCATAGTGCGAGCTGTAGTTTTCTGCTGCTCTAGTAGATTTTTACTCGAGTGGCAGCTTTTTCAACGCGGAATGGTAGTTTCTGATCGCGAGCGGTCGCGAGCATACGCGACCACCCACAATGAGAAACCTGACCTCCCCGCATTGAGAATCTCGCCGGAAGATTTATTTTCCACACTCGTGATCAGCAACTTGATGTTGCTGATCGCGAACGAGGAAAAAGTCTCGTATGGATGTCATTTTGCTCGCCCGCCAACTTGACAATGAGGACCGCGAGCAAGCAAAAAATGACCGCTGCACTACGCTATGCTACGCGTGTTTGCACTGTGCTACGTGCAGTTCGTGTAGTGTGTAGTAGCGCAAACTTCGCAAACTACGCGAGCGTAGCATAATGCTTTGCCCAGGGTTAAAGCAAACCTAATATTGCTGATATGTGCACAATGTGAATTAGACGCTTGACCGTAAACTGACATGCATAGAAACCTTGTCATGAGTGCAGATAGTTCCGGTTTAACAAAATGTATTATTTTACAAACAACATCTTTTTAATGAAATGTCATGAACTACCTGTTTTCTCATCTTTCATATACGTTTGATTAAATAAGCTTGTGTGTTTTAAACAATAATGCTCGATTCATATAAAAAAGATTGCATTACCGAACAGTGAATTTGCCTTTTACATAGCAGTTTATTGTTCTCGCAGTGAAACAAACTGAGATATGTTTAAAAGCTTGTGGGAACCAAAGCTAATGTTTGCAGAATCTAACTACGCAAGACTGTCTGTAGCTAACCTTGTGATAAAGAGTACACGCTGCATGCATTTTCGTGGGGACGGAGGGGCTGAACCTGCTAACCAAAGAGTACTGCCGATCTATTGGCAGAGGATTAACATAAGCTCCTGCAGCCCCCGCGGTGCGGGGGGCCCCCACCCTCCAGGGGGCCCGTCAGCACTGCACTTCTGCTGGGGAGCTGTAGATTGAGTCTGGAGGGGGCCCCTTCACGTACCCTGCAGGGCGGCCCCCTCAAGGTTCGTTATGCCACTGTCTATTGGTACACGGAAGAAGAAGCCGGATAAAGGGGCATATTATCAAGACAGGCGATAAAATTATCGTCGCTTTAGTGGTAGAAAACTGCCGCTAAAGCAGCGATAATGGGCTTGATAATATGCTCTATGGAATTCCAATTGAAGCCCATGTTAAATGTGAAGGACAACTAACCTGAGCTTCAATTGGAATTCCGTAGAGAACATTATCAAGCCAATTAGCGGCGATAATTTTATCGCCTGTCTTGATAATATGCCCCATAATCTTTAACATGGTTTCCTGACTTTTACATTAGTGCGTGTTCCTACGTAGAGCAACGCTTTTTCATTTTCCTCCTTGCCGGACCCCTGACAGTTGTGGCTACTTCTGCTACTGTTTTCACTTTTACTTCACTTTGGTGAAGTGGATGCGGCAGGCTGTTAGGGGCTTTGACAGGTTGTTATGTTGTTGGAGGGAAAGGGCCGATTTAAGGAGGAGGTTGAGTGGGGTAGTGTTTTCTGTTAGTTTGTGAGGCAGTAGGCCAGATAATTGTCCTGTTCTCATTAAATCCGCCTTCCCCACAGTATTTTACCATCTATCGTGATTGCGTCATCATGCCAGAAATTCACAACCCGCTGCACAAGAGTGGTACGTTATATGAAGGGAGGACGTCACTCGGTCGAATCTTCCTCCATTTTCTTGCTTTTTGCCAAGGTCGTCAATAGGCCTGGGCGGTAAATTTCATTCTGCTTGCAAAAATTGCGATAATTTGACATTTTTGCGATCCGCGTAGAGCGAAAATGTCAAACCTTTTGCAATCTGCAGAGAAACTGACGTTTTTTCTTGCTCGCGCTTTAAAAATGCGTTCTCGCACGCGCGTACGGGTCCCTGCGTTCACCGAGTTTTCCTATGTTGGATTGTTGGTAGCCGGTCGCGCTATCCCACATGAGTTTGCGATTGCGAACACGTCAATCGAGACCCTGAACAGGAAATAAGCATCGCAAGCAGGCGGGACAAGTAAAAACAAGATAGCGACCGCATGGGCAAGTTGGCGAGACATTTTCAACGCGATCACGCAGAAAATATCGCGAGCAGGCGGGGAAAAAAAAAGTTCACGTCTTTGCGATATTTCCGCGTGTTTGCAGACATTTTTTTCATTTTTGCTATAGTTTGCGAAAGTGAATTTCGCAAATTCAGCCCACCCCTAGTTGTGAAGAGCTTGGAAAAATTAGGCCATGGTCTGGAAAATGTCAGACTAAGTGTGTGCCCTGAATATACTTGTTTTTTTCGAACACCCATTAGTATCAGTTTAAGGACTGTTCTTTCTACTTTCTTCTTTAAAGGGGAAATAACAATTAATTTGTTTGAACTGAATTGTATGTTCATGTTTGGCAAGGAAACTTGGTGTCTGTTTTTTTGTTCTATTGAAAATATTTCTCCCATATCACATTCTTCAATTGTGAATTGACCCAATTCTTAGTCCCAGAGAAGACAGACAATCTGCTGAGTCATGCCTCACAATGCCTTTCACTGCCCCACATGGGCAGAAACAACAACCTGGCATCAATAGGTTGCCCGAGTGGTGACTTGACTTAAAATAATACTTCCTTCAAAATGTCTATTTGAAGAGCCTATTTATGTGCAAAGTAGGAAACAGAACTACTACTCCCCTAAAGCTCTCTTTGTATCATACTGAGGGGTGGAAATGATAGCTGGCCTCACAAAGGGTCATAATAGCAAAAGTAGTTATTTTT
The DNA here is from genome assembly GCF_964261635.1 of Lissotriton helveticus. Classification (NCBI taxonomy): domain Eukaryota; kingdom Metazoa; phylum Chordata; class Amphibia; order Caudata; family Salamandridae; genus Lissotriton; species Lissotriton helveticus. Next base: position 24,858,528 of record NC_136072.1, read on the forward strand.
AGGCTCAGTTTACTCTTTCGGTTTATTTCCGATGTATGGGGGTATTTTTTCACATTTAAGCAGGGTGACCACCTCACTCCAGATCATTACAGACCAGGGCCTATTCACAAACTGCCCTGTATAGTACATTTCATTGTACTACAGAATTACTACAAACTAACAACAAATTGCTATCCACAAACTATGTGTGGAGGCCTATGTCTCTGCCTGTCCTAAGTTTATCTGTGTGGAGATCTCTGCCCCAACTATGGTGTCTCCACACACGTAAGTATATGTTTTAGTAATAAATGTGGGAGGGAAGGGGAGAGTGGCTGATAAATGGTGAATTTTTATGACTAAAGGTGAGGGGGTTAGGAGGAACAAGAATGGATTATGGAGGGTTAGGGAAGGGTTATAGGGAGTGCCATGCACCCACCCAAAAAAAAGAGTAAGGGACTCCTATTCCCAGCTGCAGATCTATAGTTACTACTGCCAAAAGGGGCTTACAACAGTCATGAATGCACTTCAGTTCAGAGCTGGAGTAAGTTAAGCACCACCCATGGCCCCTCACAGGTACAGCAACACCTTTCCATACACAATAATGGAGGTATGGACTTAAACTCTATAGTAAATACATTTAACTGACATTATTTAAAACAGTAAAACAATAAATAAGTTACATTTAATGTAAAAAAAACTCTAATAATATAACATCTATTTTTTGAACATATTTTAATAACCTTTTGAAATAAAGAATTAAGCAATGATTATTTTTATTAAAATATGTTTCGATTACTTTTAATTAATTCTAAGACAGTTTTTTAGTAAGTAATCATAAAGAACAACAACAAAAAATGTTTCACATTATGTGGGATTTGTTTTTATTTTAATTTATGAAAAATAATTAAAATGTAGTTATATTCGAAATTGGTATTTTTAAAATGTAAGTTATTAATGATGTACCATTTTTCTTTTGCTCTACAATGAAAATATCTCAAATTAATTTACAATAATATCTAAGATTAAACATGTGTGCTAATTTTTCATCAAGTTTAATAAGCGTTTTTACTTTTCCCTATACTTTACCCTATGATAACCATATATTTGTTTTAATTAAATTTGTTGCCAGATTTTCATCACATATGGATGAGGGTACAGATATATGGGAAATGTATTATTCTTGCTGATGATGTATTAATATCTATTGTGAAATGTACCTTAGAGTTGGTAATACAACAGGCTAATAAATGCTGACAGGCTAGAAGAGTTTTGCGTCTTCAAAAAGTATCCGGACACTGATGAAGTTGAACAAAAGGGATTTATTCAAAAGGACAGCACCCAACATTCCCTGTTGACTGCCCCAGCCTCACACAGCAACGGTCAGTCTGAAACCTTCACCAAGGCAAAAACATGAAAACATAACACACATCATCCCCCTATAAACCAAAATAAGAAAAGTATAAAGTAGCGAAATGGCCAACTCCAAGCATCCCACATAACAGTTAAGAAACAGCATGCAGTAACAAAGCAAAATCTAAAAAGAAGGTTCATGGAGAATACTCGAAAACATACATGCTAACTCAGAATGTAATCCTGCAAATATCTAGGTACGTAAACATGTCACCTACCTCTCCCAACAACACAATCAGGCCCACCCACCATGCCCCTAACTTTCACCCCTCAGATCAGAATCCCTCTCGGAACTGGCCACAACATCAACACTCTCAGCACATTTAAAGCCAGGCAACCCTGAACTTTCAATACAACCTGTGCCAATCTCACCAACATCTCCAAGTCACCACTAATCCAATCCTGCTGAACAATGGCCATCTCTCAACTGTTGATATTTAAGAACAGCGGTTTCTTTACTCCCAACAACAACCTTTTTTTTTTAATCAGAGCAGCCCTCCTCTTACTCCACCACTTTTCCTTCTCCATCATTATCACATGCTTACAGACTTTTACTACACATGTACTGGGATTATAATTAGGCCTGGGCGGTAAATTTCGTTCCGCTCGCGGAAATTGCGATAATTTGACATTTATGCGTTCCGCGGAGAGCACGAAAACGTAAAAACTTTCGCAATCTGCTGCAAAACGGAAGTTTTTTCTTGCTCGCCCTTTAAAAATACGTTTTCACGCGCGCGCTAGTGTCCCTGCATTCGCCGACGAGTTTTCCCATGTTGGATTGTTGGTAGCCGATCGCACTAACCCGCGTGAGTTTGCGATCGCGAACACGTCATTCGAGACCCCGAACAGGAAATAAGCATCACGAGCAGGTGGGACAAGTGAAAACAAGATGCCGACTGCATGGGCAAGTTGGTGAGACATTTTTCAACGCGATCACGCAGAAAATATCGCGAACAGGCGGGGAAAAAAACTTCTGCGTCTTCACGATAATTCCACGTGTTTGCGGAGATTTTTGACATTTTCGCGATAATTTGAAAAAGTGAATTTTGCAAATTCTGCCCACCCCTAATTATAATTCCCTATCTTAGAACCCACAGGTTTGTTAATCCTCTCTAGATCACCCACCTGAAACTGCACCTCTATCACCTTGTTCAAGCCATCCTTCCTTTCCTTATTTTGAACTTGAACTTCCTTACCTTGCGATTTACCTCCTTCAAGTCAGGCAGACTCTCCCCGGCATGTGTACTATCCAAAACACAACCCATGGATAACTCAGAGGCAGAATGCATTGCCCTCAACAACACGAAGGCACACCTGTAGAAGAGTGGGGACATTGCCATAACTCCATAACCTGTTCACCCTCTCCACCATTCTGTTACCATGAGGACTGTATAAGGCCACAGACATGTTTGACACCAAAAGAACTGAAAAACCAATCCATTGCTCTGGATTTATACTGCTCTTCATTGTCCTTGACTAAATCTCTCAGAGCGCCTCCTCTCCCAAGCAAACTTGTCAGAAAAACACTCAATGAATGCCTGTCAGGTGCTCTCGAAAACTTTCACTCCAACCAGTTTGAATAGCAGTCCACCACCCCCAATCTGAATGAAGTTTGTACATCTGTCCAATGAAGTCCATGCCTAACTTCTCCCATGGATCTTCCAGTAAATTGACTGGACAAAGAGGAGTATTGTACAATCAATCATTCAGGGGTTGGTATATCGCAACTTCTCACCTGTGAGGGTCTCATGGTGCAGGCGTGGAAGGGGTGGCTCCGTAGTGTGCTGAGGTCATCCAAAGACCCAGGTCTTGAGGTCCTGGGGCAACGTGAGAGTTTGCTGTAGGTGGATGGGTAGGGTGTTCCAGGCTTTTGCTGCAAGGTAGGTAAAGGATTTCCTCCCGTTCTTGTCTTGTCGATATGAGGGACAGTGGCCAGAGAGAGCTGGGCTGATCGCAGGTGTCTTTTGGGAGCACGGAAGGAAAGTCGACTGTTCTGTATGCGGGTCGGGTGTTGTGAAGGGCCTTGCATGTGTGGGTGAGGAGTATGAAGGTTATTCTTCTTTTAAGTGGAAGCAAGTTCAGATTGTGCAGGTGTTGGGTGATGTGACTGCGATGGAGGATGCTGAGGTTCAGTCTGGCTGTGGCATTCTGGACAGTCTGCAGTTTTTGAAGGAGTTCTTTTTGATTCCGGTGTAGAGAGCGTTGCCGTAGTCCAGTCTGCTGTTGATGAGTTAATGCATGTGTGACAGTTTTTCTGGATTTGGTTGGGATCCACCTGAAAGTCTTTCGGAGCATGTGAAGGCTGTTGAAGCAGGTCGAGGATAGGGCGTTGATCTGACGGTTCGTCGTGAGCAATGAATCTCGTATGATGCCAGGGTTTCGAGAGTGGTCAGTTGGTGTTGAGGATTTCTGAGGGTGGAGGGCTACCAGGAGTCGTTACATGCAGAGGGGGTGGAGCCTAGGATGAGGACTTCTGTATTTTCTGAGTTTAATTTCAGCAGCTGTCCTTCATACAGGTGGCAATGGCTATCATCCCTTCTAGAAAGTTATGTTTGGTGATGTTGGGTTCATTGGTGAGGGAGATGATCAGCTGGGTGTAATCGGCATAAGAGATGATATTGAGCCTGTGGTTCCTGACAAAGGTTGCGAAGGGGAGCATGTAGATGTTGAAAAGGGTGTGGCTGAGGGCGGAGCTCTGGAGCACTCCGCAGTTGGTCTCTGACGGATCCAAGAGGTAAGGAGGGAGTCTAACCCGCTGAATTTGCTAGCTGGGTGCTGATAGACTTTTCAATTACCTTGGCTGTGAAGGAAAGCAGGGAGATGGCCCTGAAGTTCTTGAGGTCTGTCGGTCTGTGGAGGAATATGCAATGTTACATCGCATGTGCTCTATGGCATGCGATTACAACGCGGTTGATACACGACTGCGTTGTTACAACGCAAACCATTACATCGCAAGTCGTTTCTACGACTTGCTGTAGGGTGGCGCGCTGGACTTAGGAATAGTATCATTTACTATTCCAACTCCAGCATGTGGAAAAGTAGGGAAGGTGTTGGAATAGTAAATGATACTATTCCTTAGTTTAGCGAATTCCTTGATGATGGTGAAGAGCTCTACATACAAACAAACTTGTCTGCTTCACTGTATCCACAGCAATTACTAAGAATGACATAATCTCATTATCCATTCCTGGGCACTAGTAAAAACTGTGACGCAGTTTTTTTTTGTTCTTGTCAAAAAATATCTATCTGATGAGCCAGTATCACCAACCGTGTCCTCAAAATCGCAGGTGGAATTAACAAATGCCCGCTCAAAATCAACTCTACATCTAAAGACTTTTCATCCTTTAAGTTAAGATACAATTTGATTTCTCCTTCCACATACCTTTCAAGTGGCCAACCCTTGACCATCCATTTTTAAGTGTGATTCGGCAATTGTCTCTTTCCAAACCCCGCACCCACTTCTTGAGAGCAATAGAACCATCAGTCACTCTAATTACATCAACCTTTCCCACTACACATTCAAAATTGTCTCCAAACAAATCTTCTACAGTGCACCTGGACAAAAAAATCTGCTCTATAATTTTTCCCTCCAGGAATATGCCTTACCTCGAAATTACATTTCTACATTCTTGCTAACAACCTCACCAGCCTTGGATTTGTCCTGTTAAAACTTTTCTCGGACATCAAATACATCAACCATTTATGGTCGGTAAGCAATGCAAAATTCCTTCCACGCAAATACATGAAAAAACCTTTAGTAGAGTAACCCCCTGACGATGGGCTCCGCCCGAAATGCATTGGGTTGTGTGATAATGAACACACCTTGAATCATGCACGCTCTCGTGATGAACTTCGAATCGGTCTCTGGCATGACCGACCAAAAAGCCAGCACTTTCGCTTATACCTCAGACGACGCTGATAAGATTTATGGCATGATACAGGACGATATCACCTCCACAGGCAACACCCGCAGCATAGAGAGCAATCTCCGCCAGTTACTCTACCTACTCAAAAAACAATCAAACCATAAACTGCACGCGAGTACCCTCATCCGGTACCATCGTGTTCAACGGATCCCTCGTGGCCTACGGGTCCCCTTAAAACCACTCCTTTGCAAGAAAAACACCAAATTTGTAGAACGTTGGTACTCTATTCTGAATAAATGCTCCCTTGATCTGATTTTATTGATCGTGGAAGAATTGGCAAAAACCTTAGATGAACTTACCCAAGAAATCACTTGCGTGAGGAAGGAACTAGACGATGCCCTGACCGAAGAAGACCTCAAGAAAATGCTAGAGGATGTAAACACACAATTAGATAAACATGTACGGGAAACACAGGAGAGAAAATTGAGAAAGTTTAAAAGAGATACCATCGATTATAAACTCGGCGAGGTATACACCTGGGCCGAGGTGTACGCCCGCCGTCGCACCAATAAACCTTACAACCCTTACTCTGCCAACGAAACCTCCTCCTCTGAAGATGATCAAAGAACACGACCTACAACGGCAAGACCAGACACTGACGCTCAGATTCCAAGTACCTCCACCGACCCTGCGGTTCCTTTTTTAGAGTCAGGTACCAACCTACAAAAAGATCCCGGGGGGGCAAAACCCGCCGAGGAACAAGGAAAAACTCCACCTCCAAAAAACAAGAAACCGAAAGGAAGACGCTGACCACCGACGAGAATCTGGTCATCAATATCTCTTCTATAACCATGTCAAAAGAAGAAATTAACATACTACAGAAAGGTCAATCATTCGTCCCCACCACGGGCACCAATACACTGGAACTCGAAGTGAGCACATTCAAATTGATCCGCAACATTCGCTTGAAACATTACTTTCAAAACATCTGTCCCAATACCATCCAGGAGGAAGATATGCTCAGAGGCCTACGACCCCACAGCACCTTTTTGGCCCCGCAAAGCCACAAAATCATCGATGCCTTTGAGAACCTGGTTAAGCAAGACATATTGAACCTTCCTTTTTTACAACCAGCTACACGTGGTAACCTCACTCGCAAGGAGAGAAACATTTTGCAAAAAATCGCGGACAATCCCAACATCATTTGTCATAATGCCGACAAAGTAGGTGCCCTGGTGATCATGGACACCTCCTTCTATGAACAAAAGGTCACTGAACACATTGGAGACACCAATACCTATGGTATACTCTCGGGGGATCCCACCCGGGAATACACCAACGATTTGATTACCATCATCAATAAAGCCTTCGACAATGGGACCATCAATGAGAGAACGAAGAGGTACCTCACACCCATCAATCCTAAACCACCGATACTGTACATGTTGCCAAAACTTCATAAACACCCAACTAATCCTCCCTTTCGACCCATCGTGTCGACAAGAACAAGCATCCATGAGAACGTTGGGAAATTTTGGGATAAATATTTCCAACCATTTGTTTCAACATCAGACTCTTTCGTAAAAGACACCACCGATTTTTTACTCCAATTGGAACCAGTCATGAACCAACTTAAAGACTCCAACCTCATCATGTGTACTGTGGATGTCAGTGCCCTATACACTTCAATCCCTCATGATGAAGGGATAGAAGCCATCGAAAAAACATTGGCTCAATCGGACATTGACCATGATCTAAAAATATTCCTGATGGAACTCACCTTATTCACATTGTATCATAGCTACTTTACGATCTTTGACAAATGGTATTTACAGCTCAACGGCACGGCCATGGGAAATTCGGCGGCTCCTTGCTACGCCAATATTTTCATGCGAATATTCGAAGAAACCCACATTCTAAGCAAAACAAATTGGCGAGAACACGGCCGGTTATATCTCCGGTATATTGATGACATTTTTCTCTTATGGGTTGGCACCGCTGAAACCCTTGTCACCTTTCTCAATACCTGGAATCATGTCACACCACGGATACAATTTACATGGGATTACAGCACATCCTGCGTCCATTATTTGGACGTGAAAATATTAAGAGAACCGGGTGATTGGTCCACCTCCATCTTCAGAAAACCGACGGATAGAAACTCGACACTACACTACCAGAGCTTTCACCGCATGGGATTAAAAAACAATCTACCATATGCACAGATTCTGCGGGTCAAAAGAATAGTTTCTAAACCTGATGAAAGCAAAGTCCAAATCCAAACAGTCTTGGAACGATTGAGAGCTCGTGGATATCCTACCCCGATACTAGACTTGGCTATGAAGAGAAGTGATAAATGCCCCAGAGCCTCTTTGCTTCTTCCTAAACAGAAGACACCCTCCGACCGGCTAGTGGTCGTCTCCAAGTACTCTAAAGCATCGGCACAATTTCAAAAAATTATCCGAAAACATTGGCCCATTTTGACAATGGAAGCTGATTTCAAAGGTCTATTCACAGAAACTCCTATCTTCGCATTTACCAGGGGCAAGAATCTCAAAGAGTTTTTGAATAACACCAGTGGACCTAAGTCTAATGTCACATACACCGGTCTCAAACCTTGTCACAATTGCAGCAATTGCAATAACTGTATCCCAGGGAACCTGATTAACCATCCTATGAAAGGCAATTCCATAAAATTGAGAGTCAATGCCACATGTAATAGCAAGAATGTCATATATGTATTGAAATGCCCTTGCGGCAAATGCTATGTGGGACACACGGAGCGTAAGATCCGCACCAGGATCTTAGAACATAAGAGCAATATTCGCACTGGGAATTTGAAATCCACGGTAGCTACCCACTTTCTGGAAAATAGACATTCAGTGGCCCAACTAAAATATCAGATACTCGAACAAGTACCCATCACCTTGAACAATAAGAACTTTCTACTTAAAAGGGAGAATTTCTGGATTCGTTATTTGTCCACGATGGCGCCCTTGGGGCTTAATGATCGTATTGAATTCTTGTGCTACCTATAATCTTATGTTTTCGTTTTCATGCTTGCATACTCGGATGTGACTCCGATTGTATTTATTTTTCCATGTCTTCCGTCTGTGACACTGTCCTTTACAACATGGCGCTCACGTTATCCTCCTTTTCTGACCCTTCGGGTCGTTTAGCCTCTCTCAAGTCCCTTCTCACTGTTCAGCACATGCTACTTGATCTCCTATCTTTGCACGCCTCTCTGTCAACTCCACGGAACTCCGCTGAGTCCGCTTGTAATTATCACACGAGTAAGTACCCTGCCTCGGGACGCTTGCTATTAGGCTCTATCATGGCTATGATTTCTTTAGACTTTCACTAACGTGGGGCAACCCGCTCGGTTTTAGACACGGTGTATCTCCGTTTTGAAACATGACCGCTTCTTGGTGAAGGCTTTTACTCTTCAAGGCACAGAGTTTGTTTTTTACTTTGTTCACCAGCTTTAGGCAGTTCTTTTTGTTGATTGGAATATTTACACCCCGACCCGTCTCTCCCTGCATGATTACAGTGTCTCTGTGTATACCATGCTGCATGCACTGTGTTTTCTTTCTTTTTGCAAACCGCCATTGTTTTTACTGTGTGATTATAGCTAGCCATTCTGTTTTTTGTTGTAGAGTAACCCCCTGACGATGGGCTCCGCCCGAAATGCATTGGGTTGTGTGATAATGAACACACCTTGAATCATGCACGTTGTTTTGGATTACCAAGTTTGATTTGCATCATATACATGAACGCATCAAAAAAAGATATTCCAATAAAACTGGAAAGATGAAAATATTTTCGTTATGAACACTATTTATTGAACATTGGATTTATTGAATCAGACCTTTTGGTCCACCCGCAGTTGTGCACAGGGGCGTCCTCTCCCTAGGCGGGAGAGCTACTTTTCAGTGCTCACTCTTCAACACTGCCTGGCCAGACAGTGTTTCCCCGACTGCACACTACAATCCCTTAGAAAATACTACCATTGGGTTCAGATCAGCTGTGCGAGATCCCTTTCATTAGTACATTTCTCTTCGTCTGTCCACGGACCTTGGCACGCTCTCATGATGAACTTCGAATCGGTCTCTGGCATGACCGACCAAAAAGCCAGCACTTTCGCTTATACCTCAGACGACGCTGATAAGATTTATGGCATGATACAGGACGATATCACCTCCACAGGCAACACCCGCAGCGTAGAGAGCAATCTCCGCCAGTTACTCTACCTACTCAAAAAACAATCAAACCAAAAACTGCACGCGAGTACCCTCATCCGGTACCATCGTGTTCAACGGATCCCTCGTGGCCTATGGGTCCCCTTAAAACCACTCCTTTGCAAGAATAACACCAAATTTGTAGAACGTTGGTACTCTATTCTGAATAAATGCTCCCTTGATCTGATTTTATTGATCGTGGAAGAATTGGCAAAAACCTTAGATGAACTTACCCAAGAAATCACCTGCGTGAGGAAGGAACTAGACGATGCCCTGACCGAAGAAGACCTCAAGAAAATGCTAGAGGATGTAAACACACAATTAGATAAATATGTACGGGAAACACAGGAGAGAAAATTGAGAAAGTTTAAAAGAGATACCATCGATTATAAACTCGGCGAGGTATACACCTGGGCCGAGGTGTACGCCCGCCGTCGCACCAATAAACCTTACAACCCTTACTCTGCCAACGAAACCTCCTCCTCTGAAGATGATCAAAGAACACGACCTACAACGGCAAGACCAGACACTGACGCTCAGATTCCAAGTACCTCCACCGACCCTGCGGTTCCTTTTTTAGAGTCAGGTACCAACCTACAAAAAGATCCCGGGGGGGCAAAACCCGCCGAGGAACAAGGAAAAACTCCACCTCCAAAAAACAAGAAACCGAAAGGAAGACGCTGACCACCGACGAGAATCTGGTCATCAATATCTCTTCTATAACCATGTCAAAAGAAGAAATTAACATACTACAGAAAGGTCAATCATTCGTCCCCACCACGGGCACCAATACACTGGAACTCGAAGTGAGCACATTCAAATTGATCCGCAACATTCGCTTGAAACATTACTTTCAAAACATCTGTCCCAATACCATAGTTTCCAGACATTAATGTTAGTGTTTTTTAAGACAAACTTAAGACAGACTTAAGACAAACTTAAGACAGACTTAAGACAGACTTAAGACAGATTTAAGATAGACTTAAGACAGACTTAAGACAAACTTAAGACAAAACCCTAACTTAAGTTTGTCTTAAGTCTGTCTTAAGTCTGCCTTAAGTCTGCCTTAAGTTTGTCTTAAGTCTGTCTTAAGTCTGTCTTAAGTCTGTCTTAAGACAAACTTAAGACAAAATCCTAACTTCTGTGAGTACCAAAAGTAGTAGGTTTAGGATTTTGTCTTAAGTTAGTTCTGTGAATCAGGCCCAAAGCTAAGATGCTAATTTTAAAGTGACAACATGAGAGTGAATGAAGCAGTATATGTGTATACATAAACATAACAGGGTCCATCTGAAGCACCAAATAATACAAGTATTATGTCATGAATTATATATTATCAAGGGCAATAAAACGTCACTGCTTCTCCATGGGTGTTCTTTGTGAAAATGTAAATACAAATCCTACTGAGTCTATGGCGCGCAGGTGTCTGGCTTCAGCGTCACAAAGCTTCCTTGCCTTCTCGTCACAATGCTTCTACACTTATCTCACATCACGCCTTCTCCCACCGCCAGGGCTCATGATCTGGAAAATGCAATACCTCACTGAATTTAAGATGGACTCTGCTAACTTTCGAAACCCTTGACTCCTCCAAACTAATTTAAACAACTGGTAGCCAATCTTAGTAGATTGTGCAACCTAGACTGCGTCATTGAGTGACAATTCAACTATCAAATGGCTGTCAGTGGGATGTTCCAATATATGACTTCAAATCACCTGAAAGATGGCTGAAAGAGGTTGGCCCAAAGATTCTGTGGAAATTGCAGGAATTATTGTTAGCATAAGCTGAAGCCATTTTGTTTGTGGCATCCATTTGCATTAGCCATGTGTTAGCCATGTGATTCTGCCATCTTCACTGTTGCTTGCCTTTCTAATTTGCTTGAGTCATCAACTGTAGTTAACTCCTTCAGTACTGAGCCAGAGCACTGCGCATGCTCAGAAAGGCCTGTAGCTGCTAGAATGCACCTGTTTTAGAATGTAACTGTCAGGCTGTTCCAACTGAAGTAAGCAGTACTATTTCCCCTCCCACTTTGTTGACCAAGCAATTTCTGTCTGCCCATGTTAGTCAATAACTATTCTTGTATATGCCTGTACGTCCTCTTTGAGTCTCCATGCTTACTCAGCGGTAAATAGGGTATAAAAGCCCCTTGTTTTTTGTATTCCTTGCACTACCTCATACAGTGCCCAAGGGTGTTGTATTGATGTAGTCCCACTCATGAGTGAGTAATAAACTTGTTATTTGATATTCCAGCATCAGTGTCAATCTCTATGGGGTCGATTCACAGAACTAACTCCTAAACTTAATACTTTTGATATTCACAGAAGTTAGGATTTTGTCTTAAGTTTGTCTTAAGACAGACGTAAAACAGACTTAAGACAGATTTAAGACAGACGTAGGACAAACTTAAGACAAAATCCTAACTTAAGTCTATCTAAAGTCTGTATTAAATCTGTCTTAAGTCTGTCTTAAGTTTGTCTTAAGACAAACTTAAGTCAAAATCCTAACTTAAGTCTGTTTTAAGTCTGTCTTAATCTGTTTTAAGTTTGCCTTAAGTCTGTTTTAAGTCTGTCTTAAGTTTGTCTTAAGTCTGTCTTAAGTCTGTTTTAAGTCTGTCTTCAGTTTGTTTTAAGACAAACTTAAGACAAAATCCTAACTTAAGTCTGTCTTAAGTCTGTCTTAAGTCTGTCTTTAGTCTGTCTTGTCTGTCTTAAGTTTGTCTTAAGACAAAGTTAAGACAAAATCCTAACTTAAGTCTGTGTTATGTCTGTCTTAAAACAAACTTAAGACAAAATCCTAACTTTTGTGAATACCAAAAGTAGTAAGTTTAGGATTTTGTCTTAAGTTAGTTCTGTGACTCGGCCGCATAATGTTGGTTTAAGGACCAGTGGACAGATAAGGGTGAACCCCTGCACCGGTGGGCCCCTAAAAAGGCTCATTTTTCCACACTTCTTTTTAAGGATTACTGAGTGTTCCAGGATACTAGATCCCCTTGAGATCTCTGTCCTGGATCTATTTTGAAATCACTTAAGGAAGAAGTGAAGCTCTTATGTCTGCAGTGGTTCCCTTACAGCTTAAACACATCATTGCGTGAGGCCGGGAGCAAAACTGGCACCCGCTTGGCAAAGTTGAGTGACTCTGCAGGTGCTCCACCGAAGGCAGAGAGATCCTTGCCCACCGAGTGGGCACCTCTAAATTGGGCAGGTGATCCCATGGCCTCCGCGGATCATGAGGGCCGGCGGACCACCTGACGTGCTCTGGATGAAGAGATAGCTCATTGTGCTAGTGCACCTGCTGTTGAAATCAATGTGCAACTTGAAGGCTATGGTTTCGAATGCAAGAATGACTCGGCCTTTCATCATTCTGAAGCCGATCTGAGGGCTGTTGGGTCATAGTTACCTGCTAGTAGAGCAGCTAAAGTCTCCTATGCCATGACAAGTTATTAATTTGTTGTCTAAAGTTAAGGGATTATGGAACTCCGTGTACTTTTCTTTTGAGGGAGGTACTCATGTGGAACAAACCCTGAATGACTTAAGGCACTTTTCTCATGGGTGTCGATAAATCTATTCTTCTGGGATTTCCAGCTGCAGCTGCGTTTTCTAGGATTCCAGAAGGAACGTTCTGTGCCCAGAAAATAAGATTAACAACAAAATAAAGCTTATACCGGCGCAGAGGGGCCGCGTCAGCGCCTGGAGGAAACAAACAGAGAGAGAGAGAAGGTGGCCTTCTGTTTGCAGGGATTTGATTGAGAAATCATAGGAAGGTGTGAACCTTGTTTTTAAAAAAAGTACAGAGAAAAAAGTACAGAGCTTGTTTGTGTTGGCCCACGCGGTTTCCTTCAGTTGGCCGTGCTATACTCAAAGGTTAAGTATGCTAGTATGAAAAGATCAGCGGGCTAATGCACCTGCTGCAGGTATCAATGTGTCGCGCAGTTTCACATCCCAGAAACGGTGACTCAATATTCCAGCGGGATTCGGAGGTTGGGGTACCACTAACCCCGTCTATGAAGGTGCCTAGAAGCCCGTGTATGTGTGTGCGCTATGAACGGTCGGTATTTGTTATCTTGGGGTGGGTGAATCATGTATGAAGCTTCTGTTTACAGTGCCCCCCCATCCCCAGAAGGCCGTGACAAGCTGCCACCGCCCCTCAGAGAGGAGACACGGTGCAGGTGGGTGTCTGCATCCCGAGGCGCTTGCAAACCTCTGCGAAGGGTGTTGTGTCTCCAAGGGAACAGGAAGCCGAGCTCTGGAAGGTGTGCTGACGTAAATGGGCCGGCTGGAGGCTCTGGGCCCTGCTGATGTCCAGGCTGCTGTTGTAAATTGCGCAGTGCCCCCCACTCTTCCTTGCCTCTCTAACGCCGCCTCCGTCTTTTCCTTCACACTCTCTCGCCACTCTCTTTCTCTCTGCCCTCCCTTCATCTCCCCCATCCTAACTCCCTCGCGTTGGTCCTGTGCCCGTCTGCTCCCACCTCTGCTTCCCCTCGGACTTTCCCTGCTTCTGCTCTCTGTTACTCCGTGTCTCACGCACTCCCCTTCGCTCACCCCTCTCTCTCTTCTTCACCCCTTACTTGTCCTATTTCTCTCACTCCATCTCCTATCTCCGCGTCACCCCTCCCCACGTCTGTCTCCATCCTTCGTCTACCTTTCCTGTCTCTGTTCCTGTCTCCGCGCCGCCTCATCTGCCTCTCCTCCGTACCACCTCTCGTTCTCTTACTCACTCCTCTCCACTCCTTTTATCTTTCTGTTTCTTTCTTTCATTCCTGTGTTTCTCCTGCTCACCCCTCTCCACTCCTTTTATCTTTCTGTTTCTTTCTTTCATTCCTGTGTTCCTCCTGCTCACCCCCTCCCCACTCCTTTTATCTTTCGTTTTCTTTCTTTCATTCCTCTGTTCCTTCTGCTCACCCCTCTCCACTCCTTTTATCTTTCTGTTTCCTTCTTTCATTCCTGTGTTTCTCCTGCTCACCCCTCTCCACTCCTTTTATCTTTCGTTTTCTTTCTTTCATTCCTCTGTTCCTTCTGCTCACCCCTCTCCACTCCTTTTATCTTTCTGTTTCTTTCTTTCATTCCTGTGTTTCTCCTGCTCACCCCTCTCCACTCCTTTTATCTTTCTGTTTCTTTCTTTCATTCCTGTGTTCCTCCTGCTCACCCCCTCCCCACTCCTTTTATCTTTCGTTTTCTTTCTTTCATTCCTCTGTTCCTTCTGCTCACCCCTCTCCACTCCTTTTATCTTTCTGTTTCTTTCTTTCATTCCTCTGTTCCTTCTGCTCACCCCTCTCCACTCCTTTTATCTTTCTGTTTCTTTCTTTCATTCCTGTGTTTCTCCTGCTCACCCCTCTCCACTCCTTTTATCTTTCTGTTTCTTTCTTTCATTCCTGTGTTCCTCCTGCTCACCCCCTCCCCACTCCTTTTATCTTTCGTTTTCTTTCTTTCATTCCTCTGTTCCTTCTGCTCACCCCTCTCCACTCCTTTTATCTTTCTGTTTCCTTCTTTCATTCCTGTGTTTCTCCTGCTCACCCCTCTCCACTCCTTTTATCTTTCTTTTTCTTTCTTTCATTCCTGTGTTTCTCCTGCTCACCCCTTTCCACTCCTTTAATCGTACTTTTTTCTTTTCCCTTTTTTTTCATTCCTGTGTCTCTCCCGCCTGACCTCCTTCCCACTCCTTTTCTCCCTCTCCGCCCTCTTTCTTTCTTCTTCTTTTCTGTGTTTCTCCAGCCTCACCCCTCCTTTCTCTATTTCCTCCATCCGTCTCTCTTTTCTCTGTTTCTCCCTCCCTACTCTCATCCCCGTCTCTCTTCCTCTCTTTCCGCTTTCCCCCTCCCTACTTCCCCACTTTCCCCCATCTCTCTTTCCATCGTTTCTCCCTCCCTCCATCCCTCCTCTGTCTGTCTTTCTCTCTAATGCCTGTCTCTCCTCCCTCACTGTTGCAGGTTGATATCACGCTCACGTATCTCTCTCTTACCTCTGTCTCCTCTTTTTTGTGTTTTGCCCACCTCACCCCTTCCTTACTCCTTCGCTCTCTCTTCCTCCCCTTCCTACTCTTTCTCTCATTCCACCCTCTGTCTCCTCTTCTCTCTTTCCTCTGTTTCTCCTCCTTCCTTCCTTCTCTCTCCTCGCCGTGTGTCTTCCTCTCTTTCCACCCTCTGTCTCCTCTTCTCTCTTTCCTCTGTTTCTCCTCCTTCCTTCCTTCTCTCTCCTCCCCGTCTGTCTTCCTCTACCTTGCCTTTCTTTTCCTCTCTTCTCTTCTGATCTCTCTCATTACTCCCTCTTTTCTCCACCCCCTCCACCCTGCATCTCTTCCTCTTTCTCCACCCTCTGAGTCTCTTCTTCTCTCTTCCCTCTGTTTCTCCTCCTTCCTTCCTTCTCTCTCTTCCCTGCGTCTCTTCCTCTCTTTCTCCACCCTCTGAGTCTCTTCTTCTCTCTTCCCTCTGTTTCTCCTCCTTCCTTCCTTCTCTCTCTTCCCTGCGTCTCTTCCTCTCTTTCTCCACCCTCTGAGTCTCTTCTTCTCTCTTCCCTCTGTTTCTCCTGCCTCCTTCCTTCTCTCTCTTCCCTGCGTCTCTTCCTCTCTTTCTCCACCCTCTGTGTCTCTTCTTCTCTCTTCCCTCTGTTTCTCCCGCCTCCTTCCTTCGCTCTCTTCCCTGCGTCTCTTCCTCTCTTTCTCCACCCTCTGTGTCTCTTCTTCTCTCTTCCCCTGTCTCTCCTGCCTCCTTCCTTCTCTCTCTTCCCTGCGTCTCTTCCTCTCTTTCTCCACCCTCTGTGTCTCTTCTTCTCTCTTCCCTCTGTTTCTCCTCCTTCCTTCCTTCTCTCTCTTCCCTGCGTCTCTTCCTCTCTTTCTCCACCCTCTGTGTCTCTTCTTCTCTCTTCCCTCTGTTTCTCCCGCCTCCTTCCTTCGCTCTCTTCCCTGCGTCTCTTCCTCTCTTTCTCCACCCTCTGTGTCTCTTCTTCTCTCTTCCCCTGTCTCTCCTGCCTCCTTCCTTCTCTCTCTTCCCTGCGTCTCTTCCTCTCTTTCTCCACCCTCTGTGTCTCTTCTTCTCTCTTCCCTCTGTTTCTCCTCCTTCCTTCCTTCTCTCTCTTCCCTGCGTCTCTTCCTCTCTTTCTCCACCCTCTGTGTCTCCTCTTGTCTCTTCCCTCTGTTTCTCCCGCCTCCTTCCTTCGCTCTCTTCCCTGCGTCTCTTCCTCTCTTTCTCCACCCTCTGTGTCTCTTCTTCTCTCTTCCCCTGTCTCTCCTGCCTCCTTCCTTCTCTCTCTTCCCTGCGTCTCTTCCTCTCTTTCTCCACCCTCTGTGTCTCTTCTTCTCTCTTCCCTCTGTTTCTCCCGCCTCCTTCCTTCTCTCTCTTCCCTGCATCTCTTCCTCTCTTCCTCCTCCCTGCGTCACTTCTTCTCTCTTTCCTCTGTTTCTCCTCCTTCCTTCCTTCTCTCTCCTCCCCCTGCCTTCCCTTTCTTTTCCTCTCCTCGCTTCTCGTACATCCCTTTTCTCCACCCCCCTCCACCCTGCATCTCTTCCTCTCTTCCTCCCGCCCTTCCTTCTCTCTCTCTCTCTCTGTATTTCCCCCCTCCCTCCCTCCTCCTCCTCCGCCGGGCGGGGGCGCTGCGGGAGCCCGTGACGCAGCTCTGTGCTTCGGCGGCCTGGGTTCAAGTGAGGACGCGGGGGCGGGGCTTGCATCGAGGCCACACCCCCACCCGCCTCCGCTCCTCCCCCTCCCCCCTTCCCTCCCTCCCTCCTCCAGCAGCCCTGACGCCCCGCCCCCTCCTCCACCTCTGCTCCTCCCCCTCGCCGTCCCCGTGACGTGCCCGCACCCCCCCCCCTCAGCCTGCGGGGGTGCTGCCCCCACCAGCTGTGCCCACGATCACTGCCCCCCCACAGCATGCAGGCTCCGCCAGTGCCCTGGTGCAATTTATTCATGTATTTATTTGTTTATTTGATGCGTTTGTCTATAGCGCGGACTTTACCCGAAGGTGTCAGAGCGCTTCACAATCGGAACAGAACGGATACAAGAGAACATTACAAGTGAACAAATTACAAAAGCAAACGTTAAGTTACATGAGGTAAAAGTGACATTTATGAGCAAACAAAATACAAGAGGCGCAAACGGCGCATTACAGGAGGAGAGAGTGACGTGTGCAAGTTACAAAAGCGAACAAAGTACAAGTAGAGGTATAATACTGCAATAAATGGAGGACACTCAAACACAAGAACAAACGTTACATGAGGCAACCGTGGCACTTGTGCAAGTATCGAAAGCAAACAAAATGTAAGAGGTAGTAACCAGTATGTTACAAGGTGCAAGCGCACATGACGCGCCCCCACACACAGCGTGCCCCCTGGTGCCCGGTGACTGCCTCCTAGCAGCACCTTGAAGGCGGCGTTGTGCCACACCTGCGCACGTGCACGGAAGGTGGTGCCCTCGTGGGGTGAGTGGAACGGTGCCCCCTCCCTGGGGGGGGGGGGGGGGCTGCAGGGGGGACCGTGCCCCCTGGTGCCCCGGTGACTGCCTCCCAGCAGCACCTTGAAGGCGCGGGTAGAGGCGCTGTGCCACTCCTGTGTGGACGGAAGGCGGTGCCCTCGTGGGGTGGGTGGAACGGTGCCCCCTGCCTCGGGGGGCTGCGGGGGTTATTATTTCATGCGTTTCATGGAGGGTCGTCGCATCGCTCTGGTTACATATTTATTGCCGCCGCTGCCCTGTAAACACGGGGTGAGGGCACTGCGCGGGTTTGGGGCGGGTGCTTGGCCAGGGGGCACCGCTGGTGGCACGAACCCCCAGCAGGGCGCGTGGGCAGCACGAGCCCCCCGCAGGGCGCGTGGGCACAGACCAGGGGGCACCACTGGTGGCACGAGCCCCCAGCAGGGCGCGTGCGCACAGACCAGGGGGCACCGCTGGTGGCACGAGCCCCCAGCAGGGCGCGTGCGCACAGACCAGGGGGCATTGCTGGTGGCACGAGCCCCCAGCAGAGCGCGTGAACACAGACCAGGGGGCACCGCTGGTGGCACGAGCACCACCTGGGCGCGTGGGCACAGACCAGGGGGCACCGCTGGTGGCACGAGCACCCAGCAGGGCGCGTGGGCACAGACCAGGGGGCACCGCTGGTGGCACGAGCCCCCAGCAGGGTGCGTGAACACAGACCAGGGGGCACCGCTGGTGGCACGAGCACCCAGCAGGGCGCGTGAACACAGACCAGGGGGCACCGCTGGTGGCACGAGCACCACCTGGGCGCGTGCGCACAGAGCAGGGGGCACCGATGGTGGCACGAGCCCCCAGCAGGGCGCGTGCACACAGACCAGGGGGCACCGCTGGTGGCACGAGCACCACCTGGGCGCGTGCGCACAGAGCAGGGGGCACCGCTGGTGGCACAAGCCCCCAGCAGGGTGCGTGGGCACAGACCAGGGGGCACCGCTGGTGGCACGAGCACCCAGCAGGGCACGTGCACACAGACCAGGGGGCACCGCTGGTGGCACGAGCCCCACCAGGGCACGTGCACACAGGGCAGGACCTTTTAAATCTCTCAAGACTCTCTGTTTGCCGCATCTTTACAGTCTGACGCACTAAGAAATGCAATTATGTGCAAAGCCTCAAATGCGCATTTTAGTCTTCATCCTCCTGGAAACCAACCCAGTGCACCAGGCTCAGACATCAAAGACTCAAACATTAGAAAATAATTTAAAAAAAATATGGGGATAGCCCGTGGTACAGTGCGCCTCGCTCCACTTCCATTTTTTCAGTCATTTATTCCCAAAGTTGTAAACACATACACATTTAGACGTCCAAAGAGTTATACCATCTTCCAAAATTGTAAGTATGGAACTTAAAATTTCACAAAATGATAAGTATGGAACTTTATTATTTCCAAAATGACACCTATGCAACTTTATTATTTCTAAAATGATAAGTATAGAACTTTATTATTTCCAAAATGATAAGTATAGAACTTTATTATTTCCAAAATGATAAGTATAGAACTTTATTATTTCTAAAATGATAAGTATAGAACTTTATTATTTCCAAAATGATAAGTATAGAACTTTATTATTTCCAAAATGATAAGTATAGAACTTTATTATTTCTAAAATGATAAGTATAGAACTTTATTATTTCCAAAATGATAAGTATAGAACTTTATTATTTCTAAAATGGTAAGTATGGAACTTTATTATTTCCACAATGGTAAGTATGGAACTTTATTATTTCCACAATGATATGTATGGAACTTTATTATTTCCAAAATGGTAAGTATGGAACTTTATTATTTCCACAATGCGAAGTATGGAACTTTATTATTTCCACAATGGTAAGTATGGAACTTTATTATTTCCAAAATGGTAAGTATGGAACTTTATTATTTGCACAATGCGAAGTATGGAACTTTATGTTTTCCGCTCCCACAGAAATGACTGAACTCTGAATATTCATTCCTCTTTCTCCAGCTGCAGCTTGAACTTTCATTCCGAGGATGTCAGACACCAAAACAAACAAAATGGCTGCCGGCCAGTGCTTCCGGTTCACAGGTCATCAGCCCAGCCTGTTTAAGATGGCAGGGCTCTTGCTAGTCCTCATAGGCTGACTTGTGTCTGGTTCACAGGCAGCATGAGGGTGTGTGTGTGGGTGTGTGAGTGTCTGATTTAAGTACACACCGATTTCAGGGGGTGGGGGTGTTCAGGGGGTGGGAGTGTTCAGGGGGAGGGGGTGTTCAGGGGGTGGGGGTGTTGCTTGAATACCCCCACTCCCCCTCCCGTCCTGTAGATCCCTGTCACAGTGCATCGCCCATTCAGCTTTTTCTAATCGCGGAGGCTGGCGCTGTGCCCGGGCTCAGCGCTGCCGCGTGTGGGCTAGAAGTGACATTTTTAAATGTGTTTTGCTGCGTACAGTTGTTCTGTCATCCCAATCTGGAGGTGGAACCTGTGAGTGCGAATATTATTGCTGTGCTATGGCTACCTCTTGCCTCACGCACAGCAGCTTTATACCTCTCTGACATCACTCTAGGGGCCAGTTTGGACTTGGTGGTAAATGAAAATACACCAATTTCTACAGGAAATGCTAAATAGGGGGGCGGATCCCTGAGGTGAAAAAAAACACGCCTGCACGAACACACACACTCTCTCGCTCTCTTTTTCCGCCACCAACCCTCCTCCACAGGAGAATGATGGGGCAGAAATCACATTTTGTCTTTCTGAGCTTGGGACAACCTGTGTATCTAGAACGCCCAAGAATCTTAACCACCTGAGACACAGGCAAACAAGCACTGGCAAAGCCAGTAGATCTCACTTATTTGACTTTTTTTGTTGCAATCTTATATAGCGCAAACTCGACCCGAAGGTATCAGAGCGCTTTACATGAGCACCAGTTGCATTACAGATGAACACATTCATTTTAGACACGGGACGATTAAGTTATTTGCCCAGAATCCCAGGATGCTTAAGCCTCCTGCCAGGCTCAAACGTGTGTTTATATATATATATATATATATATATATATATATATATATATATATATATATATATATATATATATATATATATATATATTCACTAAAAAAAACAAAGGTCACAGGGTCGTTATAGTTAGGCACAGATTTCACTAATACAAAGCCAGTGAAATTCAGCAGTTAAAGTTACCTGGGCAACAGGAATTTTACTAGTGCAGTAGATGCAAAAAGCAGCAACTTCAAGACATACAGGATAGCCACGAGTAAGAAACATAGGATAAACAAATTGATCATGTGGGTGTAGGTACGTTGGCAATACCATCTGCCCTGTAAATAAGAGAATCCTAGAACACTGCAAAGGAAGTAAAAATCTCGGTGTAACCTACCCTGTTGCTGCACACTGGGCCAGAGAACACGACCAAAATGCTGAACCTCTTACTGTTTTAAACATTGATCGTATTGAGAAGAATGTTCGAGGTGGAGACAGAGAGAAGAAGCTCAGAGTTTTGGAGTCAGAATATATTATTCTGCTCAGTAGGGTTCCCTGGTGGCCTCAATGCTGATGAAGAGTTTCATGTGCGCATCGGCTGTTGTGGTAGTTATTGAAGTGATCTTGCATCATCTCTTTCCTCTCTCTTAACCTCTCTACAGTGTAGTCATTTTTTGAACCTTTGTTTTTGTTTTACGTGAGTCCATAGTGATTGAGTTTCTGTACTGGTTGGATAACTTTATAGGTTACATTTTTTGGTCCAGAACGGGTGATTATGTATTACCTTTGATGTGTCTTGATATGTTTAATATTTGCTGTCTAGTCTTGCTTTCCATATATGAATTTAATATTGTTTCAGTTTGAGAAAAATGACTAAGCCACTGGGCTATCATGAGCCAGAGCGAGATGTGTCTCAACATGTGATATGTTGTTTTAAATAATGATTACTCATGGATGGTTATCTCCAACCCCTACAGTCACAGCTTGGCCACTGGGCCTACAGTTTTTTGATACAATTTGGGTGATATACCACTTCCAATTATCCCGGACTGTGGGATAAATGCACTTCCAGATACCGAGAATATTTTTCTCTTGATTGCGATTGGTGTTTATAAGAATATGTTTCGGGGTTCATTGATGCCCGAACATGCGCATAATGGATTTACCGACTCACGATGATGTTTGTACACTTTCACCTGCAACATAAATTCATGCATGGTTGGGACATTCGACAAATTTGTTTCCTTTAGCGAATTTACTTAAATATTATTGCCAATGTCATGACAACAGCCTGTTTGACACAATTTGCTTTGAAAGCTATATCAACTAAGGAAACGGTATGTATATTCAGCTGTTTCATGCTCGGCGATGACGGGAATGTTTTTTCTATGTCTACTGTTTGTTTTTGTTTAACCCCTTGGCTGCGGCGGTAATTCCGCAGCAGCGCTAGGGGAGAGGGGGATCCGCGCGGCGCCGCCATGCTCGTGACGGAACCACTCCGTCACGAGCCACCGGCGCGCTGTGCTTGTGACGGAGTGGTTCCGTCACAGCCCCACCCGCTTAATAGAACGTGCCGCGCAAGCGCGGAATCCATGCCGCGCAGGTGCGGCGGCCGGGCCATGACGGAACCACTCCGTCATTAGCACAGCGCGTCCGTGGCTGGTGACGGAGTGGTTCCGTCACCAGCACGCAAGGAGTTGAAGAGGTGATCGGGCAAATTGACTGTGTACGAGGCCATGGCGAAAACCTTGAAACATGTTGCTGCATAAAACTTGGTGGAGTTTACCTGCGCTTTGGAAATTAATAATGGGACCTGCACCCGTCTTCCTGCACCAGTCCCGCTTGGCCGCTTGGTGGACATGGCTGGTTTTCTACTGAACTTTGTTGAACATATATAGATCATCCATTGGCCTGGTATTGTGTCATTCACATTTTTCTTCCACCCACCACAGCATGCAGAACTTCACCAGTCCTCTTCAGCCATTGGTCAACCTTGCTGGAAGTGATGTCATTCTGTTTTTTTAACAATGAGCATATATACACACAAATTTAGCTCCTTTCAGTGCCTGAGGCTACTATGGCAACCTGATATTTTTTAGAACAAGAAAAAAGATTTCGCTTTTAGGCAGTTTTTTTTAAATAAAACTGGCAGATCGCCCAAAAAGAGAGCTTTACAAAAGCTATGAAACAAGCATTGGCAAAACCAAAAGACTCGTAGCCAGCAGCAGATGTATTGGTTTCTCCAATGCTTCTTTTTAATTGCAAACACCCCTTGTGTAACCCATGTAAAGGTAGACAGAAGCTCTTAATGACCCTTGTTCAGCTTTTAAAGTAGACCAGGAGAAAAAAGCCTATATTTCCAACAATTTGGCTTGAGTTTCTGTCCTTTTTGCTTGGACTGCCACCATATTGTGCACAAATAGCCTTCTGACCATTATGGGATATACATTTAAATATAATGCTAAGCTCGCCTTACTGGAGTTCCGGTTATTACCATTATTGGAAGGTAAAGGGATGTTGTTATAAAACATGCACATTTTTTTTTTTATTTCAACCAATTTTATTAATTTGTGTTTTTGAATCTGATGTCAAAAATAAATTGTGTGAGAGGTTAGAAAGAATGACCGTAGACAGACCCATCTATGAGCGAAAGGATCCAGTGGATCTCCGGTTGCTTTCCTCCACCTGACAGAGATCCCTGGCCTGTGGTCTGAGGCCTCTTCAGATGAAGGGAGAATCCTTCTGGAGTGTTCAGGAAGTGTGGCCCCAACCAGAGGGTGCAGGGTTTGGAGTCCGGCACCCTGTTGAAAGGTGGGATCTGCTACTCAAAGGCTACAACAATAAATAGAACTCGAGAAATGCTTAACTTTTTTATCATGATGTGTTTTGTATATGATCACACCATATCTTTTTTGTACCTTGTTGATGTTGTGTAATTGTAATATTTTAAGTATTTTTTGTAGTATGCTTGTATGGTTTTAATTAACCGAATAAAGTGAATTTGACTGACTGACTGAATAAATAGAACTCTAAAAACGGTACTTGCTACGTTTATTCATTTAATTGTGTTTCTTTTTGAATTTTTCACTACATCAGCAACTGTGGAGAGTAGGCCATGAGTTCAGCCCACGCTACCCAAGGGAAGACACAGGTGCTCTGAGACCTTTAGTGTGTCTTTGTGGACAGGGGACCGGGAGAGCTCAGCTAACGGATGTGTGCATGTCACAAGCCCCTCGCTACCCCTTACTCTACCAGGGAAGGTAGGGCCGGTCCCTTCACCACAATGTTGAGCTGAGTGTTTTCAGGGTTGGGGGGGGGGGGGGGGTCTAACATAACGTGTATTTGTAAAGCACACAATCACCCAAGGGTATCTTGGAGCCGAATCACAGACGGTTATTGTTACTCAACTCAATGGTACTCATTTTATCGACCTCAGAAGGATGAGATGCTGAGTGGGCTCACCGGGATTTGAATCTGGGACCATGAGGTCAAACACAGGACCCTACAGTGGGCGCATTAACCCACCAGACCTGGGGTGACCGGACCCACGTCACAGCCTGCAGCTAGCCAAATAAATAGATTTGCATGCAATGATTCGGAATGGAGCTCCTCATTTACGTAATGGAATTGTTGAATATGGTGCATGGATCGGACGTCCTGGACACACGTTGGACACCCCTGCTGACTGACAGCTCAAGGCTACGTCAGGGATTGGCTCTGGTAGAGAGAACTGTAAACAACGTAGGTGAGACCTGGGCTGGGTTCACCCTACTCCAATAGCGCTATGTGACCTGAAGCACTTAAAGGAATCTAGCGCTTAGAGGAGTCTAGAGCAGAGTGCTATATTCATTAACTCAGGGGCTCCGTGGGGCTTCTTCGGCTGGTCACAGACAGACCCTGGTTCCCAGGGTGCTGAGAGGAGCCCTGCCTGCTGAGACTGTAGCAGCATCTCTGCAGTCTCCTGGCCGCCGCTGGGGGCTCCCGAGAGCTACGCCTGGCTCTGCCTCGGAGGCAGGAGGAGGTACATTGAAGGAGCTTTGATGATGGTGGATGGAGGGACGGGGACAGGCCCTGGTCCCCAGGCTGCTGAGACTGCTAGAAGCATCCCTGCAGTCTCCGGGCCGCCGCGGGGGGCTCCCGAGAGCTGAGCCTGGCTCTGAGGCTGGAGGAGGAGGTACATTGAAGGAGCTTTGATGATGATGGATGGAGGGACGGGGACAGGCCCTGGTCCCCAGGCTGCTGAGACTGCTAGAAGCATCCCTGCAGTCTCCGGGCCGCCGCTGGGGGCTCCCGAGAGCTACGCCTGGCTCTGCCTCGGAGGCAGGAGGAGGTACATTGAAGGAGCTTTGATGATGATGGATGGAGGGACGGGGACAGGCCCTGGTCCCCAGGCTGCTGAGACTGCTAGAAGCATCCCTGCAGTCTCCGGGCCGCCGCGGGGGGCTCCCGAGAGCTGAGCCTGGCTCTGAGGCTGGAGGAGGAGGTACATTGAAGGAGCTTTGATGATGATGGATGGAGGGACGGGGACAGGCCCTGGTCCCCAGGCTGCTGAGACTGCTAGAAGCATCCCTGCAGTCTCCGGGCCGCCGCGGGGGGCTCCCGAGAGCTGAGCCTGGCTCTGAGGCAGGGGGAGGAGGTACATTGAAGGAGCTGTGATGGATGGAGGGACGGGGACAGGCCCTGGTCCCCATGCTGCTGAGACTGTAGCAGCATCCCTGCAGTCTCTGGGCCGCCGCTGGGGGCTCCCGAGAGCTGAGCCTGGCTCTGAGGCTGGAGGAGGAGGTACATTGAAGGAGCGGTGATGATGATGGATGGAGGGACGGGGACAGGCCCTGGTCCCCAGGCTGCTGAGACTGCTAGAAGCATCCCTGCAGTCTCCGGGCCGCCGCTGGGGGCTCCCGAGAGCTACGCCTGGCTCTGCCTCGGAGGCAGGAGGAGGTACATTGAAGGAGCTTTGATGATGATGGATGGAGGGACGGGGACAGGCCCTGGTCCCCAGGCTGCTGAGACTGTAGCAGCATCCCTGCAGTCTCCGGGCCGCCGCTGGGGGCTCCCGAGAGCTGAGCCTGGCTCTGAAGCTGGAGGAGGAGGTACATTGAAGGAGCGGTGATGGATGAAGGGACGGAGACAAGCCGAGGAGGCCGGCTCGGGACGCGGCGTGTACAGGTGTCGAAAGCACGTTTCGGCTTCTTGCAGGACTTCGTCTTGATGGGAGGCAGGCACTCAGAGCAGGGAAAGCTTCTGATAAAATCGTTGGAATGCGTTTCCAATGAAAACAACAAAGTCACTAGTGAAATAAGTGCGCAGAGGGTACTAAAGATGACCTGTTCACCCTTTGTGCACCGAGGAAAGCCCCTGCGCAGATCCGGGAGGAGCACACGCTTGCACTCGCAGCGCACTCATACATTTTCACCACATACAGTGCTTTAAATGGGAAATAATAAGTGCAGGTACTCAATAAAATGCAGGTGTGGCAAGGGGCGGGGCTAGGGACCGAGTAAGGGCCAGATATTATCATACATAATTACTTCTGTACCAGTTGCAGCACATATTTAAACACACGAGAAATGCGTTTATGTCAATGAAACAAATTAACTCATTACACATAGTGAAAACCATTGGCACTTTGACTCCGTTGAGTGCTGGGGTCATCCTAGGAGCCGGGTCCTGAGGTCCTTCCTGAACTGGGTCCACGAGAGACACACTGGTGACCTGCGGGATACACGTGCAACAAGGGATATGCAGTGCTTTAAATGGGCCGGTACGGAGTACCAGCACTTTTTTATTTTGAGATGGACAGTACCAGCACTTTTTTATTTTGAGACGGAGAGTACCAGCACTTTTTTATTTTGAGAGGGAGAGTACCAGCACTTTTTAATTTTTTTATTTTAACACGGAGAGTACCAGCACTTTTTTATTTTGAGAGGGAGAGTACCAGCACTTTTTTATTTTAAGACGGAGAGTACCAGCACTTTTTTATTTTGAGACGGAGAGTACCAGCACTTTTTTATTTTGAGAGGGAGAGTACCAGCACTTTTTTATTTTAAGACGGAGAGTACCAGTACTTTTTTATTTTGAGAGGGAGAGTACCAGCACTTTTTTATTTTGAGAGGGAGAGTACCAGCACTTTTTAATTTTTTTTATTTTAACACGGAGAGTACCAGCACTTTTTTATTTTGAGAGGGAGAGTACCAGCACTTTTTTATTTTAAGACGGAGAGTACCAGCACTTTTTTATTTGAGACGGAGAGTACCAGCACTTTTTTATTTTGAGAGGGAGAGTACCAGCACTTTTTAATTTTTTTATTTTAACACGGAGAGTACCAGCACTTTTTTCTTTTGAGAGGGAGAGTACCAGCACTTTTTTATTTTAAGACGGAGAGTACCAGTACTTTTTTATTTTGAGAGGGAGAGTACCAGCACTTTTTTATTTTGAGAGGGAGAGTACCAGCACTTTTAAATTTTTTTATTTTAACACGGAGAGTACCAGCACTTTTTTTATTTTGAGAGGGAGAGTACCAGCACTTTTTTATTTTAAGACGGAGAGTACCAGCACTTTTTTATTTTGAGACGGAGAGTACCAACACTTTTTTATTTTAAGACAGAGAGTACCAGCACTTTTTTATTTTGAGAGGGAGAGTACCAGCACTTATCAAAATAAATGCTATACTTTTAATTGGAGAGGACCGGCACTTCTCAGAAACTCTGGTACTCTGTTACAGAGTGCATGCACTTCTATTTTTTCCATTTCAAGCCCTGTGGATATGGACATTAGGGAAACACCAGTACACTAGGCCAGTCAGTCAAAATACTTTCTTCGGTTTGTTTTAAAACCATAAAAGCATACTACAAATTTTACACCAAGGAATTATAAAAAAAACAAAAAAAACATTAATTACGTATAAAAATAGTAACAATATAGAAAAAGTTTTAAATACATAATACATATGTTCAAATTCATTTTGGGCGGATTTCATAAACCACATTACTGAGCTGAGACAACCATCCATTCAATTAATTGAGATAGGTGCATTGGGGCAGGTTAAACATAGCTTATTTCTTCTCATGATTCTTATGCCCGCAGTACACTAGGCACACAGAGGTACACCTGGCCAGAGATATGCACTGAGGGGTGCACACCACACACACAAACTCTCTACAGGGGCATACAAATAAACTAGTGGCACACATACATGGGAGACAGACACAGATATACTGAGGTACACTTGTGAACACACATGCACGGAGGGACGCACATACAATAGGCGCACACATAAGCGAGTGTGGGGTTGCAGATAAACCAGGGACTCACTTATTCACGGAGAGACACACATACAGTAGAGACACACATGCACTGAGGGGCACACACAGCGTTATTGGGTGTAGACACACACGAGTGGCGCACAAATATATGAGAGCACACACCCTTCGTAGGGGTAGAGGTGCACTGAAGGGTGCGAAATGCACTCATTTGCATATAGATATACTAGGATTGCATAGATACACCAGGGAAGCACAACATACTAGGCACACACAGGTACTCTGGTGGCACACATTTGCACCAAAGGGCACAAAGATACAGTAGGAATGCGCCTTCACACTGAAGTGCCCACAAATACTCTAGTAGCACACACAGTCTCGAGGGGCATACAGATACATGCACTGTATGGGCACCCAGGTGCACACAATTAAATTAGTGTCACACAGATACACTGTGAGAAATCATATGCACATACACCAGGAGACACTTGTGCGCTTGGGGTAGACATGGCACGGGTGCACCTACTAACACAATTACACTAGCCCTGCGAACACACGCACTCTTGCAACACACATCTGCACTGGGGGCAGACGTATGCAGAGGTACATTATAGGAGCAGATAAAGAGGGGGACACACGTACATACAGTGGTGCAAAATGTGCACTAGTGGCAGAAACACACAGCTACAGAAAGACTATAGTTGTTATCAAGGTACATGTGTTTTGAGATAAGCAGCCCTTGTGTAAAATACACACTCCTGGTGTATAATCACCTGCAGGGGTGCCAAAGCTCGGCCACAAATGCGGGAAACGAGGGTCGGGCAGGGTCATAGTGAGTCTCAGATTAGACACTCAGGGCCTCATTTATGAAAAGTGACGCATCTCTGCGTGAAAACAGCGCTGCGTCACTTTTCACTGCACCCTCCTTGCGCCACCAATGATGCGTCATATTTACAGTATGACACATCATGGCGCAAGGAGTTACAGATACGTATGTGGCGCAAAAGTGACGCATTGCTGGACTGTGTCACAAAAGTGACGCAACTCCAGCAATGTGTCCTTTCACATGGGGCAAGCCCCATGTGAAAGGGCCTGCGTAGTCTTACGCCTGCTGTGAGGCAGGCGTAAGAAATTGACGCCTTTGTGTCCTAGAAGTGGCGCAGTGAAATCTCATAGATTTCACTGCGTCACTTCTACGACCCTTTCTTGAATCAGAACGCCCCCCTGCATACATTATACCTGGCGCAGGTATAATGTAGCGCAGGGGTTTACAAAGTGACGCATCTATCTAGATGCGTCACTTTGTAAATATGGTGCAACAAGGCGCATTTTATACGCTGCTGGTGCGTCACAAAAAGTGATGCGCCAGTGGCGTAAAAGTGACTCAGGGCCTCATAAATGAGGCCCCAAGTCTATTGATGTTTGAAATTCTTTAGAGACAGGCAAAACTCTCTTTCAGAGCATGGGTCTATAAGAAAATCAACAAAAGGCTCAATGCTTCTGAAAATCAAGCACAGCTGGGTCCGAGTCAATGGTATATCACTTTCACTGTCCTCAGGTCACCCCCACGCCGCACGGCCCTCCTGCTGTAGGCGAGTCTGCCCCTCGTAACTGCTCGTGACACCGTTTGCTCCCTCCTGCGCCTCTGACTGTGTGATTGGCATTATTTTAACTGTATCTCCGTTTTTTCTCCTGTGCCTCTGATTATATCTTTTGTTTATACTGAAACTCTGGTTTTGTTCGCACGCCGCTCCCCTGGTGTGACCCCCCCCTCCGCTCCCCGCTTCCCGCCACCGTGACATCGCAGCCCCGCCCCCTTTTCTTTTCTGTGTCCTCCCCACTCCCGCCTCCCAGCTGCTCCTCCCTCCCACTTCGCCTTAAATGGAGAACGCACGTACGCGCAGCGGGTGCGCCGATTGTGCGCCGAAGGCACACCAAAGGCAAGCCCGTCTGAGCCCATCCGCACCTGGCACGCCCAGCACCAGAACCCCTGGCCCCCGACGACGCCAGACCTCACGACAGACCTACGCCGCCGCCACCCTAATCGCACTCAACACCGGACGGAACACCACCTGCTATCGAGCCACCCCGAAACGCACCCACGGACCCTTCACTTGCCATGCCTGCAAGTTCATCTGCCTCCGGACCGGCACCGCACCCGACAAGCCAAGCACCAGCAGCAACCACCTCTAGTGCATCCTGCTCAACACCCGCTCCGTCCACAGACACGGCGTCGAACTATGGAACCTGCTCGACACAACAGCACCAGATGTCGCCTTCCTCACAGAAACCTGGATGAACGCCTCCTCAGCGCCCGACATAGCCATCCCGGACGGATACAAGATCATCCAGAGAAACCGCGTCAACCAGACCGGAAGAGGCATCGCCATCGTACACAAGAACACCGTCTGCATCTCGACCAACTGCAACGACACCATCACCGCCGCCGAACACCTCCACTTCCAGATACACACCGACCTCAAGACGACCCTCAGAGGCACCCTCATCTACCGACCCCCGGGACCACGCACACAATTCAGCGAAGACATCGCAGACTTCGTCAGCCCGCACGCCCTCTCCTCCACGGACTACATCCTCCTAGGGGACCTCAACTTCCACCTGGAGAACAACAACGACAGAAACACCACCACCCTGCTGGACAACTTCGCCAACCTCGGACTAAAGCAACTGGTGAACACCCCCACTCACTACGCCGGCCACACGCTTGACCCCGTCTTCTCCGCCAGCAAGAACATCTCCTTCAGCCACTCCACCGGACTTCACTGGACCGATCACAGCTGCGCCCACTTCAGCTTCAGGAGAAACACGACCCTCCACCACCCGCAACAGGCTCCTCGCCGGAGCTGGAGCAAGATCACCGCCGAGCAGCTCACCACCTCCCTCAGCCAGAACCCGCCCGCCAGCGCAACGGACCCCAACGAAGCAGCCAGCAACCTCACACAGTGGCTGGCCGCCTGCGCCGACGACCTCGCACCACTAAAGAACCTTCCCAACAGACCCGGCAGCAAAAAAAAACCCTGGTTCACCGACAAACTCAAGGACTCCAAGAAGAATTGCCGCACCCTCGAGAAAGACTGGCGCCACGACCAGACCACAGACAACATGACTGCTCTCAAGCACGCCACCCGCAAGCACCAACAGCTGATCCGCACCACCAAGAAGACAGCATTTAAAGAACGACTGGACAACAACGCCCACGACAGCAAGGAACTCTTCAGCATCGTCAAAGAGCTCTCCAACCCCAGCGTCGGAAACAACGACTTCACTCCCTCGCAAGACCTCTGCGACTCACTCGCCTCGTTCTTCCACCGCAAGATCGTCGACATACACAACAGCTCGTTGACTTGTAAAGAAAATTGTTTATTTTATATAATATTTGTGGTTCTCAGTTGAGTACCAAATCAAATGAAAACTTTTTGACTTGACTTTGACTTGACTTGACACAACAGCTTCGGCGCACCAACCACGCACCCTACCATCGAACCAACGCCCCCAACCACCACCCTCTGCAACTGGACCCCGGTCAGCCTCGAAGACACCACCCGCACGATGAACACCATCCACTCCGGATCACCTACCGACCCTTGCCCCACCACGTCTTCAACAAGGCCGACTCCATCATCGCACCCCATCTACGGGACATCATCAACACCTCCTTCCACACCGCCACCTTCCCGGAGAGCTGGAAGCACGCCGAGCTCAGCGCCCTCCTAAAGAAACCAACAGTGGACCCCACCGACCTCAAGAACTTCCGCCCCATCTCGCTCCTTCCTTTTCCTGCCAAAGTCATCGAGAAGACCGTCAACAGACAGCTTGCTGCCTTCCTTGAGACAAACGGATCCCTCGACCCCTCGCAGTCCAGTTTCCAAGCCAACCACAGCACCAAGACCGCCCTGATCGGAGCCACCGATGAAATCAGATCCCTGCTCGACAACGGGGAAACAGCAGCCCTCATCCTTCTGGACCTCTCTGCAGCGTTCGATACTGTCTGCCACCGCACCCTAGTACAGCGCCTCAGCAACATAGGAATCCAAGAGAAGGCACTGGAGTGGATCATCTTGTTCCTCGCCGGAAGAACCCAGAGAGTCCGCCTCCCCCGTTCAGATCCAAGGCCACCGAAGTCATTTGCGGCGTACCACAAGGATCATCACTCAGCCCAACCCTCTTCAACGTCTACATGAGCCCTCTTGCAGCCATCGCACACCAACACAACCTCAACATCATCTCCTACGCCGACGACACGCAGCTAATCCTCTCCCTCACCAACAACCCCGTCACCGCCAGAACCAGCCTACACGAAGGGATGAAAGGCGTCGCCGAATGGATGAAGAACAGCCGCCTGAAACTGAACTCAGACAAGACGGAAGTCCTCATCCTGGGATCATCGCCCTCCACCTGGGATGACTCCTGGTGGCCCCCTGCTCTGGGCACCACTCCCAAGCCAACGGACCACGCACGCAACCTGGGCTTCATCCTGGACCCCTCCCTCTCGATGACCAGACAAGTCAACGCCGTCTCCTCATCGTGCTTCAACACCCTGCGCATGCTCCGTAAGATCTTCCGCTGGATCCCGACCGAGACCAGGAAGACTGTCACCCAGGCACTCGTCACCAGCCGACTGGACTACGGAAACGCCCTCTATGCCGGAACCACAGCCAAACTGCAGAAAAGACTCCAACGCATCCAGAACGCCTCCGCACGACTCATCCTGGACATCCTCCGACACAGCCACATCTCCGGCCACCTGAGAGACCTGCACTGGCTTCCCGTCAGCAAGAGGATCACGTTCAGGCTCCTCACCCACGCACACAAGGCTCTCCACGACCTGGGCCCCAAGTACCTCAACGACCGCCTGACCTTCTACACGCCCACCCGCCAGCTACGATCGACCAGCCTCGCCCTTGCCGCCGTTCCACGCATCGGAAGAGCCACAACGGGAGGAAGATCCTTCTCCTACCTGGCAGCCAAGACCTGGAACTCCCTCCCCATCCACCTTCGGCTGACCCAGGACCACCTTTCCTTCAGGAAGCAACTCAAGACCTGGCTGTTCAAGCAGTAACCTTTCCCCCCCCCCCCCAGCGCCTTGAGACCCTTCCGGGTGAGTAGCGCGCTATACAAATGCCATGATTGATTGATTGATTTCACATATCGCGGTTAAAGAACTCACTAGGCTAGTGCATTCCGTGCAATCCTAAAATACAGTGATTTATTCCATAAAAACCCAGACCCGGGAAAAAAAAGGTCCCCATACAACGTAAGTAATCTGGAAAATTCTAACATCATATCACTGGATTCAAATCATAGCCTTTTTAATGTAATAGCAAGATGCATTCTGGGAGTTGTAGTTTTGGTTGACTTCAATTGACCCAGTGACAACGATTTGCAGAAGGCAGAAGCAGCACTGCAATTATGGTGCTGAGGGTGATATTACATAACCTGTTGATACTTCCCACACTATAGCACTTCAAGAGGTAGTAAACTATTTTAGAACTTGTCCACCCACGACGTCATGCACACGCGACTGATTTTGAGAAGCCCCACCAGTGGTCTTCCTCATCTGAGGGGGAGGACTGTTTTCTGTGTTCTCGAATGGTCCATTCAGTTTCATGCTACTCGCCGAAAAAAGCGCTTCAACACCCCGTCAGTGGTAAAAAGCACTATATAGATGCAAATCTTTTTCCCTCTTCTATCCCTCCGCTAACCTTCGCCATCCAAATAACTGACTAACCTGTCCTCCACTCAAACTACTTTCATATTTCACTATATTAATTCAACACTAATCCTTTATGGGTTCTGGAGTAAGGTACTACTCGCCCCAAAAGTGTTTTGATGCCTCGTCAGGGGTAATAAGTAGGCCTGGGTGGTAAATTCCGTTCCGCTCGCGGAATTTGGGTAATTTCGCGTTCCGCAGAGAACGCAGAATTGCCCAACATTCCGCGATCCTTGGCTTCGCAGAATTTTTTGCTTGTTCGTGCTTTCAAAATGCGTGTTCACAAAATATTTCCCCCGGGCATGCAAATAGCCTTTGTGAACAGGCAAAAATCATCGCCAATGAGCCGAACAAGCAATTCCGCGTTTTCGCGGAATATCTGCGTGCTCACGGACATTTATTACCATTTCGCGGAGCTTTGCGTAGCGCGACTATGCAAATTCCACCCACCCCTACTAATTAGCGCTATATAAATACAATTACGATACAATATAGTTAATAATAATGTGCCCTCTGGTTGTAACCTTTACCGCCTCCCATTACAGCTGCTCAGTAGGCCGTCATGTGATGTGGTTTACTGTAGAGGATACAGCCAGGGGTGATTGCTTGCACACTCACCCCGGGACTTGTCGAACCCCACTTGGAAACAAGCGCAGTGAATAAGAGACGTCCTGGTGGCTGAAGCTGTGACGACAAGATGGCACCTGTTCAAGTCAAAGTGATTCACCTTGCCGCCTCCTTCACCTCTCCGCTGGGCCCTTCCACGGAAAGGCAACATTGACTTTGGCTGAGGTCCCTGCTGGAGCAGGAGGAGGCACACCCACCAGATCAATGTTACCTGGCAGGGGGCGAGGCGGCTGGCACCAGGCCTCAGCCGCAAGCCTTTGAGTGCCGCTGACATCTCAACCTTTTATTAGAAGTAAGATTGTGAACATCGTCCACCAAGGCCTTTGGTGCCAGGTATCACCAGTGGTACAGTTAATGTTCAGCCTCCCGCAGGCGCGAGACCCATTGCGGTGCTCTGTAAAGAGCCATCCAGTCTCTTCTGAGATAGCGCCTCATGGTGGGGGTAGCCCCCTACATAGTGCTCCTAATTTTATCAGATAAGGTATCAAAAACACAAGGGGCCCGATTCACTGAACTAACTTAAGACAAAATCCTAAATTTACTACCATTTTGGTATTCACAGAAGGCACTTACTCATTTCGGTATTCACAGAAGGCACTTAGGGCCGGATGTAGGTCGGTCGGTAACGGCCGAAAATCGGTATTTTCGGCCGTTACCGACCGAGATTCACAAAATGGTATGTAGGGCCACATATTTTACAGATTCGATAAATTTACCGATCGGTAAATTTACCGAATCTGTAAAATACCGAATCGGTATTTTTACCGATTCGGTAACAATGAGATGTAGGTGGGACTCTTCTGAGTCCCACAAGCCTTACAGAATCGGTATTTTACCATGAAATCCAACTTCATGGTAAAAAACCGATTCCGGTGTGCATGCACATGTGTGCATGCACACCTGTGGCATATGACAGGCAGACCTGCCCTTAGGGCAGGTATGCCTGCCACATGGCCCCCAAATCTTTTTTGGGGGTGCTAGAGGGTGTCAAAGTGACACCCCCTGCACCCTTGTCAAAATCTGTATTTACCGAATCGGTAAATACCGACCGGTAATGCCCCATTCATTCCTATGGGCTTCAAAGCCCATAGGAATGAATGGGGCATTACCGGTCGGTATTTACCGAATCGGTAAATACAGATATTTACCAATTCGGTAAAAGGAACATCTGGATGTTCCTACATATCCACCCCTTAGATTTACCGATTTTTAATTACCGAATCGGTAGGATTCGGTAATTAAAAATCGGTAAATCTATTTTACCTACATCTGGGCCATACTCATCAATGAGAAAGTGCCTTCAGTGAATACCAAAATGAGTAAGTTACTCAAAATGAGTAAGTTAATCAAACTGAGTAAGTTACTCATTTTGGTATTCACCGAAGGCACTTACTCATCAACGAGAAAGTGCCTTCTGTGAATACCAACATGAGTAAGTGCCTTCAGTGAATACCAACATGAGTAAGTGCCTTCTGTGAATACCGAAATGAGTAAGTGCCTTCTGTGAATACCAACATGAGTAAGTGCCTTCTGTGAATACCAAAATGAGTAAGTGCCTTCTGTGAATATCAAAATGGTAGTAAGTGCCTTCTGTGAATACCAAAATGAGTAAGCGCCTTCTGTGAATACCGAAATGAGTAAGTGCCTTCTGTGAATACCAAAATGGTAGTAAGTTTAGGATTTTGTCTTAGGTTAGTTCTGTGAATCGGGCGCAAGGAGACGAAGTACCTTGCTGAGGATCACAGATGTGGTCAAGTGTTAGACAGGATTCAAACCCAGTTCTTGTGGTTTCCACATTCCACAACAACACCTTTGGCCACATCTCATCTATAACAAATTTTCCGCCAAATTTACTGATTCTTAAATCTAAGAGGATTTAGGGCCTCATTTACATTTCGGCCGACGGGTTATTCCGTCAAAATGAAGACCGATATCCCATCCGCCAAAACAAAAATTCCGTTATATCCTATGGGATTTATATTTCAGTGGCGAGTAACCCGCCCGCCGACATATAAATCAGGCTCAGAGGCGTGAAGCCTGGGTTCACTTAATCCCCTTTTTGGATGTTTCTAAATTGCTCCATATGTAAATTATGACTTCCAAATTTGCAGCTTTTGTTGGCGTCCGGAGGCCATCCCGGCACCACCTGTGCCCGAAATGGCACTTCTACCTAGCCACTTACTGCGGACTGTTGTGTTTCACACATGCCAATAAAAACGCAAATCTTGAGTGCTCTTTTCACTCTTACAAAGAGGTGGGTGAAGACTCGCCTCGTTAAAGAACACCGTGTCATCATGCATTACCATCCACAACCAACCCTGCTCTCCGGATGTACGTTGTTACAACGCATGCTTTTACTACGCATGCCTTTACAACGCAGGATTTACAACGCAAGTCGTTACAACGACTTGCGTTGGGGGGTGCTGGATAGAGAATAGATTAATTTACTATTCCAACTCCAGTCCCCGTGGATAGTAGGGAAGGTGTTGGATAGTAAATTAAACTATTACCTATCCTAGAGCGACCCCCAGCGCAATTCGTTGTAATGACTTGCGTTGTAAAACCTGCGTTGTAAAGGCACTGCGTGGTAAAGGTTGCGTCGTAAAGGATGTTTCCCCTGCTCTCCTTTACTAACTTTATGTTTGTGTTTGACCACATACAGCGCTCCGCTGACTTTTGCCAAGGTGGGTGCTATAGATATACAATTTACATACAATTACACACACACTTCTTTGAATCACTCCCAACTACTTAATAACATTTTTTTAAACCATTGAATGCTCTTTACTCCCAGAATGACAGGCAAAAATGTGTTTTGACTGCCAGAAAAGTATACTGACTTTTAAAACTTTGGGTATGGAATTGCTTGTCTTCCTCTTCTAAAAGGTGAACTCCAGCCCCACCGTGAGCCTTGGTTGGCACTCCAGCTCTTGTCACAGGCTCTCTCCCGCTGGGTCTGGGCCAGTGGTCCATCACTGGAGGGCTCTTCATGGGTTCGAACCCTGGCCTTTCTCGTCACAGTCCTAGTTTAGTGAAGTAATGCCTAGAAAAGGTCTGAAATAGACAGGGGCGGCACCTCCATTAGGGCGGAGGAGCGTCGCCCCACTTCTTTCTCGCAGTACGAGAAGCAGAAACATAAAATGGTATTATAAATACTATTTTATGTTTCTGCTTCCCGCACTGCGAGAAAGCATAAGGGTATGCCTGGTTTGGGACAGGCGGGTGGGCGGGTCGGGGAGGAGTGGCTTGCCCAATGCTGTGGGACCTGACTGTTCGGTCGGCCCTCTGGGGCTGACCAAACCAGTCATGCGCACTCTACATTTTCTCTATGTAGGCTACAGAAAATGGCCTCCCCATTAGTGCCCGTATGGGCGCCATCCTCACCAATCACCACGCTACCATTGCAGCATTGTGATTGGCTTAGGGGAGGGGAGAGAGGCTGCCTGTGGCTGCTTCCTGTTTGGAAAATGCGGGACCTAGGCAGAGGCTGAGGCGGCATGGGACCCAGTAAGGTATGTTTTTTTATTTTTAATTAAATCCCCCGCCTCCCCTCCCCGCGAAACCGTGCAGCCCCCCCACTCAGCCCCCCACCTGAGAGTCATGCCGGCTGCGACTGGAAATAGATATACTCAAAAGTGCTTTTTATTGTCACTAATCATGTGTAATCCAATGAAATAAGGTGTGTTAAAGAAATGCCCATTAAGTGACATCGCGGAACAGAAGTGTATACCGTGTTCTCCATCGCGAGAAGTGAATGAAAAGGAATTTATAAAGCGCAACTTCTGCTTCGTGAGAATGAATGAATGAATCATGAAATGAGTCAGACTCACATCAACCCATTTACAGAACAATGTAGGAGCAACAATGGCTTTGAGGTTTGGTCGTGCACCCTCAACAGAAACATAACATCACCTTGTTAATTATGTATGAATCCACATATTTATTCCAGTTCTGAAATCAAAATTTATTGGATGCTTGCACTCTAGTATAGTCAAGTTTGTGTTTGCTGAGCAAGTCATACTCAGGGTAAAACTCCTGTTGGGGTGGAGTCCCTGTAAACATAGTGTTCATACTTTTAGGACCTGGTTTCATCCTTTGGTCCTGCCCACGTAACAGTAGGGAAGGTGTTGGAATATAAAATTACAATATTCCTTAACCAACAGCGCCAACCAGCTCAAGTCGTAGTAATGACTTGCGTTGTAATAGCAGCGTGGTAAAGGTAGTGCGGTGTAAACACTGCGTTGTAAACGATGTTTCCCAAAACAAGCATTGAAAAGCGCCTCTAGGCACTATGTAGATCAAAATATTTTAAGTTCCTCTAGGGTGGGCTCCCCCACTACTACTTTTTTGGAGTTTAAAATTGACTATTGCTTGGAACCATTCTTGGTTGAGGTGACACCCCCCCTGCTAGGACCCTGTGTATTAAATTCCATCTAGGGATTTTGCCGATTCGTGCCTTTACGGGTGCTTGGAGGTGTGGGAACCCTGACAGAACTTGTCCATTTTACCCTGGAGTGATTGAAGTGGCCGAAGATGTCGTTTTATTTGGCCAGCCTACCGTGGACATAGGAAGAAGTGGATACTGCCCGTTTGTCGCAATTTGGGTTTGAGGAGGAATTATATTCGTGCTTTGAGAATACATAGAAGCAACACGAGGCGGTGTATGTTTTTAGCCTTTCATGTTATCTTATGTCTATGTGGAGGCTAAGACAGACAAAGGTGTCCACTTGATGCTTGTTGTGCATTTTAATGTTTTTTTTATTTTATTTATACCATTCTGGCTCTTATATTACAATGGAATTTTGCTGGATCCTTTTCATGGTTTGCATATTTTATCTTGATCTTTTTGTAACATACCGGGGCATATTACCAACAACTAGCGATAATTATCGCTATGTTGGCTTAGTGGCAATATTTTTATCGCCGAGCTGCGGCGATTTTTATCGCTTAGGAACCTTGCTATTATCAAGGTTTATCTCCTAAGCGATAAAAATCAGCCGCAATGCATGAATATCGCTGAAAAGTCCGCGATATTCATGCATTACCAAGCAAATGCTCTTAGCCATGTTATTCACCTCCCATTGGATAACATGGCTAAGAACTGCTCAGGGCAGGTGTTAGCTTTTGGAGATATTCGCACTTAGCGCGAATATCTCCAAAAGTTGGTAATAGGAGATAGCGATGTTAGCGACTGTTTCCAGTTGCTAACATCTTGGCACGCCCACTTTGCATGTCATTAGTGATAAATATCACTGACATGCAAAGCGGGGCCCAAGATGGTCGCTATCTCCTACTAGCTGTCGCTAACTGGTGTTAGCGACAGGTAGGCAATAGGGAGATAATTTTATCTCCGCTTTCTTGGCTTTTAAAGCCAAAAAAGCGGAGATAAACCCCCTTGATAATATGCCCCACTGTTTTTATGTATTCATGCATGCTCTTTTGTAGCCTTTTGGCACAAAATAAAGATTGTTTGACTTGATTAGTTTTTTCATGGCGAAACACAGCTTTTGTCCTAAAAGAAAGGTTTCTAATTTTTAGTTAATGGCTTTGATCACCCAACTTCAGATTTTCATTTCATCAAGTATGGACAGAATCGAACCATCATGCATGGGAATAATTTGCTTTACATGCCTATGTATCCACATCAAATGCAAGGGGTGCCCATCATATGCCAGAGATCTTCCACCACCATGGATCAGATAAGAGCATCATTATATCAAGAAGGCCCACAATGCGCTAAGGATGGGCACCAGTTTGCCAGATATATGCCCCATAATGGAAAGGATACCCATAGTATGCCTGGAGTGGGCATCCTTATTCTGAATGACAGAAATCCTTAAAATATGGTAAGATTGACCAGCCTTTTGCCATGTCCGCCATCTTGCCAGCAATGAGTTTCACCATGTCAGAGAGGCCGACAATTTTGCAAGAGTGAGAACTAGTAAACCATGGCAACATCATGCCATGGGTGGGAACCATCATGGCAAGGATGGCAACATTGTACCAGGAATATTTGGTGATGTTGGTATATGTCATGGGTTGGATCTCATCATGCTAGAAATATCCCTGTATGTTCCGGGCATTATATAATGCCACAGGTAGCCCCAAATGCCTGCGGCAACACTAAGGAGAAATGCTGCCATTTTGAAGAGGGCACCACATCTGGTGTGTACGCAAACATACACAATGTACAAAAACACGTGCACGTGCACACGCTCACTCACTCACTCGCTCACTTACTCTTTCTTTCTCTCTCGCTCTCGTGTTCTCTCTGTGCAGGACCACAGGATGGCTGATCGCCATTTGGCAGTAGTTGTTCTGTCCTGCCATTGGCTGCCGGGCCTTTGGGGCTTGGCGTGCAGAGATCTTTCGCAAAGTCGAGGCCCACAATTTCAATCCTCATCTCTGTTTGGGAGCCTTAGTGCACCTGGTCACACTGAAACAGCAAAAAATCCACTTGTTAAGAGCTCCTCAGCCGAACATGAGTTTCAACTCTGATATTCCTGTCACTCCTGGGGTTTCATGCTGTGCGATGCCACCTCCTGAAAATCACATCTGGAACTCTTGCATGTCAGCTGAAATTTCTGAAGTGGCAATGCCCGAGCACCATCATGGACTGGTGACGAAGCAACATCAAACTGAGGTTTGAAGAGAGGGGAGCTATGCCACTGACATAATAATACCTTGTGGTGTCAATAAACTTGAGGAGTTTAACATATTACAGTAGGTAAATAGATCTCAAATGAAGGAATATGTTAACAAGACTTGTGAAGGGACGTTCACTAATTATATTATGTTAAGCAGTTTTCTAAAGTGCTTGATTACCCAGGAGTGTCTTGGTGCTAGCAGAAAGAACACAACTGATTGAACCATATGTTAAACCTAGTTATCTCAAATCTAGGTTTTTACTTGCTTTCTAAAGCAAGCAGTGTAGGAGCAACCTTAATATGGAGTGAAAGCAAGTTCCAGCATCTGTTTGCTCGAAGGTTGAAGCTGCTTCCACCCCACTTGGACGTCTTAAATCTAGGAACTACCACATTTTTCCCTCCTTGAGATCGTAGGATTCTGCTGGGCTGATATCACTTGAAGGATTGTCTCAAAAAAGAGGGCCTCTGTCATGAAGTGCCTTGTAGACCAGGCAGAGTTCCTTAAATTGTATACAGTTTCTAACAGTTAACCAGAGAAGAACTTTAAAAGGCTGAGAAATGGATTGCATCTTGGAAATGACCAGGAGAAGCCTGGCATCCACATTATGCAAATTCTGTAAATTATTCAAGTATTACTATTGGAAACTCAGATACAGTCCATTGCAATAATCAATTTTAGACAACACTAAAGTGGTAATGACGTTTTTGTTGCACTAATGGCAAAGAAAAATACATTATTTTTCGATTACTTTTAAAGTGTTAAAAAAAGATTAAAGGACCCCACCTCTATCCCCTGCAGGGTCCAGCGCAGAAGCTCCACAATAGGACACACATGCTTAAATCCAATGCTATGCTAATGTCAGGCTGGGAGCTCCCCTCTTCTATTCCAGGGTACCCCGCTAAGGAGGCTCCACACTCCTGCCCCCCCCACATGTGTATCAACACACCCCAGCGCTATTATACCGTAAAAAGTCAATGTCACCACCCGCACCATTGATCCTTTCGACACGTAGTCCGATAGCTCCCTAATGTCCCCCACAGTTTCACCCCTATCGTTGACGGTTCACAGTTTCACATCGGCAGCTACGACTCCGATGACAGTTAGATGGGAACACATTCAGACAAGACTAGACACGATAACACGGGGAAGGAATACATAAGAGCGGAATATTCATGCGTGCCCACCGGAGGCAAACTCAACCAGAATGTGAGACACTACTGCTGAAAAGCACAAACCAGCATGAGGGTTCCTCCCCAAAAAAGTCTCTCTAACGTCTAATTTTTATAGATTATAGGTTGTGAATCAGTAACAATATGTATGCTTATGCTTACAATTACTCCGCACCCAACTGTAGTTATGTGTCAATGCATTATAATGATGTAATAAGTGATGTAAAATCCCAATATACACATTTTAAAACCAAAAAATAATATGATTCCAATTTTCTTTTCTTTTGGACTGGATCCGAGAGTTCGCGCATCTCTTGTATCCAGCAGGAAGTTGTTCGAAACAGGGGAATAAGGCCAAAACCTTATTCCACACACCAATAGTCTCCAGCCATCTAATCAAAACAGAGTGGCCGACCGTATCAAATGCGGCAGACAAATTGAGGAGAACAAGAGCCCAAAGTTGTGGGAAAGTTTCTTCCAGATCAAAAGCTTTAACACCTTCTCCCATTCTACACCTGTGGGAAAAAGTGTGTTGTGAATCAGATCCACGCCACAAGAAAACATCTGCTTCGGAGCCAAGGATCGCCTTTGTCAGTCTTCATTGTCGACCAGAGAAAGATGTTGACTCACCATTGTGTTTAAGAGGAAAGGCCAACTCTGGATTCAAAGGTGGTTTCGACTCCCTAGACCGAGGGTGGGTAGAGCTTTCAAACGAAAGGGACTCAGCTATGGGCAGCTTTGTAACTGAGACCTTTCCCTGAGGCCGCGTCTATTCGTCGCGTTCCAAAAGTGGATGTAAAGACACCTTTCTTCCTCCACCACGAGCCAAAACAAGGACGAAAGTCAAATACCTGAGTGGTGTATGATACACCTTGTAATCTGGGCTTTACCTTCTTTTCAACTCAAACAAAAGCCCCTGAGCTCTTGAGAGGATGAGTGTTCTTTTCAACTGAGCAAACTGGAGTCATATGAGGTCATTGATGGGAAAACCCCATGCAGGGTCACTTGGAGAGGGACCTGAGAAGGTTCCAGACTTTGGAACTTCTTGCTTGAATTGCGCTGTTGCGTTTACGTAGCGCGTCGTACCCCTGACGCGGTCCCAAAGCATTCCTATTTGCATTGTAAATTGTAAATTGTAAATTGATACTTGTATAGCGCACTACTCACCCGCAAGTGTCTCAAGGCGCTTGTACGAATACCGCTGTGGAACCCATCCTGGCTTTCCCTGTGAGGTGTCCACTCTTGGGCACCACCAAGGTGGAGGCCAGGCATCCTTAGCGTTGTGGTGGCCGTTGTGGAGATTAAGCAAGCTATTGCCCAGAGTTGCAGAGTGGGACTCCATGATTGGAATAGGCACCGAGGCGAGAATTATCAGGTCCATGGAAATTTTGAGCCCAAGACCCGCCGAGGCGGGGAATTGAACCCTGGTCCCGGGCTAGACCTCTGCATCAGGGTCTGCCGCTCTAACCATTCCAGACTCCCTATAGGGGTGCATGTCTGAAAAGGGTTGTATGGGAGGTGTTGAGTGAGGTGTGTGAGCTTTGGAGGCACTTTGTAAACGTGATCTGGTGGCATAAAAGTGCATAGACAGGACGTGTTTCAGCGGTTGTGAGAACGGGCGCCATTGAGCGTCCTTGTGTGCGTCATATCATCATTGAAGATGCAATAATCAGTCACCCAGGAGAGACAGAAGACCAGAACCTTGAACCACTGTTAGCAGCCATTGGCTACTGCCTGTGGATCCACTTGAGGTCTCCATGGTGCATTCAGGAGGCACATCTGTGGGGCACATCTGCCTCACCTTGCGTGGTGGTGTAGTATTCGAGGAAGCCACCTCAGACGTCGATGCAACCACCAACAGGATCCTCCTGCCAGTCTTCCCCCACCCCCACATGTAGGGGAGTCCCTTGTTTGTGTCTCAGAGGCAGGGCTAGGTTCTGGAGCTCAAATATATAGGGCCAGATGTAGGTAGAATAGATTTACCGATTCTTAATTACCGAATTTTACCGATTTGGTAATTAAAAATCGGTAAATCTGAGGGGTGGATATGTAGGTATTCCAGATGTGCTGGAATAACGATTCGGAAAAATTCGGTATTTACCGATTCGGTAATGCCCATTCATTCCTATGGGCTTTGAAGCACATAGGAATGAATAGGCATTACCGATTTGGTATTT
Organism: Lissotriton helveticus; assembly: GCF_964261635.1. NCBI lineage: Eukaryota > Metazoa > Chordata > Amphibia > Caudata > Salamandridae > Lissotriton > Lissotriton helveticus. The sequence goes on from NC_136072.1 coordinate 24,903,027, forward strand.
ACCGAATCGGTAAATACCGATTTTCACAAGGGTGCAGGGGGTGTCACTTTGACAACCTCTGGCACCCCCAAAAGAGGCTCGGGTGCCATGTGGCAGGCATACATGCCCTAAGGGCAGGTCTGCCTGTCACATGGCATAGGTGTGCATGCACACATGTGGATGCACACCGGAATCGGTATTTTACCATCAAATTGGATTTGATGGTAAAATACCGATTCGGAAAGGCCTCTGGGACTCAGAAGAGTCCCACCTACATCTGGGTGCCTCAGATTCGTTAAATTTACCGAATTTTTATTTTACCGAATCGGTAAAATTACCGATTCGGTAATTTTACCGAATCGGTAAAAAAATGCCCCCTACATACCTGTCACCCATTTACCGATCGGTAACGGCCAAAATCGGCCGTTACCGGTCGGTAAATGGCCTGAAACGGCCACCTACATCTGGCCCTAAGTGTCCAATGGATCAGGCATTCAACCTCTTCTCCCTACCATCCTTGGATGAGTTAGCTCCATGGAGGGCATTCCAATGTTGGCTCTTCCCCTGTGTTGTCAAAGTCAAAAAAGAACTTTGCAAAAATCAGAAATTAATCCTGAGAGGCAGAAGGTTGACGTTGATTAAAAAAATGCTAAAGCAGGAGGAGAGATACTCTGGGGGAGGGGGCAAGGGGAGGGTAACATCTTCTGACCGATTATGACGTCATCCGTTGACCGCCGCCCCCCCCCTTGCCCCAACCTTAATCCCTCACCCTCTCTCCTGTTTGCTGTTAGTGGAAAGGAGTGGACACTACAGATGACAGACAGGGCCCTTAAAGTCCTACTTACTTCCTGTTCCTGTCGCTGCCATGTGACCGCTAAGACTACTCGTAGTAAAGACAGCGCCAACTGTACTAATGAGTAGGCCATGGTAACCAGGGCTCTAACTGGGGAAGCATCATTCAAACACTAGGCTCACCCTATCCCTCTCTACCTTGTAGGCATTCTGCCCATTTCCCAGTAAGCCACCTCTGTGCAGCGCTCCATCTCTGTACATCACCTACACTGTACAGAGCTCCATATCTGTACAGCGCCTCATCAATATACAGTGCTCTGTTGCTCTGAAGAGAAGCCAGCACTGTCTTATCGCGAATATATGATGTTACATTGCACAATTTTACAGCGCATGCCATTACAACGCATTTCTTTAAAACTACCATTACAGCGGATTCTATTGCAACGCATAACATTACAACGCATAATACTTTTATGGCAATAGTAGGGTAGGTGTTGGATAGTGTAGGGGTAAAAATTACTATTCCTACTCAAGTGAGTGCAACAGTAGGGTAAGTGTTGGATAGTGTAGGGGTAAAAATGACTGAGTGTTGGATAGTGTAGGAGTAAAAATTACTATTCCCATGTACCCCAAAACCCATACCCATCCTAATGCTAAACAAATATCCATTACTTACCTTATAATGTGTTGTAATGGGATGCGTTGTAATGGTATGCATTGTTATGGCATGCGTTGTAGTGGCATGCGTTGTAGTGGCATGCTTTGTAATGGCATGCAATGTAAAGGCAGCTGTGTTGTAACAGCTGCATTGTAAAGGTAGGTCATTGTAATGACTGCGTTGTAATGGATGTTTCCCTCTCATCATGCCACATACAGTAAGTTTGTCTAACTCGGTTGAATGCACTGTTTTCAACTCCCTGACTCTTAACCCCTCCTATGCTCATAACGAGGTCAGGCCGTTATGACCCACGGTGCTCGTGTGCTCATGACAAGCTGAGCTCGTCATGACTGTTGGAACGCTCGCACGCTGGGCTAATTCTCCTGCTGTGCGAGCGTTCTACAGGAACGGGCGTGGTCATGACGAGCTCAGCTCGTCATGAGCACACGAGCACCGTGGCTCATGACGAGCTGTCCTCGTCATGAGCACCGGGGCGCTGTGTGCGCCCCCCCGCCCCCCAGCACAGCGGGGTAAACAGCCCAGCAACCAAGGGGTTAAAGCTGCTCTCTGCACGAAGAGATGCAAAGTAGGGGCAGATTTAGCGCACATGCTCAGGGTTTTCTCTCCACATGCCTCCTATAAGTATGGAGTGCAAGAAACTATAACAGTGAAATAAATGAGTCCTGACGCTTTTATCAGCTGTATAAACACATATAAGTAGCACTAAAGTGAAGGATGTGCATGTTTGACTCAATGTACACTAGTGGCAGTTCCTATCGGTGCCTGCAGCGTGCTCTCCAGCCCGGGTACATAAAAATGATCACGCCACACATGGAGCTTGGTATTACACGTCTTTATTCCTCAGGGTGTAGTCGTTAATTGAACATTCTCCATCATGAATTCTATCCCCACACCCAGGCGCTCATTTTAATGTTCTACGGAGTCCATCAGGAACCAAAAGGGTCCCGTCATCCATAACTCACAAGACACTACAGTGCCTAGCAAACGTTTCTACCCTGACTGTGCCAGTAGAGATGGCGTCCAACCACATGCAGCCCCCTGGCCCAGATGTCCTTGACTGTGCCACTACAGACAGGGTCCAACCACATGCACACCCTGGCCCAGATGTCCTTGAGTGTGCCATTGCAGACAGGGTCCACCCACATGCACCCCCCTGACCCAGATGTCCTTGACTGAGCCATTACAGACAGGGTCCACCCACATACACTCCCTGGCCCAGATGTCCTTGACTGTGCCATTGCAGACAGGGTCCACCCACATACACTCCCTGGCCCAGATGTCCTTGACTGTGCCATTGCAGACAGGGTCCACCCACATACACTCCCTGGCCCAGATGTTCTTGACTGTGCCATTGCAGACAGGGTCCACCCACATACACTCCCTGGCCCAGATGTCCTTGACTGTGCCATTGCAGACAGGGTCCACCCACATACACTCCCTGGCCCAGATGTCCTTGACTGTGCCATTGCAGACAGGGTCCACCCACATACACTCCCTGGCCCAGATGTTCTTGACTGTGCCATTGCAGACAGGGTCCACCCACATACACTCCCTGGCCCAGATGTCCTTGACTGTGCCATTGCAGACAGGGTCCACCCACATACACTCCCTGGCCCAGATGTCCTTGACTGTGCCATTGCAGACAGGGTCCACCCACATACACTCCCTGGCCCAGATGTCCTTGACTGTGCCATTGCAGACAGGGTCCACCCACATACACTCCCTGGCCCAGATGTCCTTGACTGTGCCATTGCAGACAGGGTCCACCCACATACACTCCCTGGCCCAGATGTCCAGCCCAGCATGATGTCTTGAGCCCCATCCCATCAGAACAGTTACTAAATCAACCCTGATGCATGTTGACTTCATTGGTCCCCATCAGTGAAGGAGAGCTCGAGGGCCCATAGTCAGGGCTATTGGAATTATGCGGCAGGAGAGGGCCAAATTATGCAGCAGGGTTGACTAAATTATGCAGCGAGTAAAGGCAAATTATGCGGCGTAATGCATCACATTTTGTGATAGTATTACTTCATTATTTGTTCATTCTTCCACTTGGTAACACTGGCAGGGCATGGGTTGCCCATCTTTCATACCAGTTTAACACCCATATATACAAATAAGCAACAGAGAGGTGGTAGGTCAACCTTTACAGGGGGCATTCAATTGCACGGCTACATGGGCCATCACTGCACTTTAAGTAACTTTTAAACCGTTTGAGCTAGAAACAATTTTTTTGTTAAAATTTGCAGATTATGCAGCAGGTGATCGATTATGTGGCAATTGCGGCAAATCCATCATAACGCAAAAAAATCAGCACGCACAATCGCATGATTCCAGGAGCCCTACCTACAGTGGCAGCAAGTCACAAGACCCACATCTGGTCATACCCAGGCCATGTACAGAGACTCACATGTCACAAAAGTGATGGAGGGACATTTCTGAATCATTCTTTACTGCTGGTAATGGTATTGTTGTGTTAGACTGAAAAGTACTTTAGCTGGTCTGTGTCACAGCATGAACACAAGTGGCTCGAGTCATGTTTCAATTTTATTGGGCTTCATAGGTAAGGCATAGGCAAGGCGCATCTTGAGTCCCTAGGGCACAGCGAGCTCGCGACTCACACTTGGGCAAACCCACTCATTTTGGACAACTCTCTTAGACCTCACTAAAGTAATGGACGAAAATGCTTGAATCAGTCTGAATCTCAGGTACTTATTCTTTGTGCATTCCATTCCATTGTTTTAGTGATTCTGCACTTATCTGGACAAGCACAAACCACATGCAAATCAGGCTTGGCTCCACCCCAAAAGGTAAAGTGCTGCCTCAATCTTAGATTTTGTATCGGCACTAAGAGGGGTTACAGGGTTCAGAAAGGTTCAGGGAATTGCTCAATCCATTGCTTTTGAGCTCTCAAGGTGCTGCCTTTTGTTGATGGGGAATCTGGTGCTGTTTCAGTTATTAATTTATGGCTGATGCTTATATAGGATCCTAAAAAGTGTCTAGTCCCTGATGGTGAACTGGTGGAGTCCCTTGTGCAGTTGATTGCGACTGCGGAGGACTCCAGTTGGATCCGTGAGAAGAGCAGAGCTTATGCATCAGCCACTTTAAAGCTTGGGGTCTCGAATAAGACTGGCACTAAAACAAGCTGTATACATTGGGCACACACCAGGCATGGTGCGTAGGGTGTGGCCATGGACGAGGAACAGCCTGCACCTGGAAGCTCCCACTGCACTAGGAGACCATTGTCCTTAAACTTCATAATCCAATCAATTCTTCCCCCAGCATTCCTTAGTTTGTGATGCTGGCTTGTGTGGAACATGGAGTAGGCAGCTTGGGACAGTGGCGGCTCCTCCTCTAAGGCGGAGGAGCATCACCCCACTGCTTTATGCAATGTATAAAAATTAAAACTAAAATGATAATACCCAGCGCTATTATGACTTTTGTTTTCCGTTTCCTGGTGTGGGGCGGGACTGGACTGCCACAGCAGGGGCCAGGAGGAGGAGGAGTGGTTGCTCCACTCTAAAGTGCGCATAACTGTTTGGCCGGCACTCTCTGGCCAACCATAACAGTCATACAGCCTGGGTGCTAAACATGCCCAGGCCCCCATTCCCCATCTGAGTGCTGAACCACGGTGCTCCAACCAATCACAATACTGCTTTGGAGCATTGTGATTGGCTAGGGGAGTGAGGAGCCTGAGTGCTTCCTGACTTTCTGGTTCCGAGGAGCGAGTGGCGACCCCGAACGGACCGAGAAAGCAGCAGCCGGCCGGGAGGCGGGCCTGAAGGTAAGTGGTTTTTTGTTTCTATTTTTTATTTTAATTTACAAACCCCCCTCCTCACCCTCCACCTCCAGTAAATAGCAGCCTCCAATGTCTTGAGTCGACTCGTACCCAATCACTGTAGGGGCCAACCGATGCGATAGACTTCTAGGGCGTCTTATTTTAATACTATTCCCGTTGTGACAGGAGGTGGTGTCTGTTAGGTAGGGGTAGGTGAGGCGGTAGGGTTGGTGAACAAGCACTTCTTACTAGTCACTGATATGGGTGAGGGGGTTGGCACAGTGAACTGGATGCACCCTTATTTCAGTCTGTATAAACAAGCATTGGTGTAAATGACTCCGGCACACTTTGTTCCTGGTGCCCCACCCTGATGTGCGGATGAATGCCGGTGAATGGGCCTCGCCTGCCTTTTCAGAATCAAGCAGCAGTAATCAGACCTGGCACAGCACCTACAGCTGGAGAGAAGTAAACACAACCCTGGTCTGTACACAGTGCCAACCATAAACAACACCTAGCACCACTGGCCGCCTAGAAGAAGGAAGTATCAATAAACACACATCCATTCTTGTACCTGGAAAGAACAGGTTAGCCAACGCGTTGGAAGGACCATCCTTTGCGTGGTATTCCCCTAGAGTTTTGCCTTCCTCATGCTGAACCTGTTTTTGCTCTGTGCACTGTACTCCTGCAAGCCAGTACTTAAGTGCTTATGCGTCTCCTTCTGAACATAGGTGAATAAGCAGACACATCATTGGCACATTTAAGTTACTCATAAGTCCCTAGTAAATGGTACTACATGTACCCAGGGCCTGTTTATTAAAGGGTGACACCCTCTAAGGTAGCCTCAGTGGCGTAACTCAGGCCCCCGCAGCCCCCGCAGTGCGGGGGGCCCCCGGACCTCCAGGGGGCCCCCTAAGCACATCACTTTGGCCGGAGAGCTCCTGGTAGAGTCCGGAGGGTGCCCCTTCACGTACCTTGCAGGGGGGCCCCCCTCAATTATTGTTATGCCACTGGGTAGCCCCGAAGGCCAGCTCTCGGTCCGGCCATTACAGCCTGTGTGTGCAGTTTTATACCGCCATTTCCACCCGGCAAAATAAACCTTTTTCCAGGGCTCAAACGTCATTTTAATGCTGATACGTCACCCTTGTGGTAGGCCCTAAATGCCCATAGAGCAGGGTATATGATATTTAAAAAGTAGGTAATTTGTACGTATGTTTTACAAGCACTGGCAGTGACAAATCTCCAAAGTTGTTTTTTTTAATGGCAAAGCTGGCTCTCCCATAGAAAAGCATTGGGTTGCATTATAATACTTTATAGTGCATATGTTCAGTTTGGGAATAGTTAAATTAATGATTCAAGGACTCAAACTAATAGTAAATCAAGATCCAAACTAATGGTCAAGTCAGATTTTAAATATCAATTTTGAAAATGCTACTTTTAGAAAGTTGCCATTTTCGTGCCTAAGCCAAATGTGCCTTTCTGCCAGGGATGTATGATGTTACAATGCACACTTTTACAACGCATACCTTTACAACGCATTTTTTACAACACAACATCCATTACAACGCATTCCATTACAACGCATGCCAATACAACGAAAATTTAAAAAATACATTTACAACGCATTCCATTACAACGCATACTACCTTTACAACGCATACCATTACAGCGCATTACATTACATTGCATGTTTGGTAAGTAGTGGATAGTGTTGGGGTAACATTTACTATTCTAACTCCAGGGGGTGCAACAGTAGGGTAAGTGTGGGATAGCGTAGGGGTAAAAATTACTATTCTAACTCCAGTGGGTGCAACAGTAGGGTAAGTGTTGGATGGTAATGTTATGTGTTGTAATGGTATGCGTTGTAATGACTGAGTTGTAATGACATGCGTTGTAGTGGTGTGCGTTGTAGTGTCATGCGTTGTAATTGTTGCGTTGTAAATGCATGCGCTGTAATGGATGTTGCGTTGTAAAAGTTGCATTGTAAAGGTTGTTTCCCTCTGCCAGTGTTCAGTGTCAGCTGACTGTTAATGGCTCTCCCGGGATAAGATGCGCATTGCTCTCAGACAGTGGACAAAGGGTTTGGATGTGGGGTAGGTGCTTTTCCCCCTGACAGAATGGCCGTCTGGGCTGTGCCTGGAAACTTAGTTACATTTCAAAAGGTGGCTACAATGTCACAAGCAGGTGTAATGCGCAACTAAGCTGGCCCCTTAATTGTCCTGACAGCCACCCAGGCACCAATCCCAGTGCGAGAGGGACTGCCCCCAGAACCGGTTTTGAGTGATCACAAGGGAGGGTTTGTCCATTATCATAGCCACACCTTTGGGTGGGCACAGGGAGCTCTAACCAGGTCATCTCCGAGTCCATCAATATTTTGCACTCCATGCCACCGCAGTTTGGACCCGGGCATATGCAAACCATTCCTGACCCTGATCAAGTCGGAACAGTTCAGCCCGGACTGCCAACCCAGGTCCTCCCTAAACCAGAACCCAAGCCACCTAGGGCTGGCTTTGCCCCTATTAGGGCTCATCAGCCACTGGCAGTTCGGGCGGGGCTGTTCCCATTGGAGCAGGGTCAAGATTTATTTGCATATGGCTGAGTTCAAACTGAGGTGTGCAAAATAACATTGGACTGGGATGCGGCTAGTGTAACCACCAGTGGCTGAGATTAATTCAAGAATTTCATTCATCACTTTTTCTATACTTCAACATGTCTCCCTATGTGGGGGCCAGTATGCTCAGACATAGGTCCTGCCCACACTCTGCTCCGGAGACCATCTATACCTGGCTAATGCACCCTAAATAGGACTAAACCAGTCCTGAGTTGACAGAGGACCTGGCCTAGCAGTTCTGAATGGACTGTTCCCATTGGAGCAGGTTCTCACCCCAAAATGTGCAGTTAAAGTATGAAAATAAGAAATAATCAGCAAGTATGACTTTGATTTCTAGTTCTGAAATGAAAATTTCTGGACAAAAGTGGTTTTCTTTATTCTGAGTATGCGTTACATGAGCCCTCGCGGTGTTTTGCTGCCGCCGATCTGCTGCTAGAGCTGTCCACAGCTTCCACATACATCTTAGGGTGTGAGGGAGAATCACTTACCTCTGCAGGTAAAACTTCAAGCCTGCTCCCTGGAGTTCCAGCTCTATGTTAACCCCTTGGCCACGGCGGTAATTCTGCCGCGGCGCTTGGGGCGAGAGGGGACCGCGCAGCGCCACCATGCTCGTGACAGAACCCCTCCGTCACGAGCCACGGGCGCGCTGTGCTTGTGACGGAGTGGTTCCGTCACGGCCCCGCCCCCCTCAATAGAACACGTCGCACAGGCGCGAAATCACTGCAGCGCAGGCGCGGCGGCCGGGCCCCACTCCGTCTCCAACACAGCGCGTCCGTGGCTGGTGACAGAGTGGTTCCGTCACAAGCATGGATGTGGTTAACTCACTCACTCTCCTGCAAAAAAGAAAGCTGGAACTACCACTGTTGGGCTAAAGTGCATTTTATTGATTCAATTCTTACTTCTTTTTATACAAATTAATTTTTCGAAAGAGCTTTGATGCCCCTGGGGGTTTACTAGTGCTCTACAAATGTCACCAAGAACTTGATAGCATTAGATGAAAGGTATTTCATCCACGTGAGTTAGGTTTTTGGGCACACTGGCTTAGAAAATTCTATGTATTGAAGTTATGTGATGAGGGGAAAGTTGACTCCCCTGTGGTGCAGGTGGAAATGTTGTCTTTGGGGTGTAGTGCCTCAGGTCAGCAAAGGTATTAAAACCTTCACCTTCAAGTATTCAAAGGTAATGAAAGTCATTCTTTAAGCATGCACAGGTATTAAAACTCCAGCTTCAAGCATGCACAATCATTTAAACTCCGCCTTCAAGCATGAACAGGTATTGCAACTCCACCTTCAAGCATGCACAGGTATTAAAATCCACCTTCAGGGATGAACAGGCTTTAAAACTTAATTACCGGAATGGCAACCAACATGCCTTGGACAGTGGAGAACACAGCAGATGGTTCCAGCGACGTCCGGAGGTCCTGGGAACACATCAGCTGCCTGAAACTTTGTAGAGAGCAGGACTACAGTTCCCACAATGCACCAGACCATCTGTGCTTGGTCGATCCCTCAGAGGGCACGATGGCTAGTGATTCTTTGGATCCAGTGTGTTGTTTTACCTGGGGTTTGCAGGGGGAAAGTGCCACGAGCCCAGGGCAGTCCGAGGTTGCTTCTGGCTCCCTCTGACTGGGGAAACCGAGCTTTGGGCTTGGACGAATCTTGGTTGTGAAGTTCTGGGAGTGTTGCCACAGGTGCAATGTTTCACTCTTCTGGATTATGCAAGTCATGCTGTTGCCGCCACGGGTCTCCTCGTTGTCCTCTTTGATGCAGGTTGGCTCAGAACTGAGGTTCTGGTGTCTGGGGTATCTCTTAAATCCAATATTTAGGGATGTTAGGGGTGTGAGTGCAAGCAGCCAATGGTCTACTAACCCGAGCGGCTAATCCACCCCTGAGGTGACCACATCTAAGGTTGTAGGCAACATATTCTACCCAGAACCCACTATTCTACTACTTTTAAACATGGGAGGAGTCTTCCTTAGCTGTGCAGACCAGATAGCACACATTAGAGGTGTGGCTAGCCTTCTGGGGGTGAACACCTCCTGAATACTTAATTTTCCCGCCTGCCCAGTTGCAAATGTACCTGGCGGCAGGGGAGGGCTGTTTTCTCCTTTGGAAGGCAGCTTGGTTGCATATCACAGGCGGTGCAACCTTTGAATCTCACCGCCTTCATCTGGCACTTCACTAGCCAGCCTGTCAGCGATGGAGTTCTGAACCTCTTCCTGTCAAGGCCATTGGGAGAGTTCTGGCGGGGTGTCAGATTCCTGTTCTGTCAGCCAGAGAAAAGGTACGGCTGGTGCAACCAGGTGTGCAAACTTTAAGGTAGCCACCTGTGTGCATGCCACATCGCCCTTGACCTGAGAGTTGTGTCAAGGGTGATGCGGTACGTTGTTTGATACCAAACACAACATATTTAGACAGTTTCATAATGGAGCTGATAACCTCGGGATTGCCCGGGTGGCTGCCCATTTTATCCTATGAACCATCTATTATTTATAGTGTCCTTTAATGGTAAAGGGACATATAAGCTTGCACTCCTTTAATATATAATGCACCCTGCCTCCTGGGGTTTAGACTGCCTTCCTTAAGGATGACTGGCATATATTAACAAGCATTTGCAATGCAATAGGACTCACATCTACGAGAGTTTAAGCTATTGGCATTTAAATGACAATGCCGTTTATGTATATATTTTGATAATTAACACATAAATAAAAGGTATTGTCATTTACAATGCCAATTGCTGAAACTCTTGTAAATGTGAGACCTATTTAATTTCAAAGAGACGGCCGCCATTGTCCCAGCTGCTTGGAAATTGAAAGCACGCATGGCACTCTGAATGGTGAAGGAAAGCATGTTGTGCCTGCTGTAGGAGACACTCATTAAAGAAAAGAGTGCTTACACACTAAATAAGATGTACCGTGTAACAACAGAAGTAAAAGGGCCAGTCCTCATGGGAGGTTACGAATGAAGACGAGGTAGTACTAAGGAGGGGTTAACAAACCTATTACCGAATCAGAAGCCAGCATTTACAAAGGACAATGACAGAAGCCAATATGGGTGGAGAGTGGGCGGAGCTTCTAGCCCATACTCAAATACAGCATGCCTCGCAGAGCAGTGTATGGGACGCCCAGGATCGACCTAAAAATAATCGACTTAAAAATAGGGCATTGAATTTACCGCACATGATGAGGGCAAAGTGGAGTAATGAGCAGTTTATGCTGCTCTGGGCAGTCTGCACTGACAGGCCTGCTCTCAGGAGTTTACTTGGGCCACTCAGGGTGCTACAATGGGGTCACCAGGGCCTGAAGCGCTGTATAACGCCATTGCCTTTGTTTCACTGGTACCATATATTAGGGACTTATAAGAGGCTTAAAGTCCTTTGCCAATTGGTGTTACTAATTCACACATTGCAGTTTGAGGAAGACAGCAGCACTGGCACTGGGCCCCGGGCAGCCGGCTCCATTGCACTTTCTGAGTCATAACCATCAGCTTTAGGGGAAAAAAGGGGGACGGGGGTGACCTTCCAAAAAGGGCACTTTGCTATAGGTGTACAGAAGACATATGGAGTATTTCAATTTGAAAACAAATCTGATTTGTTTTGCTCCTTTTGGTAATATAGATGGGAGTATATAGTTCTCCTGATGAAGGCAATTTCATTGCGGAACTGTGTTGCGAATATAGCTTGAAAATGTTAAATCCTATTTGGAAATCTATAATTCAAGTTGGGTCACAAATCCTTCAATTTAGAAATCGCTTTCACACACCCAACAAATTACCAACACAATATTATATTTTCTGTTTGGTGGAGATCACCATCGTCCCAGCATGGCAAACAATAGACATGATGGACCGAAGGCAGATCCTCGGATGGGCCACCATTGGTCATCTACTGAAATTGACCAAACGAGCCGCAGGTATAAAGATCCCCTTCCCGCTGAGTCCGCGAGTTATAAGTTAACCCTCCTGAACCGTTGAGTGCAGTGAGCCACCAAGGTGTGAACCTGCAGCGGTGTTAGGATTCCCTCCCACTGTCTAAGCCCCGTTCCTTCCTACGCGTGAGGAGACTTCTTTAGACCAACACGTGGGTGCTCACCTTTTCTGCTGATGTTCTTGTTTTGCTTGGTCTTTGTTTGGCAAGTGCTTATATTTGTCAAAACCCCACATGAAACTATTGCAATCAGTCAGCAAGTTCCTGATTACTCAGAATGACGCCCACGGTGCATCCGCAGGATGCCTTGAGTCAAACGCTTGAATATTCTCTGACGCTACGGCTAAGTTCAGCCTTCGTTTTTATTTATTTATTGAATTGTTTGTGTGATTTTGTGGTGCAAACCTCACCGAAAGGGACAGTGGAACATTCTTCTGCCGAACAACCTATAAGGTGCGATGAAGAGGAGAGGAAGTTCCACTGTCCATTGGTGAGGAAACGGGGCGGTATAGGGTGCAGTGGAAGAAAAAAGTTTGGTTATTGAGTTGTCAGGTGAATTAAGAAGAGGTAAACTGTATCTTGTGTTGTGTCCTGAAGTGTCTCAGAGGTGATGGTGCACGTGGTGCTGATATATAGTGAGTTGAATTTGTGTTTGTTCGGCTGGTGTAGGTGGGGCGAGGGAATGCTGTGCCTTGTGTTCGTGGGTTCAGTGCATCCAGGGGTGATGCTTCAATTACTTCTAATTTTCTGAGAGTTCCCATTGTGATTTGTGTCTTCACATAGCAGGAAAGTATGTTGCGTCTTGTCTTGGTGTGTATGGGGGTCTGCAGATGTTGTGCACTCAGTGGTCTCCATGGAGATTCTAGATTGTTTACTGGCAATCAAAGCAGAAGATAGATGCAACACAATCAATCAATCAATGAATTTGTAAAGCGCACTACTCACCCACAAGGGTCTCAAGGCACTGAGGGGAGGGGGGTGCTGCTACCGCTCGAAGAGCCAGGTCTTGAGGAGCTTCTTGAAGGTGATCAGGTCCTGAGTCTGCCATAGGTGGGTGGGGAGGGTATTCCAGGTCTTAGCAGCAAGGAAGGAGAAGGATCTGCCTCCGGAGGTGGTGGGCTGGATTCGTGGGACGGCGGCGAGGGCGAGGCTGGCGGAGCGGAGCTGGCGGGCGGGGGTGTAGAAGTTGAGTCTGTTGTTCAGGTACGCTGGTCCGGTGTTGTGGAGTGCCTTGTGTGCGTGGGTGAGGAGCTTGAAGGTGATCCTCTTGTTGATGGGGAGCCAGTGCAGGTCTCTGAGGTGAGGGGTGATGTGGCTGCGTAGGGGGAGGTTGAGGATCAGGTGGGCCGAGGCGTTTCAAGAAGAAGTTGTGATGGAGGAAGAGGGAAGCCCGAGAACGCCACCGTTTAGGTAAGGCACAGGCAAAATTCTTCACATTCCATGGGCGGAACGGATTTCTCCGTGCACACCTACATTCAAGGTGACTTTGCATCATCTCATAGTTATGATTGAGAGGTCTGCACCACAAGAGCATCTAAAAAAGTGTTGCTCCAGCAGCACAGGCCTCTTGTAAAACAACTGTCCCACCTTGACTCACTCAGTCTCACTAATTCACACACTCACTCATTCTACTTGATCCACTCTGTCTAACTCAGTCCCACTCGTTCTGAATTACCTAGTCTTACTGTGCCTCACACACAGTAACACGCAGTTACACTCACTTTCATTCTCCCTCACTCACTCACATTCATTCTCACACATACTCGTCTTTAAGGTCACTCATTCTCGCTCGCTCTGACTTACTCCTTCACTGACTGTCTCTCACTTTAACTCACACACAATCACACAAACATGCTCCCAGTGCTGGAATAGCACAGGCACCTTCATGCACCTGTGTCAGCAATCAAACAATGTCACCTGCTGCCTCAGTTTATTGCTAGACCTAGAGTGGGTATGCCTTTCATTTTAATTGTGCCAACAGTGAATAACTCTTGATACAGTAAAAGTGGACCAGAAAACAAGTTTGGTGTAGTGTACATGTGCAGCACAAAACGGAGAGCTGCTGCTAGTCCAGGGACAACCATCCATGCACTCAAACATCCATCCTTTCACTTATCCACCCCTTTCATCCATCCATTCATCCATCCTTTCAATCATCCATCCACCCTTTCGCTTCCATCTATCCATCCTTTAACTCCATCCATCCACCATCCTCCCTTTGGCTCATCCATCTATTCACCCTTTGACTCAGCCATCCATCCTTACACCCAGCCATCCGCTCTTTGTCCCATCCATCCATCCACTCATACATCCAACCCTTTCACTGAGTCATCCATCCTTTCACTCACTCATCCATCTATCCATTTATTCATCCACCCATCAATTCACTCTTTCACTCATGCATGCACCCTTTCATCCAGACATTCATCTACTCTGCCTTCCACTCATTCATTAACTGTATTACTCATCCATCTTTATGTGCATCCTTTCACTCATCCATCCATATTTTCACTCCATCCATTCAGCCACTTATCCATCCTTTTACACTTCCACTTATCCACCCATCCCTTCACTCAGTCTTCCATCCATCAATCCTTTCTCTCATCATCCATCAATCCATGCTTTCACCCCTCCATCCAGACACCCTTTTGCCTATCCATCATCCATCCATCATCCATACATCCATCCCCATCCATCCATCCATTCATCCAACCATCCATCCATCATCCATCCATCCATCCCCATCCATCCATCCATTCATCCAACCATCCATCCATCATCCATCCATCCATCCCCATCCATCCATCCATCCATCCATCATCTATCCATCCATCCACTCATACATCCCTCCATTTACCCTTTCACTCAGTCATCCATCTATCAATCTATCCATCCATCCATCCCTTTCACTCATATACCCTCTCTCCCTTTCACTCTTCCATTCTTCCATCCATCCTTTTCCTCATTCATCCATGCATCTATTCATCCACCATTCCATCCATCCTCCCTTCCTTCCTTTTGCTCATTATCCATCCATCCATCCCCTCATCCTTCCGTTCACTCACTCACCCTCCCAAGTCCATTTGGAGCCTTTGCCTGCCAAGCTGCAGACAGAAGCGGCCCATCAGGAACCCCACTCCCTCTGTAGCTGATAAAGCGACGAGGTGGGTGGGGACGTGACAATGCCCCCGATGCAGAGGCTTAACTGCACACGTGCCTCTTAGTCCACTAGTACAATTGTTGTCCACAGCTGGTTTCTTCCTTCTCTTGGCCTCTATGATTGAGATGTGGAGCACTCTGTGTGCTCAGCTCCATAATGTTTATTTCAAAGTGAAACCAAATGCAGCACTAAACAAGTGTCACTGACAGGAGAGCAGCCCCCCCCTCACCCCTCCCACAGCCCGCCCCTCTGTGATAATCAACAAATTGTTGCCACCCACGCCCTCCTTGTCTCATCTACCTGTCCTAACCCCAGCCATTGAAGTGCATGGAGTTTGTAACTCCTCCCAGGGCCACTGTTCATGCGCCTCAAAAGCAACCAGATCCATGGCAGACTAATGGAGCACTCCCTCTCATGTGATGTCACTGCACTCCCTCTCATGTGATGTCACTGCACTCCCTCCCATGTGATGTCACTGCACTCCCTCTCCTGTGATGTCACTGCACTCCCTCTCATGTGATGTCACTGCACTCCCTCTCCTCTGATGTCACTGCGCTCCCTCTCATGGGATGTCACTGCACTCCCTCTCATGTGATGTCACTGCACTCCCTCTCATGTGATGTCACTGCACTCCCTCTCATGTGATGTCACTGCACTCCCTCTCATGTGATGTCACTGCACTCCCTCCCATGTGATGTCACTGCACTCCCTCTCCTGTGATGTCACTGCACTCCCTCTCATGTGATGTCACTGCACTCCCTCTCCTCTGATGTCACTGCGCTCCCTCTCATGGGATGTCACTGCGCTCCCTCTCATGTGATGTCACTGCACTCCCTCTCATGTGATGTCACTGCACTCCCTCTCATGTGATGTCACTGCACTCCCTCTCCTCTGATGTCACTGCATTCCCTCTCATGTGATGTCACTGCTCCCCCTCTCTTCTGATGTCACTGCACTCCCTCTCATGCGATGTCACTGCACTCCCTCTCCTCTGATGTCACTGCACTCCTTCTCATGTGATGTCACTGCACTCCCTCTCATGTGATGTCACTGCACTCCCTCTCATGTGATGTCACTGCACTCCCTCTCATGTGATGTCACTGCACTCCCTCTCATGTGATGTCACTGCACTCCCTCTCCTGTGATGTCACTGCACTCCCTCTCATGTGATGTCACTGCACTCCCTCCCATGTGATGTCACTGCACTCCCTCCCATGTGATGTCACTGCACTCCCTATGTCACTGTACTCCCTCTCATGTGATGTCACTGCACTGCCTCTCATGTGATGTCACTGCTCTCCCTCTCCTGTGATGTCACTGCACTCCCTCCCATGTGATGTCACTGCACTGCCTCTCATGTGATGTCACTGCACTCCCTCTCATGTGATGTCACTGCACTCCCTCTCATGTGATGTCACTGCACTCCCTCCCATGTGATGTCACTGCACTCCCTCCCATGTGATGTCACTGCACTCCCTCTCATGTGATGTCACTGCACTCCCTCTCATGTGATGTCACTGCACTCCCTCTCCTGTGATGTCACTGCACTCCCTCTCATGTGATGTCACTGCGCTCCCTCCCATGTGATGTCACTGCACTCCCTCTCCTGTGATGTCACTGCACTCCCTCTCCTGTGATGTCACTGCACTCCCTCTCATGTGATGTCACTGCACTCCCTCTCATGTGATGTCACTGCACTCCCTCTCATGTGATGTCACTGCACTCCCTCCCATGTGATGTCACTGCACTCCCTCCCATGTGATGTCACTGCACTCCCTCTCCTGTGATGTCACTGCGCTCCCTCTCATTTGATGTCACTGTGCTTCCTCCCATGTGATGTCACTGCACTCCCTCCCATGTGATGTCACTGCACTCCCTCTCCTGTGATGTCACTGCGCTCCCTCTCATTTGATGTCACTGCGCTTCCTCTCATGTGATGTCACTGCACTCCCTCCCATGTGATGTCACTGCACTCCCTCTCATGTGATGTCACTGCACTCCCTCCCATGTGATGTCACTGCACACCCTCCCATGTGATGTCACTGCACTCCCTCTCATGTGATGTCACTGCACTCCCTCTCATGTGATGTCACTGCACTCCCTCTCATGTGATGTCACTGCACTCCCTCCCATGTGATGTCACTGCACTCCCTCTCATGTGATGTCACTGCACTCCCTCCCATGTGATGTCACTGCACTGCCTCTCATGTGATGTCACTGCACTCCCTCCCATGTGATGTCACTGCACTCCCTATGTCACTGTACTCCCTCTCATGTGATGTCACTGCACTGCCTCTCATGTGATGTCACTGCTCTCCCTCTCCTGTGATGTCACTGCACTCCCTCCCATGTGATGTCACTGCACTGCCTCTCATGTGATGTCACTGCACTCCCTCTCATGTGATGTCACTGCACTCCCTCTCATGTGATGTCACTGCACTCCCTCCCATGTGATGTCACTGCACTCCCTCCCATGTGATGTCACTGCACTCCCTCTCATGGGATGTCACTGCACTCCCTCTCATGTGGGGTCACTGCACTCCCTCTCATGTGATGTCACTGCACTCCCTCTCATGTGATGTCACTGCACTCCCTCTCATGTGATGTCACTGCACTCCCTCTCCTGTGATGTCACTGCACTCCCTCTCATGTGGGGTCACTGCACTCCCTCTCATGTGATGTCACTGCACTCCCTCTCATGTGATGTCACTGCACTCCCTCCCATGTGATGTCACTGCACTCCCTCCCATGTGATGTCACTGCACTCCCTCTCATTTGATGCCACTGCACTCCCTCTCATGTGATGTCACTGCACTTCCTCTCATGTGATGTCACTGCACTCCCTCTCCTCTGATGTCACTGCACTCCCTCTTAAGTGATGTCACTGCGCTTCCTCTCATGTGATGTCACTGCGCTCCCTCTCATTTGATGCCACTGCACTCCCTCTCATGTGATTTCACTGCACTTCCTCTCATGTGATGTCACTGCACTCCCTCTCATGTGATTTCACTGCACTCCCTCTCATGTGATGTCACTGCACTCCCTCTCATGTGATGTCACTGCGCTCCCTCCCATGTGATGTCACTGCTCTCCCTCTCCTGTGATGTCACTGCACTCCCTCCCATCTGATGTCACTGCACTCCCTCCCATGTGATGTCACTGCTCTCCCTCTCCTGTGATGTCACTGCACTCCCTCTCATCTGATGTCACTGCACTCCCTCCCATCTGATGTCACTGCACTCCCTCTCATGTGATGTCACTGCGCTCCCTCCCATGTGATGTCACTGCACTCCCTCTCATGTGATGTCACTGCGCTTCCTCTCATCTGATGTCACTGCACTCCCTCCCATGTGATGTCACTGCACTCCCTCTCATGTGATGTCACTGCACTCCCTCTCATGTGATGTCACTGCGCTTCCTCTCATTTGATGCCACTGCACTCCCTCTCATGGGATGTCACTGCACTCCCTCCCATGTGATGTCACTGCACTCCCTCTCATGTGATGTCACTGCGCTCCCTCCCATGTGATGTCACTGCACTCCCTCTCATGTGATGTCACTGCGCTTCCTCTCATCTGATGTCACTGCACTCCCTCCCATGTGATGTCACTGCACTCCCTCCCATGTGATGTCACTGCACTCCCTCTCATGTGATGTCACTACACTCCCTCTCATGGGATGTCACTGCACTCCCTCCCATGTGATGTCACTGCACTCCCTCTCCTGTGATGTCACTGCACTCCCTCTCATGTGATGTCACTGCGCTCCCTCCCATGTGATGTCACTGCACTCCCTCTCATGTGATGTCACTGCGCTTCCTCTCATGTGATGTCACTGCACTCCCTCTCATGTGATGTCACTGCGCTTCCTCTCATGTGATGTCACTGCACTCCCTCCCATGTGATGTCACTGCACTTCCTCTCATGTGATGTCACTGCATTCCCTCTCATGTGATGTCACTGCACTCCCTCTCATGTGATGTCACTGCACTCCCTCTCATGTGATGTCACTGCACTCCCTCTCATGTGATGTCACTGCACTCCCTCCCATGTGATGTCACTGCACCCCCTCCCATGTGATGTCACTGCACTCCCTCTCCTGTGATGTCACTGCACTCCCTCTCCTCTGATGTCACTGCATTCCCTCTCATGTGATGTCACTGCACTCCCTCTCATGTGATGTCACTGCACTTCCTCTCATGTGATGTCACTGCACTCCCTCTCATGTGATGTCACTGCACTCCCTCTCGTGTGATGTCACTGCACTCCCTCCCATGTGATGTCACTGCACTCCCTCCCATGTGATGTCACTGCACTTCCTCTCCTGTGATGTCACTGCACTACCTCTCATGTGATGTCACTGCACTCCCTCTCATGTGGGGTCACTGCACTCCCTCTCATGTGATGTCACTGCACTCCCTCTCATGTGATGTCACTGCACTCCCTCCCATGTGATGTCACTGCACTCCCTCTCATGTGGGGTCACTGCACTCCCTCTCATGTGATGTCACTGCACTCCCTCTCATGTGATGTCACTGCACTCCCTCCCATGTGATGTCACTGCACTTCCTCTCCTGTGATGTCACTGCACTACCTCTCATGTGATGTCACTGCACTCCCTCTCCTGTGATGTCACTGCACTCCCTCTCATGTGATGTCACTGCACTCCCTCTCGTGTGATGTCACTGCACTCCCTCCCATGTGATGTCACTGCACTCCCTCTCCTGTGATGTCACTGCACTCCCTCTCATGTGATGTCACTGCACTCCCTCTCATGTGATGTCACTGCACTCCCTCTCATGTGATGTCACTGCACTCCCTCTCATGTGATGTCACTGCACTCCATCTCCTGTGATGTCAATGCACTCCCTCTCATGTGATGTCACTGCACTCCCTCCCATGTGATGTCACTGCACTCCCTCCCATGTGATGTCACTGCACTCCCTCTCATGTGATGTCACTGCGCTCCCTCCCATGTGATGTCACTGCACTCCCTCCCATGTGATGTCACTGCACTCCCTCCCATGTGATGTCACTGCACTCCCTCTCATGTGATGTCACTGACTCCCTCCCATGTGATGTCACTGCACTCCCTCTCATGTGATGTCACTGCACTCCCTCCCATGTGATGTCACTGCACTCCCTCTCATGTGATGTCACTGCACTCCCTCTCATGTGATGTCACTGCACTACCTCTCATGTGATGTCACTGCACTCCCTCTCATGTGATGTCACTGCACTCCCTCTCATGTGATGTCACTGCACTCCCTCTCCTGTGATGTCACTGCACTCCCTCTCATGTGGGGTCACTGCACTCCCTCTCATGTGATGTCACTGCACTCCCTCTCATGTGATGTCACTGCACTCCCTCCCATGTGATGTCACTGCACTCCCTCCCATGTGATGTCACTGCACTCCCTCTCATTTGATGCCACTGCACTCCCTCTCATGTGATGTCACTGCACTTCCTCTCATGTGATGTCACTGCACTCCCTCTCCTCTGATGTCACTGCATTCCCTCTCATGTGATGTCACTGCGCTCCCTCTCATTTGATGCCACTGCACTCCCTCCCATGTGATGTCACTGCACTCCCTCTCATGTGATGTCACTGCACTCCCTCTCATGTGATGTCACTGCACTCCCTCTCATGTGATGTCACTGCACTCCCTCTCATGTGATGTCACTGCACTCCCTCTCATGTGATGTCACTGCGCTCCCTCCCATGTGATGTCACTGCACTCCCTCTCCTGTGATGTCACTGCACTCCCTCTCATGTGATGTCACTGCACTCCCTCCCATGTGATGTCACTGCACTCCCTCTCATGTGATGTCACTGCACTCCCTCTCATGTGATGTCACTGCACTCCCTCTCATGTGATGTCACTGCGCTCCCTCTCATTTGATGCCACTGCACTCCCTCTCATGTGATGTCACTGCGCTCCCTCCCATGTGATGTCACTGCACTCCCTCTCATGTGATGTCACTGCACTCCCTCCCATGTGATGTCACTGCACTCCCTCTCATGTGATGTCACTGCACTCCCTCTCATGTGATGTCACTGCACTCCCTCCCATGTGATGTCACTGCGCTCCCTCTCATTTGATGCCACTGCACTCCCTCTCATGTGATGTCACTGCGCTTCCTCTCATGTGATGTCACTGCACTCCCTCTCATGTGATGTCACTGCACTCCCTCCCATGTGATGTCACTGCACTTCCTCTCATGTGATGTCACTGCATTCCCTCTCATGTGATGTCACTGCACTCCCTCCCATGTGATGTCACTGCACTCCCTCTCATGTGATGTCACTGCACTCCCTCTCATGTGATGTCACTGCACTCCCTCTCATGTGATGTCACTGCGCTCCCTCCCATGTGATGTCACTGCACTCCCTCTCATGTGATGTCACTGCGCTTCCTCTCATGTGATGTCACTGCACTCCCTCCCATGTGATGTCACTGCACTCCCTCTCATGTGATGTCACTGCACTCCCTCTCATGTGATGTCACTGCACTCCCTCTCATGTGATGTCACTGCGCTCCCTCTCATTTGATGCCACTGCACTCCCTCTCATGTGATGTCACTGCGCTCCCTCCCATGTGATGTCACTGCACTCCCTCTCATGTGATGTCACTGCACTCCCTCCCATGTGATGTCACTGCACTCCCTCTCATGTGATGTCACTGCACTCCCTCTCATGTGATGTCACTGCACTCCCTCCCATGTGATGTCACTGCGCTCCCTCTCATTTGATGCCACTGCACTCCCTCTCATGTGATGTCACTGCGCTTCCTCTCATGTGATGTCACTGCACTCCCTCCCATGTGATGTCACTGCACTCCCTCCCATGTGATGTCACTGCACTCCCTCTCATGTGATGTCACTGCACTCCCTCCCATGTGATGTCACTGCACTTCCTCTCATGTGATGTCACTGCACTCCCTCTCATGTGATGTCACTGCACTCCCTCCCATGTGATGTCACTGCACTTCCTCTCATGTGATGTCACTGCATTCCCTCTCATGTGATGTCACTGCACTCCCTCTCATGTGATGTCACTGCACTCCCTCTCATGTGATGTCACTGCACTCCCTCTCATGTGATGTCACTGCACTCCCTCCCATGTGATGTCACTGCACCCCCTCCCATGTGATGTCACTGCACTCCCTCTCCTGTGATGTCACTGCGCTCCCTCTCATGTGATGTCACTGCACTTCCTCTCATGTGATGTCACTGCACTCCCTCTCATGTGATGTCACTGCACTCCCTCTCGTGTGATGTCACTGCACTCCCTCCCATGTGATGTCACTGCACTCCCTCTCATGTGATGTCACTGCACTCCCTCCCATGTGATGTCACTGCACTCCCTCTCATGTGATGTCACTGCACTCCCTCTCATGTGATGTCACTGCGCTCCCTCCCATGTGATGTCACTGCACTCCCTCTCATGTGATGTCACTGCGCTTCCTCTCATGTGATGTCACTGCACTCCCTCCCATGTGATGTCACTGCACTCCCTCCCATGTGATGTCACTGCACTCCCTCTCATGTGATGTCACTGCACTCCCTCTCATGTGATGTCACTGCGCTCCCTCCCATGTGATGTCACTGCACTCCCTCTCATGTGATGTCACTGCGCTTCCTCTCATGTGATGTCACTGCACTCCCTCCCATGTGATGTCACTGCACTCCCTCTCATGTGATGTCACTGCACTCCCTCCCATGTGATGTCACTGCACTCCCTCTCATGTGATGTCACTGCACTCCCTCTCATGTGATGTCACTGCACTCCCTCCCATGTGATGTCACTGCACTCCCTCTCATGTGATGTCACTGCACTCCCTCCCATGTGATGTCACTGCACTCCCTCTCATGTGATGTCACTGCACTCCCTCTCATGTGATGTCACTGCGCTCCCTCCCATGTGATGTCACTGCACTCCCTCTCATGTGATGTCACTGCCCTCCCTCTCATGTGATGTCACTGCACTTCCTCTCATGTGATGTCACTGCACTCCCTCTCCTCTGATGTCACTGCATTCCCTCTCATGTGATGTCACTGCACTCCCTCTCATGTGATGTCACTGCACTCCCTCTCATGTGATGTCACTGCTCTCCCTCTCCTGTGATGTCACTGCACTCCCTCCCATGTGATGTCACTGCACTCTCTCTCATGTGATGTCACTGCGCTCCCTCTCATGTGATGTCACTGCGCTCCCTCTCATTTGATGCCACTGCACTCCCTCTCATGTGATGTCACTGCACTCCCTCTCCTCTGATGTCACTGCATTCCCTCTCATGTGATGTCACTGCATTCCCTCTCATGTGATGTCACTGCACTCCCTCTCATGTGATGTCACTGCACTCCCTCCCATGTGATGTCACTGCACTCCCTCCCATGTGATGTCACTGCACTCCCTCCCATGTGATGTCACTGCACTCCCTCTCATGTGATGTCACTGCACTCCCTCCCATGTGATGTCACTGCACTCCCTCTCATGTGATGTCACTGCACTCCCTCTCATGTGATGTCACTGCACTCCCTCCCATGTGATGTCACTGCACTCCCTCCCATGTGATGTCACTGCACTCCCTCTCATGTGATGTCACTGCACTCCCTCCCATGTGATGTCACTGCACTCCCTCTCATGTGATGTCACTGCACTCCCTCTCATGTGATGTCACTGCACTCCCTCCCATGTGATGTCACTGCACCCCCTCCCATGTGATGTCACTGCACTCCCTCTCCTGTGATGTCACTGCACTCCCTCTCATGTGATGTCACTGCACTCCCTCCCATGTGATGTCACTGCACTCCCTCTCATGTGATGTCACTGCACTCCCTCTCATGTGATGTCACTGCGCTCCCTCCCATGTGATGTCACTGCGCTTCCTCTCATGTGATGTCACTGCACTCCCTCTCATGTGATGTCACTGCGCTTCCTCTCATGTGATGTCACTGCACTCCCTCCCATGTGATGTCACTGCACTCCCTCTCATGTGATGTCACTGCGCTCCCTCTCATGTGATGTCACTGCACTCCCTCCCATTTGATGCCACTGCACTCCCTCTCATGTGATGTCACTGCACTCCCTCTCATGTGATGTCACTGCACTCCCTCTCATGTGATGTCACTGCACTCCCTCCCATGTGATGTCACTGCACTCCCTCTCATGTGATGTCACTGCACTCCCTCCCATGTGATGTCACTGCACTCCCTCTCATGTGATGTCACTGCACTCCCTCCCATGTGATGTCACTGCACTCCCTCTCATGTGATGTCACTGCGCTCCCTCTCATGTGATGTCACTGCACTTCCTCTCATGTGATGTCACTGCACTCCCTCTCCTCTGATGTCACTGCATTCCCTCTCATGTGATGTCACTGCACTCCCTCCCATGTGATGTCACTGCACTCCCTCCCATGTGATGTCACTGCACTCCCTCTCATGTGGCATCACTGCACTCCCTCTCATGTGATGTCACTGCTCTCCCTCTCCTGTGATGTCACTGCACTCCCTCTCATGTGATGTCACTGCACTCCCTCTCATGTGATGTCACTGCACTCCCTCCCATGTGATGTCACTGCACTCCCTCCCATGTGATGTCACTGCACTCCCTCTCATGTGATGTCACTGCACTCCCTCTCATGTGATGTCACTGCACTCCCTCCGATGTGGCGTCACTGTTGTAGCCTGTGTCTGCAGGCTGAAGAAAACCTGCTGGGTTGGCACTTGCACAGTAGGACATCTGCAAAGTTCACTAGAGTTCACCCAGGAGATCCAGCACACCGCCTCAGAGCAGCCATTTCTTTTCAGCTGCTCTGTGTTTACTTTCCTCTTCCTGCCTCTTCCCTAAGGGTGGCAGGGCGACGCCCCTTATGCCCATGAACACCACTCTCACAGTTAGAGAAAATCGGGCCATATTATCAAGGAAGCTGCGTTTGTTTATCGCCGCTTTACCGGCAGGAACTGCCGATAAAGCGGCGATAATGGGCTTGATAATTGCGAATCGAATTTCAATCGAAGCCCAAGTTAGATGTGTGAACATCTAACTTGGGCTTCGATTGAAATTCGAATCGCATATTATCAAGCCCATTATCGCCGCTTTATCGGCAGTTCCTGCCGGTAAAGCGGCGATAAACAAACGCAGCTTCCTTGATAATATGGCCCATCATTTTATAGGTCTGTATTATCCCTTTCTCAATCCATGCCACTCGCTAAGAGACTCCTGGTATACTGGGTTCGGCTATGGTCATGGCTCGAGCTTTAATCGTACAGGAAAGGCCTTCACAAACTTATCCTTTTGTATAAGGACACATATGTTCCTTGTCTGGCCCATATTAAAACATGTCTTTTGAGTCTGGGTCTGGAAGCCCTGAGGATCAAGCCCTCTGCCATCAACTCCTCAAAAAAAAGCTCTTGTGAAGAAAGTATTTTGAGGACACATAAAAAGTGGGTGCATACAGACAGCTGATAGTGACACCCTTACCAGGAGGCTTCTATCTATAAAACCCTCCCGAATGAATACATTAAATCATTTTATTGCACAATTTCTTAAAATCATTGCAATGACACACCTGTAGCATCAATGACTCATAAAACAAACCTCCTGCATTTTGTAAACAACATCTGTGCAAAAATACAAAATGCTAATTGCCCCTTTTGGGGTGATAAAAATGACCTTTACCCACCCCATTTCAGCTTTTGAGCGAAAGTTATGCTGTTGAAACTGCAAGCAGCATTCTGGCCGGATGGAGACTTATAAAAGGTCCTTAAAATGTGTTCTATTATTAAAAAGATAAAGAGCCATTTAAAGCCAAGCTCTCCCCTTGTGGATTGGCATAGGGTGGAGACCGCTAGTGCAATATCAATCACCAAAACTGTGAATAAGTGATTCATCCCCAGTTAACATTGACTCTATGGGGCCCATTAGGATGGCGGGCGGATTGCCCCGGCCAGGCCAGCAGTGGTCACCGCCGGCCGGCCTAGCAGGGGCAATCCACCCGCCATCCGCTCCGGAATGACCCCCCGCCAAATTAGTATGGCTGGGGGGTCCGCGACGGACGGAAAGACCGTCCGCCGCTTTTCCGCCCTGGTCGCCTTGCGACCGGGGTGGAAAATGGTTTATATGGTGGCGGTGTCTATCAGACACCGCCATCCATATTAGCATGGGCTTTAAACAATGCCTTTCCGTGGCGGCAATGCTGCCATGGAAAGGCATGCAGAGACTCCCTGCAGGGGCCCGTTGCGGGCCCCCAGGGACTCCGGGGGGGAGGGAGGCACAGCATGCCTTCCTGCCATTGTGGCAGGCGGTGCTGAGTGCACCACCCGCCACAATGGTAGGAATGCAGGATGCGCCCGCCACTGTGGTGATTGCAACCTAATGCTGCCCACGGGACCCCCGCCCTTATGGCAAAGTCCGCCCGCCATCCTAATGGGCCCCTATGTCTCGAGTGATACTAAAGCGGTCCATCCCCACTTTAGTAAACAATAGTAAACAATGACTGTGCAAAAATACATGCATTATGGTTATCATGTAGCGACGTCCAAACCTACCATAAAAGACCTATCGCCATATTTTCAAGAAAGGGCGATATATTATCGCTGCT
Organism: Lissotriton helveticus; assembly: GCF_964261635.1. Taxonomy (NCBI): domain Eukaryota; kingdom Metazoa; phylum Chordata; class Amphibia; order Caudata; family Salamandridae; genus Lissotriton; species Lissotriton helveticus. The sequence goes on from NC_136072.1 coordinate 24,929,559, forward strand.
TTTATATGCCCTTGTGAATTCCCATAGAAGCCCAGGTTCTGGTGTGAACCTGGGCTTCTATGGGAATTCACAAGGCCATATTATCAAGCCCATTATCACCGCTTTAGCGGCAGCTTCCTGCCGATAAAAGCGGCAATAATGTATCGCCCTTTCTTGATAATATGGCCCCTAGCTCTCCCCTTGTGGGTTAACATAGCATAAAAAGTGCAAGTGCAAAGTCAGTTGGCAACATTTTATACAATTCATCCCTGCAGTTATAAGTGATGTCGCCATATCTCAGCTTAAAAGGCGCCAATGCAGAATCCACCAACATGATTTTTAAACAATTCATCCCCATGTTTGTAAGCCCAGCAGGCTAACCAGCAACTCCAATCATACAGGACCAGGTTTCCAAGAGGAGCCGTGTTCCATTGAAGGTGAGCAATGCCCTCACTTTTGGCGCACACTACCACTGACCCACTTCTGACACGTCTATTATGCCCATAGGCTGTCCCACCATTGTACAGTCCTGATGAAGACCCGCCCTTGATGCGCACAACCAGCGCATCGCCCCCCCAGGGTCGAAACGTCGACACATTCCTTCTTTCCATGAATCCACTATACAAAAACCCACTAGGACCCAAGAATTAATTGATGTACCTATTGGTTTATTGCAATCATAGTTGACCTTGCTAAAGAACTGTGTGATTTGACATCCATGTATGTTGGTTTTTAAATGTATAACAATCCTGCACAAAGTCTATGAAGTGTATATGTTTTATGTGATTCTGTTGGACAGCATAAATAATGGTTTTAACTTGATTCAGATATGATGGAAATATATGACTAAAACGTTATTTCTTTTGTGGTCAGTGTGCTTTGTGTGTATAGATACCACTATCCTGGTACCCATGCAGGGACGGATTCACTAAGTAATGCAATAAGAAATACTATATCATTGTGTATTTCGTTCCTACAGAACCATTATTAATAGTTCTATTACCCACCCAGGTTCTTAGGGTTACAGGGTCACCCCATTACATGTAATGGACAGCAGGCTAACCTGGCATGGATAATGCTAGTGCGGAATCAGTCCGCCAGCTTGGAAACACATTGTACCAGTATTCATAGACAATGACTCTATATCATGGTGTAAAAAATGGGGGTGCAAAATTGTTCGGCAAAGTTGTACACAAATCATCCCTACAATTGTTCACAATAACTCTGTATAAAAAACAACAGGGATAGTTTCCTCAATTGCATTTACCTGTTGGCTTTAGCCCTCCTTCACGGATGTGCAAGGAACCTTCTGCCGTATGGGCCCAGAGTCCATTTCTCCTGGAGCTGATGTATTATAGGCCATGAAGCTATTCCAAAGTGCCTGCGTGCTGGTCTCGGCTATTCGATGCATCCTTTTGATTATAGTGCAACACGGAGCAATCTATTTGGTCTAAATGTATGACAATATTTCAATGTAATATTCCATTAACAATACAAAATGTATTTCTAGGTTCCTCCTCACCTGATTTTGATGTTCCTAATCATGTTACTTTGTTGTTTGATTTATTTATTGCTATGGCAGTTACAGTAATCTTGTCCTGTTGGAAAGATAACTCTAAATTATCATTATTAAGTTGGTGGAACTTTATTTGTGACGAACACAGAATTGCTACTGTTTCTCCTCTCTCTCTTTCTCTGAAAATTAAACCTGACCTACTTTGGCTACCTTTTACTTCTTATCTTTCTTCACATGCACCTGCATCTTAATTTCTTGCTTTCTCCTAATTTTTAACTCTCTTTTTTCCTCCTTTTTATCTCTTCCTTTCTTTTCTTCTTCTCCTCTATATTTCTTTCTTTCCTCTTCTTTTATTCTATCCTTTTTTTCACCTCTTTTTATCTTTTCCTCTATTGAATTACTTTCTCATATTTTATCTTTTCCTCTATTGAATTATTAACTCATATTTTCTCTTTATATTAATTGTTATATTTTATACATAATGTGTTCATTTGATTACTATATGTTCTCTTTTTCTGAAAACGTAATAAAAAAAAAATAATGCAACATGGAGTTGCTTTCGGGTATGCTGTTACCGAATATGCCCTGCAGCCTCCGGTCTGACCTTTGTCCCTACTTTTCCACTGGTTTATCGTCAGTCCTGCATAGCAAGATCTAGGGTTGACCAACATCAACAAGGCTATTTACATCTGGAGTTGTTTTATTAAAATCCCTTTGGGTAGCACTCATCAATTTACCAAATTTGTCCGGGTCCGAGGGCACTGTACAAGACAAGAGTCAAGACACTGCCTCTGCGCATGTTCTTACCCCATGCCTTATGAACATCGGTTTTAGCAGCTTCTGGCGATGTTGGAGTACAGCGGGACAGCAGCATGTAAGATGCTCTATAGACTCCGCTCTGCAATTGCACATCCTGCATTTAACGCCCTTCGACAAGAACTTCAAACCTGGATTTAATTCCTTTATTGGTCGTAACACTAACCCTCCCCTTCGCTTTAACCTTGTCTCGACAAGTTTGTTCCGCAGTCGGCAAACACGCTTTTTATCAAATTTAGGGTTTGCCACTTTAGCAGTGACCAGTCATACACACGGATGGAACAAGACGAGCTCCGAGTCGAGTGACATGCGATCATGATCCTTACGTCTGAGTAGGGTAGAGACTATAGAACATTAGCGCAAAAGCTAGAACTATCCGGAGTGGGTAGACCTTCTAGGAGTGCCAACTCTCTCCTCCTGAAACCGCAGATCTTTCGCAAAAAGAGAACGTGTCACCGAGCTTTCTCCAGCTCAGCTCCGAAGATCTGGAACTCTCTCCCACCGGAAATATGCAGAATCTCCTCCAAGGTTACCTTCAAATTGGAAGTAAAAAGATTCCTTATGAACAAGTTCATACCTTAATAGGTTTTTGGGTCGTCTGCTCTAATGTATGGGACTTACACCTTTCAACCCTGCGCTGGATGCTTTTCAATCTCAATATATGCCAGTTATTTTCTTAATATTCTGCTGACTCCGTGTACTTGTAACTGTTCTTTTCCTGTGAGTTCTATTCTGATATATGTTTATGTCTATATTCCTATTTACACGTGTTCTGCAACCGTTACCTTCCTTTCCCCACAATTGTAAAGCGCTCTGATATCTCTCGGGATCATGTTCGCGCTATATAAAACTTTATAAATAAATAAACATATTTTGTTTTGCTGTTCATTGTATCCTTCAACGCTGGCAACATGGCTGAAACCCTATTGGCAGAGTCTGGGGTTCCGTCGTTTTTCACTTGCTTTTCGAACCCTGAGCTCTGACACAAGTAGATTAACAGTTTTCTGTGTAAGCAGATTTCTATTGGCAGTGGCTGTGATTAGGGAGTGACTTGGCTTTCCATTATAACACTAAAGTTCTTCACTTTAGTTATTCTGCCAGTGGGAGGGGCCAGGATGCAGTTGGCCTCTGGTCTGTGTAATAGAGCCCTTGCACTTTAACTATTTGGTTGCCCTGCTGGATTTGCCTGGCGTGCACGCGCACCAATGCTACGTCACGAGAGCCACCACCACCATCTGTTGCTTATGCCACGTGTATGTAGTTTCATTTTAGTCAAATGGCCCATGATTGTCTTATTGCACGTTAATGAGTCTATTAATGTATTTTATTGGCGCATTCCTTTTATTTCCACCTGTTTAATTGGTCTGTGATTGCACTTAGCTTAAGCTGCCATTTGTATTATGATATGCATGAACCATACTATTAGGCACGACAGACCACTTAGGTTTTTGTCTATGGTTTGCGCTTGTAGATTGCCTTCCGTGAACCAAGAACAGTAGAACATTTCTATGCAATATTTTAATGCAATTTGCTGTACTGTTGTATGGACTTTTGTATTATGTTTTAAATGTTTTATTGTGTTACTATAATGCTCTATGGCTGAATAAAGTATTTTACTACTACTAATATCGCACTTGTTGCTGATTTTGTGTGGGTTGCTGTTTTGTCTGCTCTCTTTGCAGAAGAGGGGGAAGATATGTTTCGGTATTTTTATGTTGTGAAGAGTTTCTTCATGCAATGATAGTGCACACAGTCCTGATACTGTGGGAACGGTTCACTGACAAAATATCGACTTCCAAAATATAGATGAAACAAATATTGAGGGAAAAATATAGAATGCAAAAATATTGACTCCCCATACTCAAACAGGTAAGCACAAAAATATGGAGAAAAAAAATGATGTCCAAAATATAGTTGTACAAAATATCGATTTTTATATACATGAAATAAAATAATGAATATTAAATATATTAAATAATAAGATTATTTAAAAAAAAATGATTTAATATACATTTTAACAAATATATGTATGTATGTATAGACGTTCTTATAGAGCGCTATCACTGTCACCCGACGGGCATCCTGGCGCTTAGACTATTATGACACAGAGCAAGATTTTACCAGCTTCCGATCTATTTACATTGTTCTGGGGAACAGGTGGGTCTTTAACTCTTTTTTAAAGGTGGAAAAATCTTCCAGGCCCCTAAGACCTAGCGGTAGAGAATTCCACAGCCGCGCTGCGGCAATCCTGAAGGATCGTCCGCCCATCCGGGACCTTCGGAACTTGGGTACTACGACCAAGTGAGCTGAGGCTGACCGGAGTGATCTTGAGGGAATATACCATGAAAAAAGATCCTGCAAAGGGGCCGGACCTTGACTGTGTAAAGCTCTAAAAACAAAACATAGAGCCTTAAAGTTCACCTGTTGAAGAATTGGGAACCAGTGGAGGTCCCTGAGTGCCTTAGCAGAAGAGTCCGAGCGACGTCGCGAAAGTGCCAGTTTGGCGGCAAAATTCTGTATTCGTTGGAGTTTTCCTAGCACAGTAGTTGGAACCCCTAGTAGCAATGCGTTGCAATAGTCGAGACGACTTAAAATTGTGCTCCGCACTACTTCTGGTCTTGCCTGTGCCGGATGCAAGGGTAGGATCTTTCTCAAGGATCCAAGTAGAGCCATACACGTAGCCACCGTTTTATTTACTGATGTGTCCAGCTGTAGATCGGAACTGAACATTACCCCCAGATTCCGAACCGAATCAGCAGGCAGACTAGTGCCTTGGAAGTCGGGAGGCAAAAACCCTGTGGTAGGGGTCTGGGGATCCGGTCCGTGGAGCAGTGTAGTACCTCGGTTTTCGAGCTGTTAAATTGGAGGGAATTATTCCCCAACCATTCTGCCGTAGTACCCATGCATCGATGAAAAACCTCCTGTGACACCCCGCCCTTACCTTCAAACGAGAAGATAAGTTGGGTGTCGTCGGCATAGTTGGTAACTGTTATGCCAAACAACTTGATCAGCATGATCAGGGGACGGAGGTACAGATTGAAGAGGATAGGGCTGATGGCTGGGCCCTGGAGTACTCCCTGTCCAACCCTCTTGATGTTCGATTGAAAGGGTGGTAGTGCAACTACCTGGTGCCTTTGCTCGAGATATGACACCAGCCATTCAAGGGCCAAGCCCGACACCCCCACCTCTGTCAATCTCCTGATCAGAATAGCATGGTTGACCGTATCGAACGCGGCCGACATGTCAAGCAGCACTAGAAAGGCTGCTTGACCCTGGTCGGCCCGCGTCCGAAGGTCATCAAGAACAGTCACCAGAGCCGACTCTGTCCCATGTACCGGTCGAAACCCAAACTGAGCCACATCCAAACAATCATTTGTCTCAAGAAAGTTGGAAAGATGTTTTGTGGCCAGTTTCTCTAAGATTTTGATAGGGAATGGCAAGAGGGAGATGGGCCTGAAGTTAGCTGGGCATGTGGGGTCCAGATTCTCCTTTTTAAGCAGTGGAGAGACCACCGCCAATTTCCAGCAGTCTGGCACCCGTGCCGAGGTGAGAGACTGGCAACAGATGGAGAACAATGGGGGAAACAGCTCTTCACGACAGAGTTTCCAGAATCTGGGTGGTAAAGGATCAGAGGGTGAGCCAGAAGACACCCCGTCAGCCAAAGAGCAAAAGTCCTCAAAGGATGGTAGAGGGAAGTTGCTCAGCTCACCTGATTTAATACACTCCTTCCCATTTTCTGGCGAGACGGAATCGTATGTAGTACTGCCAGTTGAGGGGGAGAGATTGTTTAAAATGTTGGTAATCTTGTCCTCAAAGGCTTGTGCTAACGAGTCGCAGAGAGCTTGGGAGGCCGGGATGGCGTTTTTGGTGCAGCCAGGATGGGCCAATTCCTTTACGATCTTAAATAAGGCCTGAGATTTGTTAACGGCTGCCAGCAAAGATTCTTCTAGAAATCTGGCTTTGGCCAGCTTGATCTGGGTCTTATAGGATGCCAATGCTTGTCTAAAGAGGACTCTATGTGATTCCAGGTACTGTTTCCTCCAGGTTCGCTCAGCCTGTTTGCATTGTAGCTTGAGCTGCCGAAGTTCTTCCGAGTACCATGGCATGGCGAGATTAGTCCTACCTTTGATTTTCCGCACCGGGGCCAAGGAATCCAGAGAAGTAGAGATTTGCTGGCAGAGAGTCTCGTAGCTCTCATCCACGTTCACTCTCAATACAAAGCCCTCCGGCAGCAGAGAAGGCAGAATGGCTTTTCTGAGGAGTCTGGACCATTGTCTCCCCGTTCTAGTGCCCGCCGCACTCCCTTTCTTCAAGAAGGTGCTAGTGCACGAGAGGGAGAACTGTACAAGGGCGTGGTCCATCCAACACTGAGGCAGGACGTCAAGTATTGAAGTACGACCAGCATCAGCAAAGAGTAGATCAAGAATATGGCCCTTTGAGTGGGTTTTGGAGAGTACTAGTTGTTCTAGCTCAATGTTAAGACACGCTTGTACCAATTCTTCATAGGCCGTCTTGGTCGATCCTTCTGACCACAGATTGAAGTCCCCCAACACCATCATCTTTGTGTGGGAATGGGAGAGATCATATACCAAATCTATGAGCTCAGGAACGGCCGATAGCGGGCAAGCCGGGGGTCTATAACATAGTAGACCCGTAAGTAGCACACCTCCCAGGTCCTTGATGGAAAAGCCCAGTGTTTGGCACCCAGCAATAGCCTTGACGTTAAGCTGAGTGAGGTGTAGAGTCTGTCTGAAGATTATACCAATTCCACCTCCTCTGCCTCCCACCCTAGGATTATAAATTATTTTGAAGCCTGGGGGACAAGCTGACCCCAGTTCCACCGAACTAGTCGGTGTTGTCCACGTCTCTGTCATAAAGAGTACGTCAAGATGATGAGACTCGATAAGTAACGCGATCTCGTCACAGTGTTTGATGAGTGAGCGCACATTCAACAGCCCACAAGACACGGTAGCTGGGTGCTTACTGGAGGAGTTGTACTTTTGGTTACTAACAGAACCAGGGTTGAGGCGTAAAAGTTCATCGTGGGAATAGGAATGGAGGGGAACATCTAAGTTCCCAGAGGTAGTATGTTCGGCAGCCGGCGCGTCCCGTGCGCGAACGGGCGCAAACGGGCTTACCTCTGGCGCACCTCCGGCGATCCACCGGCGCTCCCGCTGCGCGCCTATGCTGTGCGCTTTTGGGGCGGCCATCATTTATAGCCGTAGACGCACGAGTCCTGTAGTGCGATCACTAGACCCCCCAACCAAGATGGCGCCAGCAATTCGGCACTCCCTGGTTCCCTCACTCACCCAAGATGGCGGCTACCAACACCGCAGCGCGATGTCTCCGGGAGCCCTGAGTTCCCTGAGGTGGTCGATTTCCCGCTAAGGGCGGAATGGGGACACAATTTATGGTGCAGGTAAGAGGGGAAGAATGGTGTTAAATAAAACGCTAAAGCGAGATAGCGCCTAGCGCCGAGAGCAACAGCGCGAGCGCGCAGTAAAGTAGATAAGTTTTTAAAATAATTTAAAACAGCAGCAATACAGCACTAGATTCAGCAGCGCGCAATGGTCAAAAAAGTCTGACCTCACGATGGGGAGTTCTGCTTTTATGCACTTCCAGTCGCAAGAGTCCTGTAGTGCGATCACTAGACCCCCCAACCAAGATGGCGCCAGCAATTCGGCACTCCCTGGTTCCCTCACTCACCCAAGATGGCGGCTACCAACACCGCAGCGCGATGTCTCCGGAAGCCCTGAGTTCCCTGAGGTGGTCGATTTCCCGCTAAGTGCGGAATGGGGACACAATTTATGGTGCAGGTAAGAGGGTAAGAATGGTGTTAAATAAAACGCTAAAGCGAGATAGCGCCTAGCGCCGAGAGCAACAGCGCGAGCGCGCAGTAAAGTAGATAAGTTTTTAAAATAATTTAAAACAGCAGCAATGCAGCACTAGATTCAGCAGCGCGCAGTGGTAAAAAAAAAACAAATATAACAAATAAACTTAGTTTAAAAACCACATACATAATAATTATTATATATGTATATATTTACTTTAACACACATAATGAACTATTAATTTTAATTTATTTCATAAAATTGTATAGAATTTACAAATAAATATATATACATATATATATATATACACACACACACACATATATATATATATATTCAATGAAAAAACCATAGGTTATAGACCATATATAGTTAGGAATTAGCATTTAAAAAACCTTATTTTACTCACACAAAACCATTGAAATTCCATATATAGTTAGTTGTACTAACTATATATCGCGCACCCGCAATCCACTGCTGATCATGTCACATATTACATCATTCATGACATGGTCAGTGACATCACTGATGACATCACTGATGACATCTCAAATGACATCACTGATGACATCACTGATGTCATCTCAAATGACATCACTGATGACATCACTGATGACAACATCCAGTGACTGTATTTTTCTGTAAAGTTAAAATATGTCTTGAGTGAATGTATAAGTGTCTGGATGAAGGATTTAGTAGGTGCATGACTGACTGTATGAGTGAGTGATTAAATGTGTCTCACTGAGTGCATGGGTTAGCGACTAAACTGTCTTAATTTGTGCATCATTATGTCTGTTGTTCTGTAAACTGCTGCATGTGTTGATCAGTAGCTATATGAGTAACTATATGGGTTATTGATTGGTTGCCCAAGTATTTGTATGGGCGACTGAGTGTGTGTGTGGGTGGCTGGGAGGTGTATGACTCTGTGCATAGATGTGTGAGCAGTTGATTCACTAGATGTATGGGTTCAAAAGTGCATGTGGAAACAGCTGTATGGGCGGTTGACTGTGTGCATGAGTGTATTGGTGAGTGAATGGATATCTCAGTGTTACATGTCAAAGTAAGTACATCTGTAAAACACAGTACATGTGAGAGTTGACATATATAAATAACTGTGCATAAGAGCCAGTGGATGTGTGAGTGGCTGTATGGATCATTGTGAACTTGTATCAGGGATTGTATAAGAGAGTAAATATGTTTTAGTATATGTTTGAATAAGTAAGGTGTGTATAACTGTATAGTTGAGGAAATGGAGGTGTGATTGATTCTTTGCATGACTGACTAGGTGTGTGAGTAACTCCATGGATGAGTGACAGTCTGTGAGTGTCTGTTTACACTGAGTGTATCTAAGGTTATATTAGAGTCTGAAGAGGTTAATCGTATTATCACATGAATGATGTCATCAGTGATGTGATCAGTAATGTCAAATGAGATGTCATCAGTGATGTCATTTGAGATGTTATCAGTGATGTCATTTGAGATGTCATCAGTGATGTCATCAGTGAGGTCATTTGAGATGTCATCAGTGATGTCATCAGTGATGTCATTTGAGATGTCATCAGTGATGTCATCAGTGATGTCACTGACCATGTCATGAATGATGTAATATGTGACATGATCAGCAGTGGATTGCGGGTGCGCGATATATAGTTAGTACAACTAACTATATATGGAATTTCAATGGTTTTGTGTGAGTAAAATAAGGTTTTTTAAATGCTAATTCCTAACTATATATGGTCTATAACCTATGGTTTTTTCATTGAATTTTCAAGGTTTTGTAAATGCAAATTCCTAACTATATATGGTCTATAACATATGGTTTTTTCAGTGAATTTCATTGGTTTTTTAAAAGCTAATATCTGTAGCTGTAAAATGTATTCTTCTTTAAATCCAAAAATATATTTTATATGTTTATTAATAATTTTTTTTTTTAATATTTTTTTTCTTCGCTCCCGGTTCGCGAACCGGGAAGCTTCCCGTTAGCTCACCTTGATGCCGCGACCCAGTCCGCGAACCGGTAAACGTTCCGTTTGCGGAACTGCCGCGTTAGAAATGAACATTGTGACGCGTCGCGGAAGCGCGACATATCACGTTGTCGCGTAATGCGTCTTATGACGCGCCGCGTTAGCGCACCCGGAAGTGCTCCGGTACGCGAACTGAGACGCGAAACGCAGCTCCCCGGAAGCGATCCGGGGCGCGTCGCGAAAGCGCGACGTATCGCGTTGCCGCGTAATGCGTCTTATGACGCGCCGCGTTAGCGCACCCGGAAGTGCTCCGGAGCGCGAACCGAGGCGCGAAGCGCAGCGACCCGGAAGCGATCCGGGGCGCGTTCCGCAGCGCGTAACATAAGCGTGAGAGGTCATGTGACTTGTTAATAAAACTTTTCATTGGTTCATTTCACTTTTGGTTTCATAATGATGTAAGGTTAGGTCAGGTGACCTAAAAATAACACTTTTCATTGGTTTAGAACTATTGTTTTTCCCAAATGATGAAAACCCCTCCTTCTTTCCTCACTCTGACTTTCATCTTTGTGAGAGGAAGACCATTTTTCATACTTGAGCAATGGCTTCAGTAGTTGCTTCAGCTGGTGCACCCCCACCACCACCTCCACCTCCTCATGGGAAGAGAGGACCACCTCCCCAGGTCATCACCAACACAGAGGAGGAAGAGGAAGAACTAGAGGAAGAGGAGACAGAAGGACCACAGTTTTTGGAAGAGGTGCCCCGGGTTTCCCATAGGAAAGCCAGTTTCATTTGGCAATTTTTTTCACTCCCTCCAGGGCAGAAAAAAGTAAATGCGAGGTATGTCACCTGCCTCATTTGCAAAGACAAATTATCAAGAGGGACTGATAAAAAGTATAGCTATGGGAACTATACCATGCATCGGCACATCAGCAGGTGGCATCCATTGAATTACAGCCGGGCAGAGATACGTGACATGCAGGAGAACCCAACAACAACTCCTGTGGCCAGGTCAACTTCTCAAATATCGTTGTCAGGAGCAGAGACACAAGAAACCGTGCCAAACATTCAAGAGAACTTTGCACACTTCAAGCTCACCTGTTTGTATTGTGGAGCATTGATTTCCTGTGGAAACATGAGCATAACATTAATAAATGTAGCTTATGAAAATCATAATTGCCCTAAACGCCCCAAAAAATAATTTTTTTTTTGCTCCTGTTGAGCCCTTTTCAATGCCTGTTTTTTGTTGTTTCCCCCCAAAAAAACCAAAAAAAATATAAAATTGTTCACAAAATACAAAAAAAACAAAGAAAAAATAAAAAAAATATATATATAAAACAACAAAAACCTAAAAAAAAAAGTTCTTTTCAGAACTACCTCCCCTTTCAAAAAAAATTGCTAGAATGTTTAGCACTCTGGCAAGCTCTATTTCTTTTAGTTCGCTTCCCAGTTCGCTTCCCGGTTCGCGCACCGGGAGCGAACCAAAAATTAAAAAAAAAATAAATAAAATTATATGTAATATTAAAAAATTTATTTGAGTCTTTCATCATTTTTATATGTAATTAATAAACTAGTGAAATGTTAGAAATGTTATTACATTTTGAAACACAATTACAATAATAAATAATTGCTTAAAAAATAAAAAAATTAAAAAATAATCAACAAAACCAACAATCAATTAACATACAGTATTTGAAAAGTCTATCATTCTTTTTTCCTTATAGTACGCTGCCCAGAACGCTTCCCGGTTCGCGAACCGGGCGCTACCCACGCAAAAAAACAAACATTTTTTTTTTCTTTTTTTGCCCCACGGGGCCCTTTTAAAGCCTCCACATTAAACCTAGGGGGTCAGGGAGGATCTACTATGCCCCCTTATGGTCATTTCCCCCTTTGTTTTGGCCTCCTCTTGTCTCTCAATCCTACCGAGAGACAAGATGGCGGCCGCTCCGGACTGTTTAGAATGTTGACAGACACCGGAGAGCCAATCAGCTTCGCTACGCGAAGTTCCGTTACGCGTAAAGTCCGCGAACCGGAGCGCTGCCCGGTCCGCTGTTACAGATATATATCTTTTTTTGAACGTTAATTTCTCAAAATCCACTGAAGCACATATATTGAGACCTAGCAAAGGCACATCGGGCTACCAGTCCCTACAATTTTGCCAAGTTTCGTGGAAATCCATTCAGCCGTTCGGGCTAAAAGTGAGGCCAACCGCCCTATGGAAAACTCAATGTTAAAAACACGTTTTGGGACCCCCCTTTTTTCTCGGCCCCCCCTTGACGAACCCCCCCCCAATTTCCAGGGGCTGCTCAGAAACAAAATGTTCCATTTTCCAGAAAATTTCAGCCAATTCCGTCCACAAACGCCAAAGTTATTAGACATAGAATTTTCAAAAATCCCATAGGGAAAAAATCCTAACTATATATACCTACTGGCGACCGCCAGTAGGTAATATATATATATACACAGCAATAACATCAAATCTAATTAATAGAACATTCTCGTATCAATTAAAACATTAAACTATTAAAAAAATCTTTATACTTAAATTTCCCACTACAGTCAGTGCACCAGTAGGGAAAGTGATGGATAGCAGAGGGGTAAAAATTACTATTCCTACTCCAATGAGTGCAACAGTAGAGAAAGTATTGGATAGCGTAGGGATAAAAATCACTATTCTCACTCCAGTGAGTGCAACAGAAGGGAAAGTGTTGGATAGCGGAGGGTTATAATGTACTATTCCCACTGCAGTCAGTGCAATAGTAGGGAAAGTGTTGGATAGCGGAGGGGTACACATTTCTAATCCCACTCCAATGACTGCCACAGTAGGAACGCATCCACAACAAAATCCTGGCCAACTCCACCAACTCCAAGGAACTTTTCAGTGTCATTCAAGAATTCACCAACCCACACAGCGAAACCACAGACATCACCCAGTCCCTAGACCTCTGCGACAAGCTTGGAACCTGCTACCACCTCAAGATCAAAAACCTCTATGACAACTTCATCGACCGTCCACCAGGTACCAGAGACGGCCCCCGCCCCCAGAAACACCAGCCAGCCCACCATCTCCTACTGGACACTGATCTCAGCTGAAGACACCGCCTAGACCATGAAAAGCATCCACTTGGGGGCACCCACCGACCCCTGTCCCCCTCACATCTACCACAGAGCCGCGGCTGCCATCGCACCCGAACTACAAACTACCATTAACACCACCTTCAAAACAGGCACCTTCCAAGACAACTGGAAGCACGCAGAGTCAGACCCCTGCTCAAGAAGCCCACAGCTGACCCCACCGACCTACAGAACTATCGGCCCATCTCGCTCCTCCCCTTCGCAGCCAAAGTTGCAGAGAAAATAGTCAACAGGAAACTGACACAATTCATTGAAGAGAACGCAATCCTCGACCTGTCCCAATCCGGATTCCGAAGCAAGCACAGCATAGAGACCGCCCTACTCGCTGCCTTAGACGACATCCACACCCTCCTGGACCAAGGCAACTCCACAGCCCTCATCCTACTCGACCTATCAGAGGTCTCCGACACCGTCTCCCACCGCATACTAGTCGCCAGACTACACGATGCAGGCATTAAAGGAACAGCCCTGAACTGGATCCAATCATTCCTCACCGGAAGAAGCCAAAGGATCAGACTCCCACCCTTCCTCTCCGACCCCACGAAAATCACCTGCGGTGTCCCACAGGGTTCATCACTGAGCCCCACCCTCTTCAACATCTACATGGCCCCCCTCGCAGTCATTGTCTGACAAAACAGCCTCAACCTCGGATCCTACGCCAACGACACCCAGCTCATCCTCTCCCTCACCAAAGACCCCAGCACCACTAAACTCAATTTCCAGAAAGGAATGCAAGACGTCACAATCTGGATGACCAACAGCTGCCTGAAGCTCAACACCGAGAAGACAGAAGTCCTCGTCCTCAGTACCACCCCTTCTGCATGGGACAGCACCTGGTGGCCGACCACACTCGGAAGCCCACCTACCCCCTCAGACCACGCCAAAAACCTCAGAATCCTACTCGACTCATCACTCACCATGAACCGACTGGTCAACGCCGTCACCTCCAGTTGCTACAACACCCTCCGCATCCTCCGCAGGACCTTCAAGTGGATCCTCCCGAGTCAAGGAAGGCAGTCACCCATGCACTCATCACCAGCAGACTGGACTATGGAAACGCACACTAAGCCGGCATCAAGTCCCTACTCCGCAAACTCCAGACAATACAGAACACCAACGCCAGACTTGTCCTCGGCATCCCCCGCCACGAACACATCAGCCAACACCTACGAAGTCTCCACTGGCTCACCGTGGAGAAAAGATTGACTTTCAAAATCCTCACCCACGCCTAAAAAATGCCTACACAACAACGGACCCAAATACCTCAAAGTCAGAATTAACTTCCACATACCCAAAAGAAACCTCCGATCTAACGTTGCACTGGCCGAACCCCCATGCATCCACAAAGCCAGAGCAGGTGGAGATCCTTCTCTCACATTGCAGCCAAAACCTGGAACGAGCTAACGGCAGACATCAGACGCGCCCCCTCCCTGAACACCTTCAGGAAGACCCTCAAGACCTGTCTCTTCGGCTAAACAGATCTGCCGAGCTCTTTTCCAGGGCCGGTTTTCAGCCGATTTTGTTACATGGTCGATTTTCAAGCTTTGCTGCAAAAACGGCCCTGTAACAAAAACGTCCCCCAGGGCCCCAAACCGGCCTCCCACCCGTGCGGAGCAACGGGTGATTGCCCGGTGCACGCTACGGCCAGTCCGGCCCTGATTGACAGTAGGGAAAGTGTTGGATAGCGGAGGGGTAAAAATTACTATTCCCACTCCATTCAGTGCAACAGTAGGGAAAGTGTTGGATTGCAGAGGGGTGACAATTAATATTCCCACTCCAGTAAGTTAAAAATTAAAAACAAACAAAATATTACCAACAACAAACATATTTAAAAAACTAAATAAATAAGAAATATATAAATATGTTAAAAATTTTAATACAAATATATATAATAATAAAAATTTGAGAAACATATTATATTGTTAAATACATATGTCAAATACCTATAAATATTATATTAAAAAAACAAAAAAGATATTTTTCAATAAATAAATATTTTTAATTAGAAAATATTTAGAAACAAAAACATTAATTATTACATAAATGTAGTGTTTTTATTTCCTACCCTATAACACCACACATTTCACAACCCACATCTAAATTAAAAAAAAAATACAAATGTATTAACTTCCCACACTTTACCCCTATAATCCCCAAAAAACAACAGATACAATTAAACTGTAAAAAACGTTATTACACAATTAAAAGGTATTTTCAATTAAAACACGAATAGTATTTAACAACTAATTTTAAAGTAAGTAAAATTTATTTAAATCCCACCCTTTACCCCTATCAAAGTAAAACCCATATACAAAAAATAAAGAACTACCCTAATTAAATATCAATGAATTCGTTAATATTAACCATTAACTAGTTATTAATTAATTAATTAAACCTAAATTACTTCCCACCCTTTACCCCTAAAAACCCCACAACCCACACCTAAAATTAATTACACAATTTCCATATTTAATTTTCAATAAATCAGTTATTGTCAATTAACAAATAATTATTAATTAATCGAAAATATATTACTTCCCACCCTATCCTCTACGGAGCACAAGGCACCAGTTGTCTGCCCTGAAACGTCTTTCTTTATGCCAACTGTTTCTGCATTCCCTCAAAATCAAGCAGACTTGGTCTTCACGGTCTCCCAGCTACCTGTGACATGAGACTAAATTTGCGTAATCCAGTTGCGGTAACTGGATAGGAAGGTAAGTGGGCGGAAGATATCTTATATCGACATAGGGACATCTCATTATCTGGGCAATATCATGGTATCTGATAAATTCACTGATTGGTGTTTCTGGTCTCTCCCTGGTAGCCATGGCAACAGATGCATTAAGATCTCCATTACTTTCTTCTTTAGCTCAGTCCACAATGTAGTCACATCTACTAATACCTAATCAAGAACCGTCTCGAACTCTAGTTCATCACCACTAGCCAGCCTTCTGTGGGATAGCCTAATAATAAAGTTCCTGGATTTTTAATTTCTCCAGATTAAAATCAATATTTAATAATTGTTTATTTTATTGTGTCTTTATGGACAAGCTTGGCTAAACAATCTAAGAAAGAAATGAATTTACCTTCTTATAATTCTAGCTATAGCCGAAACCTCACCCGCAGCTTGTCATCACTTTGCCCAATCTATGAAGTGGAATTAGAGAAGGGAAGGCATATTATGTTAAATGTGAGAATTGTTTGTGAGTGTAGGGTGAAATCTCAATTTTTTTTGCGTCCATTGCACAGTTCTTTGTAATTTGTCATGTTGAATAAAAAAGAATTTCCATAATAGGAGATTACAGGAAATTGAGAACTGCTGCCCTCTCAATCTTACAACTCCAAGGCAATTCTAGGGACCCTGCCAGCAAAGTGCTGAAAAATGGGAATGACAGCAGAAGTGCCGCAACACCAGTTCTCGTGGTAATTCCTCCCATCCTAGGGGAGTCTCAGGGTACAAGTTGGATAAAGTGGTATTTGACTATCCTGGAGTTACTCATAGCCCCTGGATACAGCATCAGAACTCCTTCACCCCTTTGAATAAGGTCTTAAGATTGCAAACTCTGCACTCCCGCCTCTTGTTGTGTTTATCACCCCTGACTTAGAGTAGTTAATGTTATAAATTGAGACCTTATGAAATATCTTCTCTTCTGTGCTGTAAACATCCTGTATTAGACAATCTACATCATTCATTGATAGAAATTTTGTAGGTATTGAAAAATTCTTAATAAAATTGAAAATTCAAACACTTTTATCGAATCCTGCCCAAAGAGATCTAATCTGCTGGTACCATAGTGACTTCCTTGTGTGAGATTAAACCGCGCGCACCTTCTGCCAAAATGTCTTAAAGAGTCGGTAGCAGAATCAGTAGATCACCCAGGGGCATCTTAACAAGGGCTGGTGATAACATTATCGCGGTTTTAGCGCCTGTTTTCGGGTGAAAAGCGGCGATACTTTTATCGTAATATCAAGGACACGCTAGCGCGTGTTTCCTTGACTTAGCACCTGTTTCCTGTACGCCTAACTTCGCATCTCTGATGAGATGCAAAGTGGGTGTCACTGGACGTACCCCTGACGGACTACCTTGTAAAATATCGCAAAATGTACATTGTGATATTTACAAGGAGGCCCATGCATTTTGGCAGATGTTTTTCGCCAAAAACTAAAGTCTGCAAAAATGCAGACTTACCTATACCTAACAATGGGGGTGGAATATGCTGATACGACCACAGGGTCGTATCAGCCAGGTTATTGCCGTTTTGCATGGAACATCGCTGGAAAACCAGCGATGTTCCATGGAAAACACCTCTATAGCTGGAAAATTATCGCCATTGCGCTATGCGTTGTTAATACAGTGATAGCATGCCGATAATTGCCACCAACAGCAGGCGATAAAAAAAATCTCGCTAAGAGCGGCCAGCAATATTTATCACTGCTGCTTGATAATATGCCCACAAGTTTGTCGTGTAAATGGTCTCATTAGTGTAGATTCCTTGTGTGTGAAATAAGTTCACCCAGTTTCTGGCTCCCAGGATGCCCTGCGATTAGTTTATTATATCCACCTACCTTTGCTCTCTCTTCCACTTGTGATTAGTGAACATTAACCATATTTTTCCATAACAGATTTCGAACAATCGGAAATTTGTCTGGTTCCTTATTTATCTCATCTCACAACTCCTGAGAGGAAGCCAACCTTGGCCGGTTGCCTCAAATCCTCTCTCCAGGTGGATGTTTGATCAGGGCTAAGGTCAATTTGAATCCTCAGCCGACTCGCTTGATGGTGGATTATTAACATTTATTGCACGCTTCGAAGGATAACAGAGCATAGACGTTGTCTAGTTCAGTGTCTGGACAAAGCTCTGCTCCGCCATTCTTGCTTTTAGACAAAAAAAAGATAGGAAGGGGCTGCCCGAAGCCTCTTTTTCTACGGTTATGTATGCGCATGTGTGTAGTAAGGTGCGTAGTAGTGACAATAGGTCTGTCGACAGACTGCAAATGTAAATCCACGTAGCCCAAAGAAACAACTCTCTTGCTTGGCCCAGATTAAAAAATGTTGGGGCATATTAGCAAGGGTGATATCGCCGCTTTAGCGGGATTTTTTCCTCCTAAAGCGGCAATATTTTCATCGTCCTATTAGCAAGCTTTTGCTAACAGCAGTTAGCGACAGCTTTTAGGCGATAGCTACAAGTTTGGGGCCGGCTTTGCATGTCAGCGATATTTATTGCTAATGACATGCAAAGTGGGCGTACCCAAACTGTTAGTGACTGAAAACAATCGCTAATACAGCTATCGCCTATTAGCAAGGCAGGCGAAGCGATTAAAAAATTCGCGCTAACCGCGATTATCGCTAGAATCTAATGCCTGCTAAAATGTTGACTTACCTGTATAGTCAATGGGGGGTGGATTTTCATATTAGCATTAATGCGAGAATATCGCTGGATTTCCAACGCTATTCTCGCATTTCACCACTGTTGCTGGATATTTTAGCACAATGGAGAAAAACGTTGCTAATAGCAGGTTTTCTCCGCTAAAGTATCCAGCGAAAGGCAGCGATAAAAAAAATGCGCTAGGCGCATTTAGCGATAATTATCGCTACTCCTTGCTAATATGCCCCGTATTGATCTTCTAATATTTTGGGTGATGCCATAATAATCACAAAGCTGATAACATCCTCCAAATCTCGCCCCCGGTACCGACAATATTGTTTTTTTAATAATTCCTTCTCAAATTGACTATTTAGTCTTTTAAAAACTAGGCACCCATGCAGCAAATTCCTCCCCAAGGCACTGGCGGAAAATTCAGTTCTGCAGCAGAGGAGGGCAGCAGGAACCTTCCTTCAGTGTCTAAAATACCATTCTTTCAACCAGGGCGGCTGACTCCGGAACACGGGGGCTCGCGGTTTGATCTCCAGAACCAGCGGTAGGTTAGCCCAGCACCATGTGACTCTGGGCAATAGTTCACTTAATCTTCCCGACGGCCCCCAGCGCCTTCAGACCCTTAGGGGTAATTGTTTGCGCTTCACAATTACCAGATTTATTTATTTATTTTATTTTATGTACAAGTGGTACATTTCTCTGGCGTATGTGACTCAATGAAGGTACTACATAGGCTTAAATGGCAGTAAAGCCGTGACAAAGTCCAGGACGAGCCTTGAGTATTACAATCTAATGGAGCGTTTAAATTTGCTAACATAGTAATCTGCCTGCAGTACCCTAAATAGATTAAGAAACTCTTCTCCTGCTCCTCAGTTGCTGTCCCCCTTCTCTTCCTGACTCTTCACTTTCTTCTCTTCACTCCTCAGCCTTTCTCCTCACCCCTCTTCCTTCTCACCTCTCAATCCCAAATCTCCACTCTCATCTCACTTTTCGATTGGTGAGGTCCACCATGTACTGTACAGTTCTTAATATGTCAAAAACATAAGTACCGTGGCCCTCGTCTTGAGGCCAGTTCCGCTTGCACCTCCCGTTGCTCGGATTTACAGTCCCAACACAACTACTAACCATCACACACCGTGTGGCAGTTCAGACTATTCCAGACCCCAAATTCTGTAAGAATAGCTTGGGCAACAGGTATTAGTCATTTTTAATGTATATTGAATTAATAAACAACTGTTGCTGTGCTGATCTCTAAATTAGACAAACAGTGCCACCATGTGGCAGACTGTCATAGGTGCCAATGTTGACAATTACTTGCAGGTGCCGAGCACCGGAAGCCACCGGCTCAAATTAAGCACTGCTTACACAGGTCTCTCAATTTTCTTTTTTCAACTTGACTAGATTCAGTAGAATACTTTGCAAACTAGGCAGAGCTTCCAATAAGGTTGAAGGCCCTCGGCCATAAGCTGCCCTTCCAGCCTCTGAGATGCCCTGCAGACTGCTCTGCCTCTGCAGACACCCTCTGCCCTGATGTACAATTGCATTTCAGATTTATTTTATAACTCTATACTTTGTGAAAAGTGGTGTGACGCGTTCTGTGTCCATCTCCTCAAGCAGTCCGGCTCCTTCCTGGACCTTCTGTGCTCAAAGATCAGCCTGAATGATCTGGCAATTAAAGGTAATTGTCACCCTGGCAACAGAGCTGGCTGACAAAGGCCCTGCATGAGTCACTTATCACTGCACAGCTACAGAGAGACAAGTGGGCTGTGGAAAGTAACTGAGACACTAAAGAGAGGTTCAGGGTTTAAGGGCACTGGAGGACCTGGTGAGATATTAACGGAACACGGTGCTCTCTGCATATAAAGAACAACTCTCCGCTAACTGTCCTGTCTGCCCCTCACATGTTTATTTTAAGGTTCTTGAAACAAAACATGCAGTATTGCAAATCTGTCTCTATGGGGCTGATTATGATGTTGGTGAGTCCGACACCGACGTTGGTGTCGGGCCCACCGACAGCTGTCCTTGCAATCCAACCGCCGCATTACAGTGTGTCGGAAAGACAACAAAATGCCTTAATGACAGTAGCTTCGCCGTCGGGATTATGATGTCGGTTTCCAACAGCCATTCCATGTGTACCTTGTAGAATAGCTGTTTCCTCCAAAAAAGGAGGTTGGAACCGCCAATCTATAGTCGGGTGGATCCAGAACGATACAGTGTGTCCGCCCTAACATCGTAATCAGTATCATAGTATGGATCACAAGTATTTATTAAGATTTTTCAAGTCATTTCTGAAATATCCATAGATTGAGTCTTTTTGACATTCCGGAAGGTTCTAGACTATCAACATAAGAGTAGAGTGTGAAGGGATAGTTGTCGTACAGGAAGTCACAAGAGAAGTGACATGTAGGAAGTGACATCACAAATGACCTGTGGGACGTGCAAAGTGATATCACAAAACGTGGGAAGCTGCAGAGACTTAAAAAAATACAAGATTAGAGTGGGAGCTATTTTCATCAGCTTTTATCTGGAAAAAATACTGCATATAAATAATGTGGGCCAGTCCGGATGGGCCTGTCTTGTCCTCACGCGCCCTCGGGTTCTTGGCTCCAATAGCTTCAAGTATTGATCGGTGATTGCACAGACACAGCTCGTCTTCGTGCCTCGGTGCAGCAGGCACAGCTTGTCCAGTCTCAGGCTCGCAGCACAGACTTACCGTAAGCAGCCCCAGCCCCACGGGGACTGCGAGAGCCCCCCCACACCCAGGGCACACGGTGTACAGCGCGCAGGCCTCGAGTTTCCAGAAATGGCCATCGATCTGCCGTCCGATGGACAGGGCTGATCGATGCGTTTCAGCCTCGCATCCTCGGCCCCTTCCCGCCCTCTTCCTGCGCAGCTTTCGAGAGCTCGTGGGGCTGCCAGACCTCGAGGTCACGAGGATTCCTGGAAGAACAGAAAGAACTGAACGTACATCACCCATCAGAGAGATGCCTCGTGCCCCGGTGACTCACGGGAGCGGCGCTGACATCCAGAGCGCCTCTGACAACTTCACAGTGCAAAGTGCAGAGCAGGGCTTTTTCGGAATTTTATATAAATGGTATCATCTCCAGGATGTGTCTTGGTTTGGGAGTGGGAGGAGGACAGGTAAATATAGGAACCAGGAAGAAAGGGAGTCGTCTGCATAAAGGTCGAAGGGAAGGTATGAATATAGGTCTTGTGCACACGTTTCAGGGAGGTAGGTTCTTATGTCAGAACCAAATAGTTAGGTACAGTTCATTGGAAGAGCGTAATAAAAAGTCGAGATCCAGCGATGCATGAAGAGTGATTTATAATTCAGTCTTGATCAGTACATGTGAAAGTAAAACCGGCCGACACGTGTTTCGTCACATCGTGTGAAGGATGTGACTCTTCAGGGCTGAGACGGACATAAGGTTTGAAAAACAATAAACAATGATGGGCAAATCAAATGAAAAATTCTTGGCGTTTAAAAGAACATTTGGGAGTAGACTGAATGATCGGAATCTTAAAACCTAATGGTGAGGATTCACGAGAGTTAAAGGCACCCATAGGTGGTGGAAACCCTATATTGTGAAGAAAAACATAATGATGTGACACTTTAATAAGTACATACAAGCCAAATCGCGTGTGGTGACATACAGCCAGATTCATCAAGCCAAAATCGGCTCGCAAAGGGCCACATTCTGAGAATCTGGTCCTTTGCGAGGGCTATTTTTGCATTTGGGATTCATCATCCCAAATGCAAAAATCGCAATTCTAGAAATCGCTAAATTGCGAATAATTGCATCTAAGGAATCTCAATTTGAGATTCCTTAAATGCAATTCATGAACCATTTTAAAATTGCGAATTCGCAATCTGGGGCCGCTATTTACTGCGAAGTCTAAATACGTGGTAAATAGCAAAAACTTAGAAAAATGAAATGCACTTTAGTGCATTTTTCTAAGTTGTATGTTACACTCACACATGTGTGCGCAACACCAGTGTACATTACCATTTCAGGGGTGCTACAGGGTGTCCTTCGGACACCCTGGCACTCTTGAAATCGCTTCCTTATTTGCGATTGGCCCATAGGAATGAATGGGGAGTCATTCCTTATTTGCGATTCGCAATTAGCGAATCGCAAATAAGGAAGCAGTAGAAATCGCAAAAAATATTGCGATTTCTACATGCATCCCATTTTGTGAGTCTTTAATAGCGATTCCTTAAAAATCGCTATTAATGACTCGCAAAACAGGACTTTGGTGCATTTGGGAGATAGTGCATTGTAAAGGGAACTATATGGCGAAGTTAGAGTAATATATGGAATGACCGAAATCTGTAGTGTTGGCTGCGGCCGTTCCTAAGAGAAGACAAAATTACGCATACACGATGGAGCGATCATAGTGTCAGGTTTGAACAATCATGGTGACAGGGTCATTCTAGAGTAAATCATGTATTTGACCGAAATCTGTTGTTATGGCTGCGGCCGTTCCTAAGAGAAGACAAATATACGCATACACGATGGGAAGATCATAATGTAAGGTAAGAACAAATATGGTGATAGAATCATTTTGAAGTAAATAACTCGGAAGAATAACTCGAGAGCGGTTTAAATGTGCGGGTCAAGGTAGGCCAAATTAGTCGAGTGATATACGACAGAGGCAAGATCATTTGCTAATGTTTTGTTCTGATAATTCGTAATGACAAATAACAATTCTTAAAAGGCCTAATGTACTGTCAACAGAATTGTGGCATAGACCAGCAATTATGAGCATTACTGTTCGAAAAGAAAATTCGGAGAGTTTCATACAACGTACATCCAGACGCATTCCATTCTCTGAGCAACAATTCTAAAAGGCAAATGTGACACATTTGCCTTGTAGAATTGTTGCTCAGAGAATTAATAATAAGAACAGGAAGCCTACTCATACGATATTTGTTTTCTCCCATTTACACACGATGGATGTTGTATGAAACTCTCCGAATTTTCTTTTCGAACAGGTGCCATCATGGCCGCCTGGAGGTCATGGCCCCTGGTAGAATCATATTTACCTTCTACCCACCTCTTGCAAACAACACTTGGCACTGCCACTAATGCTATGTGCCTGTTGGGCGCACACCTAAAGGGCCAGTGAGCAGATCAAGATGTAAAGACTTGCGTTGTAATGGCATAGCGTGGCAACATCGCGGTCACTGTAACGACTGCGATGTAACGGCACACGTTGTACTGCCTCGCGTGGTAACGTCATACATTCACCAAAAGGGGCGGCGAGCAGATAAAAAACACACACAGATCACAACACCTCATACACATTAAACAACACCGTAAATATATGATTCTGTGGTTCACAGGTTTTTTTAGCATGATTATGGATTTGCTGCAATTGTCCCATAATCGATAATCTGCAGATTATGGCAAAAAAATGTTTGTTTCCAACTCATACAGATCAGAAGTGCCCAAAAACGTGGCGACGTGCTCATGTGCAGTGGAAGGCCCTTCGCAAAGGTAAACTGGTCATCTTCCAATTGCTTATGGGTCTGTTTTTTTTGTTAAACTGCTTCTAATAAAGTGACATTTTTGCCCAGAAAGTATCATCATGTGTAGAAATTACAAATTAATGAAGTAAAACTATCACGAAATGTGTCATATTGTGCAGCATTCTTTAACTTTTCTTGCCGCATACTTTAACCAACCCTGCTGCATAATGTGGTACTCCCCGGTTGCATACTTCCAGGGGCCCTGCTTATAGCCCACACCTGGATACCCAAACCTCCTGTTATTGGCTTGCTGGCTTGTTTCGGTACAGTGAGCAGGTGGCATAGAGGGTCTGAATTTTTCTCAGTTATAATGGTATGCAGATATTTAAGAATCTGGTGCAACATCTGTATGTTCGAGTGGATGGGCCCGATTCACAGAACTAACTTAAGACAAAATCCTAAACTTACTACCATTTTGGTATTCACAGAAGGCACTTAGGTATAGATGCATCAAAGGAAAAACCGGTTGAAATCGGGCAGATTCTCAGAATCTGCCCCTTTGCAACCAGTATTTTTGCATTTGGGATGTCCCAAATGCAAAAATCGCAATTTAAGAAATTGCGATTACTTAAATTGCGATTGCATTTAAGGAATCTCAAATTGAGATTCCTTACATGCAATGCATCAAAGTAAAAAAAAATTGCGATTTCGCTATTAGGGGGAGCAAATTACCATGAAGTTGAACTTCATGGTAATTTGCAAAAACTTTGAAAAATGCACTAAAGTGCATTTTTCAAAGTTCCATTTTCCACACACACATGCCCTTGGGGCATGTGTGTGTGCAAGATGTTCTCATATACAGATTTCAGGGGTGCAACAGGGTGTCTTTTTGACACCCTGGCACCCTTGAAATTGCATTCTCAGTTTGCGATTCTCTAATTGAGAATCGCAAATTGAGAATGTCTTCCCATTCATTCCTATGGGCCTACAGGCCCATAGGAATGAATGGGGAGATATTCCTTAATTGCGAATCGCAATTTGCGAGTCGCAATTAAGGAATGTTTAGAAATCGCTAGTATTTTTGCGATTTCTACATGCATAGCATTTTGCTATTCCTTATTAGCGAATCCTTATTTTTCGCTAATAAGGAATCGCAAATGGCATTGTTGATGCATCTATACCTTACTCATGTTGGTATTCACAGAAGGCACTTACTCATTTCGGTATTCACAGAAGGCACTTACTTATTTTGGTATTCACAGAAGGCACTTACTCATTTCTGTATTCACAGAAGGCACTTACTTATTTTGGTATTCACAGAAGGCACTTACTCATTTCGGTATTCACAGAAGGCACTTACTTATTTTGGTATTCACAGAAGGCA
Source organism: Lissotriton helveticus (assembly GCF_964261635.1). Lineage (NCBI taxonomy): Eukaryota > Metazoa > Chordata > Amphibia > Caudata > Salamandridae > Lissotriton > Lissotriton helveticus. The sequence goes on from NC_136072.1 coordinate 24,955,029, forward strand.
CTTACTTATTTCGGTATTCACAGAAGGCACTTACTCATTTCGGTATTCACAGAAGGCACTTACTCATGTTGGTATTCACAGAAGGCACTTACTCATTTCGGTATTCACAGAAGGCACTTACTTATTTTGGTATTCACAGAAGGCACTTACTTATTTTGGTATTCACAGAAGGCACTTACTCATTTTGGTATTCACAGAAGTTAGGAATCCTAACTTTAGGACTCCTAAATGCCTTCTGTAATTACCGAAAATCTTAAAGTTCAGGATTTTTCTCAGTTTAGGAGTAGTAAAGTTAGGACTGCTAACTTTAGGAATACCAAAATGAGTAAGTGCCTTCTGTGAATACCAAAATGGTAGTAAGTTTAGGATTTTGTCCTAAATTAGTTCTGTGAATCGGGCCCTATATTTTCACAGGTGCAAACTCCAACCTGGCCGTGGCGTCTTTTAAGATTCAAAATAAAGCTCACAGTGCTTCTGAGGTGTACAAAGAACTGTCTCTCGAGAGTATGCCTTCTGTGAACGCAGATCCAGGAGCTAAAATAAACATTCATCACTCAACCAATGCTGTAAGAAAAGGAAAGCACACAGGCTCGTTGTGGTCTCAAAGAAAGTACCTGAGAGCTGCAGTCTTTGTCTGGTGGGGGGAAGTGAAATTCCTGGCCTACTGCCTGGTGGGGGGTCACGTTGCAAACAGCGAGAGGCAGGCAAGCTGCTCAACGACGTCACTTCCTTCCGCGGTTAGGTACATGCAAACCTCTGTGCACTGGAGGACTCTGAAGCACATGCTCCCTGCTCTCTACCTTGCTGAGTAATAACCGTGGCATCTCATTTCAACTTTCAAACAAGCATTGGCAAAGCCAATAGGTCTAGCTTTAATGTGCTGATGTATTCAAACACAGGCATGCACATGTTGTTTGCATGTGCATGCAGAACTTTTCAGTAACTGATCTCTCTGGCTTTGCATATCCGCAGCTCTAGCATGGAGATACCTGTCCGGGGGTGTTTCCGGCGCTTTATAAATTCCTTCATCATCATCGTCATGTGTTTCATGCACACGTGCTATATTGCATGTTGCTGTCTGACATTCGTTTTTCAGGGAGCTGATGCTGCAGCCTGCTGCAAAATCGGCCCCCAATAACAAAAATGGCCCCCTCTGATACAAAACCGGCTCCCACCCTTCCAGCCTCCGGGGGAGACGCCCAATGCCTGCTAAGACTAGTCCGGCGCTGTAAACCATTGACTCTGTCAATATTCTTCAACTTCTGTTGCCCACACTGGGAATTGAGGTCTGCCTTTCATGTTGACCATTTACCAAAAGTCATTTCAGAGGTTGGTCACCCAAGAACAATTCAACAAAAGTGTGCACCCAGTACATCGAAGCAAAATATCAGCAGGACATACTGTTGAAAAAATAATAGAGGCAGGAAGGTAAGTCTAGACTTTCTATACCTAACTATTCATATATGTACTTATGGGGATCATTGGCGTAAAGTAAAATGTAGGGGCCCGCCTACAGAATGTTATGAGGGGGGCCTATGTATCCCATTCTCACAAATATATATTGATTTTGGGCACTCACACACACAAGCTCACTCTCCTGTTCCCTCTCCCTCTGAGCCAAGGTTTGGTTCATGGCCAGGCCGGACGGTGGACCCAATGACGCTCCGACAGTGTTGTCGGACCAGCTCTGGTGAGGGGGGAGTGGAGAGGTGCAAGTGTGCAGCACTGCTGCTTTTGTCACGTCACCCAAAACCGAACCCCAGTAACAAAGCCGGACCCCCCCACCCACTGAAAACCAGCCCCCACCCTTCCAGTCTCCTGAGGAAATGCCCGATACCCGCTCCGGCCAGTTCGGCCCTGGTCATGACTCTAGCTGATAAGGAGAGAGTAGCGGAAACACCATCAAAGAAGTCTCCTGTATCATTTGTATGTTTGACTGTTTTATAAAGTGCTAAGGTGCCAAAAGGCTTCCAGAGCTGATAGAGATAGACGTTGGCGAGAGAACTAAGATCAATCATCATGAGAACAGCCAAGCCTTGAGTTTTTTTCCTGAAGCTGGGTTCATCTTCCAGCAACCTCAGTAGCCTGGTCATCGAGTTCCGCAACTTCGGGACCAGGAATGAGGAGAGTCTACCTCCCCATCTTCATCTCTTGATCCTCAACGCCTTTATGAGGTGGTCATGGGATGACCGGAGGTTCCTCTTTGGTACATATGGTGAAATAAGTTCCCTGAGTATCGTACAATGCTCACCCCGAGGTGGTGTACCACTTATAGGTTGGAGGGCTCGCCTTGAGCTCCCCACTGAGAAGTTGCGTGGGAAGTTCAAATGCTGGACGGCTGCTTGTGTGGTGGGTGAGGAATAAACAAACATTTGAAGCAAAAACGTCTTCTTTTCAGGCAACTACACTTTGGTGACAAGGAAGGATGGAAGCCCCCAAAGATTAATCAGATTTTCATGACTCTTGACTGCATGGTGCAGAAACTCTGTCTTCAAGAAGTTGGTTCAGCTTCTAAGTATGTCTCTTTATTACCCCCCTCAAGGACAGGCTTCAGCTGCCTGATGGTCCAAGAAGTAAAGACTTGGAGATGCAGGTGAGTACCGTCTGCGTGCTGGTGAGCGGAGAGGTCCATTACAGATGCCAAGATTCCATAGTGCTTATGCGTGACATTTTTATTATTTCTGTGTGGTTATGAGTGACATTCAACGACTATGAGTGACACTTTCTTGCAAGCAAAACCAAGCAATGGAGACGAGGGAAACATATAAATATCAGAAATTACACCCATATTATTATGCAGTTCAGCCTCAACGAGCAAAGTTGCTATTCACGTCAATGTAAAGCAGATCTCAGAACTCAACATATAGACAGCGTGTGGATTACTGGTTTCCCACTGGTCTCCATTACCACTTGAAACCCACAACTGGGGCTGTCAGATAACAAAGTCTGACAGCCGACTCCAAATAAAATAGTAGTGAAATAGAGGTGGACTCCTTCGGTCTTTCTTTCCCAGGGACGTCATCTTCCTGGAATCTCTCAATATCCACCACTTCCTACAAATTCTCGCGCCTTCAATTCCCCGCCCAAATCTAATCTGCCAATTGCCTTTGATTCGATGCACTCAACCCTTCAAGCAAGACACGTGTGAGTACAAAAGGCATTTGCAGTTTGGAGATTACCGCTTCCCTTTAATCAATTATTTACCCTGACACAAGGCAGAAGGCTGAGTAATAAACAGCCTCACACTATATCAACTGCTCTTAGCTTTTATTTATCAGCACCCAGCTCTGCCGGGAATGTACTCTCACTTCTGGGCATCATGCTAGCAGTAGACCCTGCCCACCTGGGCAACGTTGGGTTCAGTGTAGTTGCTGCAAGGACCTTGGTAGGTGCACGCAGCTTGGAACTCTGGGTTCCGGCTCGCGTGTGGCTGGGTGGATGCCTTCCGAGCAATGGTGACGTATCTTCCGGTGCAGCAGCCTGGGGATTTTGGAAGGGGTATTTTTTCTGACCATAGCAAATCCTCACGCTAGTGGGAAAGGCAGCCGCAAAAATCCTGATATTTCGCTCCTTAGCCCGTTACTCAGATTTAAACCGGGTTTCTAGACTACCGCAACTCTGCCCGACAGTGAGCTGTAACCGTCTGTCACTACCTGCTTAGTTCACCAGGCTCACAGTGTGTGCAGGTGGACAATAGAAGCTAAGAATGCTTGGCAATGCATTTAATGAGATGATGCGGACCACCACATTAAAATGCGTTAGTCTAACACCTGATGAGTGGTACCTGGCAGGGCTGGTCCATCTGACCGAGCAAGACCCCCTAGTGGTTCCACATGCACATTGAAAAGTAAATGTACCCAGTTGAAGTGCTCAGGCACAACTCAGTCGAGCCTGTTTTTACCCTCCACGCCCCCACTTTGCGCCCATTTCCAAAACTGCAGTTGAGAGTATCTATACATTAAGTGAATTAGTCAACTTTCTTTAATGCATCTATGTCATCATGGTTGATTTCTTCAGGACCAAAACATACGAGTACTCGGCTTAGGGGACAGGGACTTATTTTCAATTGTCAAACTTTGACCCCGCCCAAGAGAGCGCGCATGTACAATGGAAGGACAAGCAATGCCGCGAGACTGCTGAATTCTGTATCCATTATTCTGCTGAGGTATTTTAAGCAGCATGCTCTGTGACAATGTTATCTCTCTATAATGGGATTGAAACCTTCTTGGGTATGATACAAAAGAGAATGCAGGGGTTTAGAAAATGTGGAAGTAGTTTGAAAGGAAAGAAGAATGTACAAGTATGACTGAGAGTTCAAAATGCTATTCAGCACCATGTACATAGAGATGTCAGACAATAGAAACTCAAGGTCTGTTATCCTTTGCATGGCAGCCATGTTTAAAACTTGTGTGTCTGGAAGTCGCTGGGTATTAATGTGGTGTAGGTGTCTGGAAGCCTCACTTGCTTCAGAGACAGAGTCCTCAGAGGTTGTATGACGTTACAACGCATGCCTTTACAACGCATTTTTTACAACGCAACATCCATTACAACGCATTCCATTACAACGCATGCCATTACAACAAACTTTCTAAAACTACCATTACAACGCATTCCATTTCAACGCATACTACCTTTACAGCGCATACCATTACAACGCATACCATTACAACGCAAATTTGGTAAGTATTGGATAGTATAGGGGTAAAAATTACTATTCTAACTCCAGGGGGTGCAACAGTAGGGTAAGTGTTGGATAGTGTAGGGGTAAAAATTACTATTCTAACTCCAGGGGGTGCAACAGTAGGGTAAGTGATGGATAGTGTAGGGGTAAAAATTACTATTCTAACTCCAGGGGGTGCAACAGTAGGGTAAGTGTTGGATAGTGTAAGGGTACTATGCGTTGTAATGGTATGAGTTGTAATGACTGCGTTGTATTGACATGCGTTGTAATGGTATGCGTTGTAGTGTCATGCGTTGTAATGGTTGCGTTGTAATGACATACGTTGTAATGGATCTTGCGTTGTAAAAGTTTCGTTGTAATGGTAGTGCATTGTAAAAGTTGCATTGTAAAGGTTGTTTCCCGTTTTGACACCGTCGACAGTGCCACCTCACTGGTGTGCCTGTCACAGGCAGGCCTTTTGGGAGCTGTCCTGATCGGCTGAGATGCTGCCAGCCTGGGTGACACAACACTGAAGGCCAAAAGCCACCTCAGTTTTTCAAAAGCAGCCTAAAACCTGTTTTTCCAATTTCCTCCATGCTAAATGTCAGGACACAGCCTGTACAGACTGTCCTCTGTCCCTACCCAAGTCACAACATAGGTTCAAGTTGAGCCTCCTTCGGGGATGGGGGTGGTTGAGAAGCCTCCAAAAGCAATTAATACTGGCATTTAAAAATTTTAATTTTGTGAAATGTTGCAGGGAAACATTGATTTAAGCCGGCTGTTGACACACAATGTGGCTGAAATGATATGTTGTCAGAGAAGCAGCCAGATGTGCAAATGAAGCAAACGTTAAATTAGAGCAGTTAGCAGATGAATGTGCAGTGGACATTAGTAAAATGAAAAATGTAAAGCGAAATTATAAAGTTCACTTGATCCACAACGAAATTGAAGAAATGGGTTTGATTATTTTGTCAGCTCATATAAAAGATGTAATTGAGAAAGCCAGAGAGTGGGTTGATTTAAATAAGTACAAAGAAAGGTGGAGGAAAGGGACATCAAATAAAAAGAAAGCAAAGCAGATTGAAGCTCAGGCATGGGGTGCAGCAAGTGATTCGGAAGCTGAGACGGGAACAGTTTTGGAATTTCCTGTGATGCAAGTGCGCCGAGGTAATTTTGTGCACGTGCCATGGGCCAGAGCTGATCTTTATGCCCTTAGTAATCATTTTCCAAAATAGTAAGGTGATAGAAAACTAGAGAAGAGGGCAAAGAAGTTCACAGGTTGACAGACACTCTGCTAGTGTTGTGGATGGATTTTTGTTATTTGAGATAATAGTCTCCCTAGTGATTTGTGGGCAGAGTGCAAAGTACTAGTTGCATGGCCAATTAGGGAACCAGCTAGAGGAGGTCCTACTAATGTTCCTCTTGTGTAGGTAGCTAATAAATTCAGACAAGTGACTGAGCGTTTGACAAAAAGAGTGCCTGAATAGGATGTAAACTGGCTGAAAATGCTGAGAACTCTCCAGTAGATGAGAGTCAAGAAATGCTTTTTGTAAAAAGGCTTATGAAGATTTTCAAGAAACACAGCAGAGTCGATGATCCAGAGAAAAATAGTCTCAGACAGTGTATTTGTTTCTGATTTTGGTATGGATTTAAGACCAGAGGTTAGCAATCATATACAGCAGAGTGAGTTGTACTGGCTGACAAAGAGCACAGGTTAGATCTTAACTCTGGCAAAAGATAGTAGTGGTTATTTTGATGTGAAGTAGGAAAGGATTAAAGAGCAGCTGATGATTTCTCAGATTCAGCAGTTTAAGAGAGGATCATCCAAGAACTAATTTTGTTCCAATATTAATTATGTTCAACTGGGCATAAAAGAGACAAATTGAATCGAAGGTGTGAAAATGGGAAATGGAGTGATGCAAATAAAAGGTGGTAGAAGAGGGATGATGAACAGTGATGGAGAAAATGTAAAGGTTGAAAAAATGAAAGGAAACACTGCTTTTCACATCTGCGGGAAGACAGGGCACTGGAAACATGAGTGTCCCCAGAATCCAAATAGAAATCCTGGTGAAGTTCTTCCCTAAATGCAGAGTCACATGAACCCCCAGAGGAAGATAGCAGTTAATGACAGACAGCAGAGACAAGACTGATTAAAGCTCAAATTCAAGTTCCTCAGAAAGCAAAGGAACTCTGACAAAGACCGTTGGTGAATAAAGAAAAGCTGAAGAAGATGTTCCACGGAAAAAAACTTACATAAGAAAGTACTGTGAATGAGTCTATTTCTGAATCTGATGGGAGTGAATTACCTGTAGCCAAAAGATCGACAAGAAGTAGAGTTCTGAAAAGTATGCTTCACCTGAGTGGGTATATCTAGACATGTATATGTATATGAAGAAGAAGACGGGAAGAGTTACAATCCAAGGAATCAGCGTCAGTACAAATATGAGAGTGAGCCTGACAGTTGAGCAGAGACAGAAGAATAAGAAGCTCCTTTAGAAAGTAGAGAGAATCTTGATACAAAGTTAGAATGAGTAAAACAAGACTGGCATGAAGTTTTTAGAAAAGTAACCATTAGGAAGATTGTTTTTTTAATTTTTGCTTTGATTATTGGTTTAAACAAATAAAAAGACAAGATGAAGATATCAGTGTTTTAAAGAATATTGTTGTTGACTTTTAATTTGAAGAGTCTCATGATAATTGTAGGTTTCAATAAGAAGATGGAGTTCAGCAAATACTGTAAAATTGTAGGATTAGTGTTTATATTGGTCTTATTTTTAGTCTTAGTTGGGCTGTTGCTGTGCTTAGTATTGATCTAGCAGTTTAACAACAACAGATACTCCACTACCATATACTCACCTGGGCCCATAAAACTCACAGTGCATAAAACCACTGGGGTCAAGTTTATAATTTTTCCACAGTGTTCAAGATTAGTTATTTATTACTTCTAACTAACCTATCACTGATCAAAAAGTTCTTTCCTCTGGTCAATGGACCATTAGTTGAACTAGTTGATGGTGAAAATGACATAAATTAACTATACTTTTATTCAATGTAAATAACCACAGACTTAGGAAAGTTTTAAATCTTTAACTAAATTAAAGCATGTGAACCACTTCAAAAATACAGCACTGTCACCATCATTCACTGGAGATAAAATTCAATTCATTAGACACCAAGCATATAATTCGGACTCATACAATGATCAATGCTCAGAAAAAGGAGAGGATAGAGAGAAAAGTACATCAGTAAAAATGAGATATGTATCATTACCAAGGATGGTGTGAAAGACCAACTCCCTGGCCAAAGGGCTGGTGAGGGTCCCTCGGGATAGGGCAGGAGGCAAAGACTTCAGGACAGGAGTCAGGACAGGATAGTTACCCACTCTAAGATACCGACGATTGCATCGCACCCCTCTCTGACACTCACTTCCTTCTCGAGATTTTTCCGCAATCTTCTGATCTAACCCAATTAACTAGGATAGAAAGTTCTGCTTCAAGTTCTGCGTTTGTTTCTTCATCAGCATCTCACAGCATCTCTCCTAGCAACAACAGCATCTCCCACAGCAACAACAGCATCCCAAAATTTTCTGACAAACAAACTAAAGCTATCTCAATTATACCTTCCGTTCTACATATTCCACCCATTAATGTTTCAATATCGTAAAAATATTAAATCTGATTGGTCAGACAAGGGGGAGCTCTATCACACCATGCGTACATGTCATTAGAATCAGTCAGACTATTGTTCGCAAACCCATCCGCGTAATTTTAATTCATAAATTTGATTTCTCACACAAAAGTGCTCATTGCTGAATTCTTCACCATCCGTTCCGAGAGTATATCACTTTTGTCCTTGGCTCCTGTTCAATGTCTAGGTCATCCTTCCGGCTTAACTTTCATCAGTCATGCGCAGTCCTCACGTGACTCAGCTTAATTCAGTTATGCGAGAGAGGCCCAAATACACACTAGTGATAAAGTCAGAAAGACAGATATTAAATTTCACAATAAAGTGGTCACACTGTATACCACCCACTTCTACTCTATTCCCCTTTACTTATTAATACTTTTCCCACATTATCATCCATAAAATAGCTTATTTTCATTTCAAGCAAGCCAATGCCATGCACGTGAGTCTTCAAGACTCCATTTTAGTATCTTCTGCTCATGCGCAAGAATTCCCCTCCAAGCATTAATACGTCATACTACGTAGATGTAGTTGACGCATGCACACAACCGTTCCCCGCTTAAAGCGTTATTAGTCCATCGTTCATATTATCCACGTTAGTAAACACATAAGCAAGCTTCTCAAACCAGAGTATTCATGTGGTGCGTATTAGATTCACGAAACATGATTTAATAACTTGTTAGTAAGTTAAAGGAGCAGATTGCCTCCGAACAAGTCTCTTTTCTACGAGTCCTTTCTCCATCACTATCTTCAGTGGGACTTGCTTCTAGAAATGTTGAATTAGCTACTATTAGAAATGAATTAAGACATGAAATGCTAGAGCATAAGGAGAATTTAGATAGTGAATTTCAGGATACTTTCTTGTGTTCTGAACTGTTGCAAGTATCAGTGCCGTTCCGCTGAAGTTCCATTGCTGGGCGTATTATAAATTGCCATTGTTCGAATGTTGCATATTGGGTTGAACATCCCCGTACGGAAATAAACATGGAAGGTGATAGATGCTTTCCTAGAAAGCACTATGCATAAAAAAGCTTAGAAGTGACATATAATATTCTAATTTGCCCAAAAAGTTGTTACTTGTGAATATGCCGTGATGAATGTGCACTTCTTGTAATTTGTTATGCAAGAGCGAACTTTTTATAAGAACCCCTTGATTTGGGGGCTAAACCAGAGGATGTTGCTTTTCTACGAGGTATGCTGCTCTATTCTCTCTTATGATTTTGCTGTTCATTTGGGACTTGGCATTTTTCCTGATTCAACTGCTCTGTATAATTCTGACTCTTCATGGCATTTATTGTGCACCCCTTGATTTTTGAGAATTTTCTCTAATAAAACCCTCTAACTTTTCTCCTGATCTATAACTCAGTCATTGAGTGGCCCATATGATTTAATTTTTTACTTTGCTAAATTCAAGTTGGGGCAGGTGCCTTTAGTGCAAGATCAACCTGGTGTAGAACTATTTAAAGAAAATTGTGGTAATCTGAGATTCGGGGGTGCCATGATTATCGAGGCACCGTCCTGAATATTGGGGTATGGGGTTCAACTTCCACGCCGTTTAACACAGCGGCATACCATAAGAATGCTGCTTTGGAACAATTGAGTTACAAACTTGAATTTACTAAGTAATAAACAAACATTTTAAGGGAAAGACAAAGCATAATTTAAAAAGTCGACCACCGACTCATGCAGGAATGTTTCTATACATCCAATCTCTATTATTTGTTTGGTATTTAATGAAATTGCTGCAACTGTGTTAGGATAAAGCCATTTTGCAAAAGCACCAATGCCTCTGCTGTCATGAAGGTGTTTAAACTGAGACAAAAATCTAACTTTATGACTTTTGGTATTTACAAAGGGCATTTACGAGTAATTAAGATCGACTTTTATCTCAGTTTTGGTCTCCGTTAAACTTAAGACCAAAACTTACGTTCAACTGAGACAAAAGTCTAACTTTACTACTCGTGTGAAAGAAAGCATAATGAACCTTCTCTCAGCCAATCCTGTTCGATGTCACAGCTTTGGTTCTCTTTCAAGTTTTAATCTAGCACTTAGTCGACAGCAGGAGGAGCAGTTCCTTCCTCAAGGGTAGGAGCTGCATTGTCTTTAGCATCTGCTGTGACATTTCACCTCTCTCAGAAAAACACGTTTTTACAAAAATCAGCAACGTTTACAGCAATAGGTGGCTGATGTGGCAATACAGCAAATCATCGATTATGCGGAATTTGCCCCGGCTCTGAAACCCCAACAATCCCCGACACTGGCTGTAGGAAGCTCAATTGAGAATTACCACTGTTGCCACCCAACAGCAATAACCAGGGCAACTGGAATTATCTGATTCTGTGGCTGTGGTTTTACTGGCATAATTATGGATTTACCGCATTTACCACATAATCCATCATCTGCTGCGCATTTTGAAGATTTTAACCAAAAAGATAGTTTCTAGCTTAAATGGATTAAAAGTTACTAAAAACGCGTTGCTCATGCGCAGTGGAAGGCCTATTGCAAAGGCTAACTGGTCATGGTTCAGTTGCTTGTTTCTGTGATTGGTTGTTTAATTGCCACGGAGGTGAAATATTCGCTCATACAATATTAGCAGGAGTGGCCTATGCAGGTAAGAGCCGGGCAGGGGGGGGCAGGGGGCAGAGGGGTCAGGGGGGCAGGGTGGGAGGGGACTCGATACACGACGAAGAAGGAAAATGAAATAAATATTTATTTTTCCCTCGTCATCGTCTGTCGAGTTCCCCCCAACCCCACCCCACCGCCCCACAACTCTTACCTGCACAAGTTGCTCATGACTATTACTATGTGTGAAAATGACAAAATAATGAAGCAATACTATCAAGAAATGTGCTCCATTGTGCCGCACACTTTGCCTTCTCTTACCACATAATTTAGTCAACCCTGAGGCATAATTTGGTGCTCTTCTGCAGCATAATTCCAGTAGCCAATAACAAAAAAACAAATCTTGCCAGCGGGCCACTGCATCTTGACGGTCGTTCGGGTTGGACAGAGTCAGTCACATGACTTGACACGTGACTGACTCCGCCCCATCTCTATTACACTTTCAGAGGCACAGGCCTCTGTGGAAAGCAGCTTGTCTTTCTGTAGGGTAATCAGATGGTGTTATCGATGCATTGTTCGAAATGTTTTAATCTAATCCAGTTTCTTCTGGTGCCACTAGCTGTCTCTTTTGAGCCTGCCTGTTTCTGTTGTCGATAACAAATCTCAATTTTGTGACGTGGAAATTCTAGCTCACTGTTGTGTGCTGAGTTTTTGCCAAAAAGAGACCTCAGAATTGTGTTATTGGTAGAAGAGGGTGAGCACCTGAACAGCGAAATGTCATTTTGCTTTGGGCCCTGGAATCTGTGCGCTTCAGGGGGATGGTCTCAAAAAGGACTTACCTCGACTCGTAAATGGTGCTGAGTTTAACTCTATTCTTGCACGGCCTAGACCCCAAGACTGGAATGGAGGCACGACTGCTCTAGCGGAGACCTGGGGTTCCTAGGCATCCCCAAGCACAGCCCCCATCTTTTCCCCAGCCTAAAAGTACAACAGAGTTGAGAGTTTGCACTTCTTGAGCCTGAGAGGCTAGCTTGGAAATGGGCTCACTTGCAGGGCCGGACTGGCCAAAGGTGGCACCAGGCATTTCCCCGGTGGGCCGCCAGAATGAGGGCCGATTTGGGGCCTCTGGGTGTCTGCGAGTGTTACGGGGGCCGCAATATCCTCCCCTTGTAACAAAATCGGCCTAAACCGTCCCTGGCAAACTGCTCGGTCGAACCCCCACCCTCCCCCAGGGGGGGCAGATGAGCAGTTTTCCAGGGTCGGTTTCGGTTCCCAGTCCGGCCCTCCTCATGTGCACAGATGGGAGGCCTGGGACCCTACGAGCCAAGCATGCAAAGCTCTGTGGGCTAAAAGGGCTCCAGCTTCCCCGTGTGTGTCTCAGCCCAGGCAGTGTCTGGAGTCTTATCTCTGGCACGCCCACGTTTTCACAGGTCTTTAAAGACCATTTGCATATTTACATACCTTTGTAAACTGGTTACTGAGGCTTATTTATATTTTTCTGGTTCCAGTACCCCCTGGGCCCCCATTCTGCCTTTTCCGTACATTTGTATTTTATTTTTATTGCTGTAGTGTGAGACTGTATTTCCTGAAAAGAAATATAAAGTAGGGGTACCGAAAAAAAATGCCAGCCATGTGTTGTTTAAAGAGCCTGCAAAGGCCTCATCTTGACACTAAATAGGGTTATAAATAAAATAGTCTGTATTCATTTGTAATGTGATTTTTCTGACTCTCTTCCCTTTAATTATCAGTCATGTATCATTCAGGCAGTCCTAGAACATAATTAAAAATGCTTTCTATTTATATTTGCTGTTTCAAATTATTTTGTACCGTCTGGGACCTCAATATAATGAGCCAGCAACCCTAATCTCAAGACTAGAAGTTTGTTGCAGGATGAGCACAATATTTATTTCCTCCACCCCCGATCCCCGGACCCTGAATAATGCCATAATAACAATAGTTTATGTTATATCTGAAACCCTACGCCAGCCCTCAATAACATGCAGAGTTACTTCAAAAGTCTGGGAATGCACTCTGCATTCAGACAACTCTGCCTTTCATTTTCACACTCGCCCTGCACTCCCAGCGATCACAATGTAGTCATACTGATCACCATGCACTCACACTGATCACCATGCACTCACACCATTCACCCGCACACCCTGCACTCACAGTGACCACACTGCAATTATGCCACTCCCCATTAACTCACACCAATCTGCCTTCACTTACCCTGCAGTCACATGAGCACACCGTTCACTCTGCACTCACAGTGATCACTCTGCACCCACAATGCATTGCACTGTTCACCCTGTACCTCACCCAGCAATCACATGAGGACACTACTCACCCTGCACTCCTGTGACACTACACTCACCTGTCCCCCTCACTGCCCACTCAGCAATCTCCCTCAAGCAAGCCCATCACTAACCATACATTCATTCGTCCCACTCTGCACGTATATCTGCACCCACATTCATATGGTCACCTCACTCTCCCTGCAGTCACTCCTCTTACCCTACTCTCACACTGTCGCATCGCTCACCATGCCCTCACATGGGCACTCCTGCCACCCGCACAGCGCAGAGGGTTAATGTGCCTGCTACATAAATAATGTGTACCATCCAGATCACAGAACTGAGTGTGAGTAAACTACGGGTAGCCCTGTAAAAAATCTAAATGTTTGTCAAAAAGGTGCTATAGAGAGATGAGGTGCATTGTTGGCGAGTGGTAATGAGGGAATTCATGGAGAAGGAGGACATGGAGGAGGGGGTGCCACAATAGACTGTTGCACCATGTGCGACCAGTTCTAGGGCCAGCCCTGGCTGGGAGTCTTAGTCCCCCCCCCCGAAGTTTGGGTCTAGTTGTGCTCCTGCTGGGAGGGCCCAGTACTTCTAAACATCTCACTCACCAGAACTTGTTGCCAGGTGACCCCGTGTGACTCTGCGTCAGCCCCACTCGCCCCATTCCTATGGGTGGCTTGTTTTTAAAGTATCTGTATTTTCACAGAACGCTCTGCAGGGGGTCTCGGGTGAGCCAGTCCTCTCCTCTGGCACTGATAGCCTGCACTCACTACCAGGGCACTCCCTCATCCTAAACATACCCTCCTGTTCTTGTAAAATCCCAAGATTACACATAAAACATTATAGAGGACATTATACCACATAAAGTAGTCTGCACAGGACACCAGAGTGCTCGCGCGCCGCTCCAGCTGCTGATGAAACCACCTTCGTCATAAATCACGCGGAATATTCCTTCGTTAATGTCAGCCAGCGCGGCATCTGGAGGCTGTGCCAGGGTTATTTTAAGGCTGGCACGAAGGGCATCTCCCAAATAAATCTATCCTTTAGGACAGTGGGTGGGGGAGGTGGACGCGAGGGACGAAGGTACAATGTGACGTGTAACCCTCGGGGCTGCAGGTGGTACAGGAGCTCTAACCCACCAGGCTAGACGTGTGACCATCGCCGTGACGTACTCCAAAAGAAGTCCATTGGCAGCCATGAGGTAAGTTGTAAGTAAGAGGTTTACTAGCTTAGTTGCAGGATGGTAGGTACAGGATGGTAGTTCATTAGTTGAGCCCCACCAGCAGCAGCGTCCTTGCTGCTCAGCCCACACACTCCAACTGTCTCTTGCTCCACTCCACCAGGCACTCCAGCGGTCCACTCTATCATCAAGCATTGTAACATTCCACATACACATCACATTCATACTGGCTGAGCAGCAGGGAGTGGGTAACCAGGGAAAGGATGCATTATAATAAATCAAGGTATAACAGTGTACGGTCGAGCTCTTTAGTATGGTGCACTCTCAGGCTGCTTGTTGATGTAACACTGGCTCACAAGGCCCACTTACAACAATTATAACAACTTGCCACGCAACTCTAAGCTCTGGACATCAGCCGAGGCAGTGAGTGAAGTCACGAGACACCATATATATCGTGATAGTGATACTGATGAGGGGTATAAGGACTGACGCCTATCTGCTCTGTCGTTACCGCTACAGCCCAGCGCCCCAGCATGTACACCCATGCCAGCAGGGGGCACTATACTTGCAGACAGCAGCAGGCCCGCACTGGCCCTCTGGTCACCCTGGCGTTTCCCTGGTGGGCTCCAAGGTAAGGGTTGCTATAGGGCTGGGGAGGCTGCTAAAATCCAATCATGATAAAAACTATATATATGAAAAACTGAGATTTAAATTTCAGCCCATAGTTTCTAAAAACATTCTTTGGGAAGGTGGGTCCTCACCCTTCCTTCTCCCCACAAACGGAAACACTCAGGGGAGGGCCAGGTTTGCTCACTGTTCCATGTGGCAGGATCTTTGTTGGACCAAGGGATTTTATGGACACCTTTATCTGTGGCGTCTAATGTGAGCGTCTAATGTGAGCCAGAGACCTAATGTTAAACCTTAACACAAGCTCTTACGCTGAACCTTAACGTGAGCTGTTACGTCGAACCTCTTCTCTACGCGAGCTCTTATGTTTAACCTTAACGCAAGCTCTTACTTTCAACATTAACACAAACTCTTACACTCAACCTTAACGCAAGCTCTTCCGTTGAACCGTAACAAAGCTCTTACGTTGAACCTTAACACGAGCTCTTACATTGAACCTTTTCTCTACGCAAGCTCTTATGTTTAACCTTAACGCAAGATCTTACTTTCAACCTTAACGCAAGCTCTAATGTTGAACCTTAATGCAAACTCTTATGTTGAACCTTAATAAAGCTCTTATTTTGAACCTTAACACAATCTCTTACATTGAACCTTAACACAAGCTCTTACATTGAACCTCTTCTCTACGCAAGCTCTTATGTTTAACCTTAACGCAAGCTCTTACTTTCAATCTTAACACAAACTCTTACACTCAACCTTAACGCAAGCTCTTCCGTTGAACCTTAACAAAGCTCTTACGTTGAACCTTAACACAATCTCTTACATTGAACCTTAACCCAAGCTCTTACATTGAACCTCTTCTCTACGCAAGCTCTTATGTTTAACCTTAACACAAGCTCTTACTTTCAATCTTAACACAAACTCTTACACTCAACCTTAACGCAAGCTCTTCGGTTGAACCTTAGCAAAGCTCTTACGTTGAATCTTAACGCGAGCTCTTATGTTGAACCTTAACACAATCTCTCACATTGAACCTTAACACAAGCTCTTACATTCAACCTCTTCTCTACGCAAGCTCTTATGTTTAACCTTAACGCAAGCACTTACTTTCAATCTTAACACAAACTCTTACACTCAACCTTAACGCAAGCTCTTCCGTTGAACCTTAACAAAGCTCTCACGTTGAACCTTAACGCGAGCTCTTATGTTGAACCTTAACACAATCTCTTACATTGAACCTGAACACAAGCTCTTACATTGAACCTCTTCTCTACGCGAGCTCTTATGTTTAACCTTAACGCAAGATCTTACTTTCAACCTTAACGCAAGCTCTAACGTTGAACCTTAAAGCAAACTCTTATGTTGAACCTTAATGCCAGCTCTTACATTGAACCTTTATGTGATCTCTTATGTTTAATATTAACGCGAGCTCTTATGTTGAACCTTATTGCGAGATTTTACGTTAAACCTTAACGTAAGCTCTTATGTTGAACCTCAACATGAACTCTTATGCTTGACATTAACACGAGCTCTTATGTTGAACCTTAATGCGAGCTCTTATGTTAAACCTAAACGCGAGCCCTTACGTTGAACCTTAAATGAGCTCTTACGCTCAACCGTAAGACACACTCTTATGTTCAACCTTAACACAATTTCTTACTTTGAAGGTTAATGTGAACCCTTACGCTCAACCTTAATACAAACTCTTAAGTTGAACCTTAACGTAAGCTCTTACTTTCAACTTTAACGCAAGCTCTTACGTTTATCATTAACGCGAGCTCAACAGGAACTGCAAGCAACGGAGCAGCCCAGAGGTTGAGAGCAGTCAAAATCGGAGAGTGGGTTACTCCCCCATGTGATGTACTCTCTTTCAAGTCTCTTTAAAACCTGCCAAAAAAGTTATAAAAGAGATAGTGATAAAATGTAATTCGATTGACCTTTAAAGATTCACATATTTTTGTCCTGCCTCCCACAACCCAGTGTATGCTATTGTGTCATGGCGTAAACATGAGCGCAACTCGTGATACGCAGGAGGCGGCGAGGACAGGATTACGCAAGAGTGGTTGTGCTAAGGGGCAAAAACTGAAAGTCACAAATCTACGTTTATCCTAGCTATCACTTGTGCCCAGCAATTTGTGAACGAGAAAGACCAAAGGGCCTGGAGCCACCATGAACACAACTCAAGATGATAAATAAAAAAGCATTTCTAAGTGTAAAGTACTACGTAACACTATTTAACAACATATCTCCTGATACACATTTACACACTGTGTACAGTTTATCAACAACAAAAAACCCATTCTGCATTTGATGAAAGACCTCATGATTCATTAAAATACTCTGCATTCTTCTTTTTTTTGTATGCGCCAATAAATGTGTTTTGGGCTCTAAAGACTCCCACTTTGGCACGCATATACCACTGGAAAAACAGTAAAACTCCTTGGATGCCACGTCGGCTTTTGAATGTTATGAAATTGCTGCCGCATTGCACCATGGGAATGCTTAGGAGGAGCGGGCTGTGTGATGGGGAGAGTACTTACCAATGAGAGGACTTTACAGGCCAACGATGGACTACTACCCGCAAATCTTTATTACGCACGGATCTTGGCTTGGTTTTCCAAATGGCTGTCCTGACAGCTTCAGCTCCAATCTAGGTCCAAAATACTGACTTCAAAACAAGCTTTGTCAAAGCAAGTAGGGCTGGTGTTGGCTTTGACAATCCTTGTTTTGTATTTCTTCATGGCTTTTGCAAAACCTTATTATTGGGGAAGCTGTGAGGCCCTGGTCAATCTAAAAACATTGGTTAAAAACAAAAATATTTTTGGGGTCTCAAAAAACACACATTGCCATAGTACTACCTCATACCTAAGAGAACTACTTTGGATGTAGATGTGCTTGTTGTGAAAAAGAGCGGGATGCTGTCACTCACATTGATTTTAGCCAATAGCTGAAGTGGGCTGACCCATAACCGGTGCTGTAGCGGGACGAAGAAAATGTGAATGACACAATAACAGACCAATGGATAAATATGGCTGGTTGAAAGTCACTGTAAGTAAATATATACTACATACAATTCTGTTGAAATAAAAAGATCTTGTCCAATGCCAGACCGAAAAATCAGTGTTGTTGACAGAGCAGTAGTCTGTATCTGGAAATCGCTTCCTCTGCTCGGCGATGGCGTTATCCATGAATCTGCGAATGCGCATTTCGCAGTGAACAGCCGCGCTCTTCATGCCGCTGTGTGGTCCATATGTCTGTATTAAATGAATGCCTCTGAAATCTGAAGCTGCTCAGTTTGTGTACTCTACCATGAGGAACACAAACACATGAAAACATTGCTGGCTGGGAGCACAGAACTGGCAGTGCACGCGCACCCTTGTGTTCTCTGCTGGAGACATAGTTGTTTGTGGAAAGCCTTTCCAGCTTGGCTCTTGTGAGATGGAGCTCTCTCTGCTCCTGTCGCAGAGCAATGTGTTGAGTTTCGTTAGTCATTCAATCTGTCATACTATCAAATTCAAGGGACGGTAGTGGCTCAGGGGCTGATTCACAGAACTAACTCAAGACAAAATCCTACACTTACCACTTTTTGTAATTAAAGAAGTTAGGATGTTGTCTTAAATTTGTCTTAAGACAAACTTAAGACAGACTTAAGACAGATTTAAGACAGGTTTAAGACAAACTTAATACAGACTTAAGACAAAATCCTAACTTAAGTCTGTCTTAAGTCTATCTTAAGTCTGTCTTAAGTTTGTCTTAAGTCTGTCTTAAGTCTGTCTTAAATTTGTCTTAAGACAGACTTAAGACAAAATCCTAACTTAAGTCTGTCTTAAGTCTGTATTAAGTCTGTCTTAAGTTTGTCTTAAGTCTGTATTAAGTCTGTCTTAAGCCTGTCTTAAGTCTGTCTTAAGTTTGTCGTAAGTCTGTCTTAAGTCTGTCTTAAGTCTGTCTTAAGACAAACTTAAGACAAAATCCTAACTTCTGTGAATAACAAAAGTAGTACGTTTAGGATTTTGCCTTAAGGTAGTTCTGTGAATCGACCCCTCAATCTCTTACCAGCAATCTTCATTACACTGAGTCCTTCTCTTCCTCTCCGCACAGGTCTTCTGAGATGGTTGGTCAACCATTCAAGACAGGCAGCCGAACGTGCCTTCTGAATCGGATCTTAGAGGATCGAACATAGTCTTCACCTTCTATGGGGTATAAAATCCATATTGGTCAATCCCCTGCCCCTCTATACTAACAAAGCCAACATTTGAAACTGGGTGCGGGACTCCACACTACATGTGTTGAGAATGGAACACAACACTTCTGATGAAGAAGAGGGGTCTCTCCACAATGACAACAACACTCTCCACGTTCACGAAGCATCTCAAGACCTTGCTCTTCGACGAACCCTAATGAACATCCTGGAGCTGTGCCCCCTTCCCCCCCCAGTGCCTTGAGAACCTATGAGTGAGTAGTTGCACTTCACCAACCCCTGATTAATTGATTGATTGGTCGATGATTAATGTTACTAGGAAGCAATTGAGGCATTTCCACTTCAACCCTTCAACTCTCTTCTTCGTAACATTCATTGCTTCTCTGAAGGCACCAAAACCAGTAATACGGACTTTGCAAAAACCAATATCACATGTACTTTATTTTACAAGCGATTAAATCATCTTATACAAAAATTGACTAAAATAAATCCATCATTTAGGCGTCCACCAGAATCCCTGATACTGACTTGTAATACTGCACAGAGGTATTCGCTGCTGGCCATGTAATCAATTATGGATGCGCTGGACTCACTCCGAGCATGGATGTGACTCTAGCGGAGGGATTCTGATCTCTCTGGGGCTTGATCTATGCTTCTAAACAAGGAGCTAAGGGCCATATGTATCAAGGCCAAATGGGTTTGCGAACCCATTTTCGCAAAATGGTATGTATGAAAGAATTTGGGTGCAAAATAAGGAATCACAAAATTTGCCATTCCTTATTTTGCGATTGCAAAATATGCGATTCCTTAAATGCAATGTATGATGCAAAAAAAATTACAACATGCCCTTAAGGAATCGCAAATTACCACCAACTTGTAGTTGGTGGTATTTTGCGATTTCTTTTACAAATGCACTTTATGCAATTTGTAAAGGTGCCATGTGACGCTCATACATGCCCTTAGGGCATCTATGTGTGCCGTATGCGCACACATGTCATTTTCAGGGGTGCAGCAGGGTGTTCTTGAGACACCCCTGCACCCTTGCAATTATTCTCATTTTGCGATTAGCAAATTGCGAATTGCAAATTGAGAATAATTTCACATTCATTCCTATGGGCCTCCTGGCCCATAGAAATGAATGGGAAATTATTCCTTACTTGCGATTAGCAATTTGCTAATCGCAATTAAGGAATTTTAAGGAATCGCTAAAAAAAGCGATTTTCTACATACATACCATCACAAAATATTATTTTTCAGACAAAGCGTACTATGGATATCCAAGTAATTATTAAAGTTATCTCCTAAGATTAAGATTCAGAGAAGATATATTGCAGAATAATGCCTTGGCCACAATAAAAAATGTGAAACAGCTTTCAGAGCAAACAGAAGACATGGCGGCAGAACAAATTAGTTTGAAAGGAATTTGAATCAAGTTAAGTGAATGCCCCAAATTCCTTCTTCCATCCTACTGAAGTAATTGACACAAGATAAAACTACTTGGTTGACAAAATAATAAATAGCTCAGAAGGGGGTTAGTTTCAAATCTTTACCATTAGCAAAAGGTCCCACCATTGCCTGATTCTCAAACTCATCTAATAACCAAAAAACCAGGACTTCTGAAGTTGAGATATCTACCCCTACGTCCAATGCCCTTATGGCAGACAATTACACAATAGGAGTTCCATAGCTGGCACTAACAGGAATCTGTCCTTTGGTAAATCTTTGTCTTTGGATATGGGGCACAAGTCAGCAAAAAGGCCAAATATTAAAAGGGCCTTAATGCTCTGAAAAAAACATCAGAATATAAGGTCTTCATGACCACTGAATTATCAATTCCACCTATCATGGACATCCCTCATGTTGTAAATGTAAATGCCAGCATTTGTAAAGCGCACAGCTACCTCCGGAGAGGTGTCCCGGTGCTGGGGGCCGTCGGGAAGATTAAGTAAAGCATTGCCCAGAGTCACATGGTGTTGGGCTAACCTGCTGTCGGAGCTTTGGTACGAACCGTGGACCCTGTGGTCCGGAGTCAGGCACCCTGGCCACTGAGCCACACCTCTTCCACATGTTATGGATTAGATTTCACTGCAACAGGCAAAGCACTGCAAAACATGTTACTTGCTTTCAGAAGGAGAAAAAGTGGTTGTGAAATTGAAAGATCTTGAAACTCCTAAAACGGTCTGGTTGCTCGGTCCAGTAACAGTGTGAAGTGCATTATGTGTGCAAACCAGATGACCCTAGGAGAACTGCATACCCATTCTTCCATAGCTTCACATGCAACAGATGGAGCTATGGCATCAGGAGAAAGCGTAAACCAGTCTTGTGGGGAAGCGTGACAAGGAATCGACCTAGCAGCCTTGCAAAGGTGGAGTTGCGAACTGAGGATTCGCAGGGGTATTAGTTTCGAACATGTCCATGCATGGTGACCTGACCCACCTCACCACTAGTCAGAAGTCTAACAGATGAAGATACTTCTCAAGGGTTGAAGGATATTTGTCCATTGAGCTTCTCCACTCTGACTTTGCCCTTTTCGACGTGTAGAGCATTGTTCTCATTCGAGTGCTCGCGACTCGATGCGTCCTTGTTTTCTGCTTATGCTAATAAATGCTTTAGGAAAGTACGCTCCTCTGACGTTTCAAGTCTCTCTTTCACATCTTGTCCTCAGAGACAAAGTAAATGATGAGTAACTCACTCAGCCACAATGTTTACATACTTGTTGCATCATGAAGGTAATTTTCTTTGGATCTCCTGATCTCTCTTCGACACCTAAACGCTCCCTTTGTTTAAATCTATCTCAAATCTGCATTGCAAACACTTGAGAACACTTTATAAATGTTTGCATTGCCTTTGCTTGTCGAGCTGGTTTTACGTTTTCCATGGGACGTCCCTGGCCGAATGAATCACAGTAGATCTCTTTTTCTTTTCCTAATCAATCCTTTCAAACTGTGATTGCCGCATGAGCGGATATTCTATCACATTGGCAAATGCACTGCTGTCGATGACATGATGTGGCCCCTCTGTCCACATAAGGACATTTGAGTCTGATCTGCCATCCACTGGTACCTGGTTCTGATTCAAAATCTACTCAAGCCTTAGCCTCATGACTATCCTCTTGTACCACCATCAGAGAGTCCTGTTCCATTCCAAAGTACAGCGCAGCAGGTGCCTTATTGCCCTTAGCTGCGTGTAGAGAAGACAACAGTGACTGGGAATCTCCATCTGATGCGATGAAGGAACTGCACTGTCTTCCTCTGAAACAGAGAATAGCCTTTAAGTCTATGTGTATCGTCTTCAAGACCCTTCAGGGAATGGGATTGATTCCCTTACAACGGCGCCTAATGAGATATACTCCAGAAAGATGCCTCCGTTCAACATCAGCGAACCTCCTATGCGTAACCCGATTCCGTACGACCAGACAAGGTGGTCGAGCCTTTACGGTAAAAGCAGACCAGTTCTGGAACAAGATATCAGTCACTCTCAGATCATCAACTGATCTCCTGAACTTTAGGAAGGCCTTGGAAACCTGGCTCGTACCTAAGCGACCATGTGGTCTTCTTGTACTCGCTTTTACGGCCAGTATGTTCAGATGCAAGCTCAGTGCCAGGATACCTGTAAGGTGACAGTAGGTGGTTTATACATGCCATAAATAAATAAAAGATTGTGTGACACCAGAGTCACTGCCCACACTTCATAATGGTATCTGTAGCAACAGCTAACATGCACAGATGATCTCAAACTCCATCCTTCAGGGGTTTCACCCTTTATTACGAAACAGGGACTGAGACGTCAACGTCTTGCAGCGTCGGAGACCACCAGCTATGCGACGGGTGGATCTCTGGCTTGAGGTCTTATGAGTTCACCAGACTTACACACACTCGTCAACCGATGCCTCTGCTTGCACTGTGACCTATGGGCCCGCACACCGCATTGCCTCATCTCACACCGCAGCCTTGGGTCTACCAACGACAGCGCTTGAGCAACGATAACGCCACTTCTTTCATGTAACCTGCCAGCATCACCCCACTTCGCACCACCCCACTTTGCAGCGCAGCCAGCCTTACTTCACAGTGTTAGTTAGCCCGGGTCTAACTAACACTGCTGGATGACCGTCACCGAGCCGATGTCTGCACCGCAACCTGAGGGCACTGCACACTGCACAACTCCACTTCACACAAACGCCTCAATGCCTATTGACTCCGGTGCTACTGACTTCAACCTCACAGAATTTAACCTGCAACGGCAATCCAACTCCTGCACGGGCCTCCGGAACTGACGCCTGCCGACGCCGGCTCCTCAGAGCTCATCGTGGGGTCCCTGACAACCTGCATTTCTAAAGGTATTGCTTGCGGGTCTTCCTGATACCAGAGATGGTCCGCAATGCCACTACAGGCCTGAATCGTTAGATTTGTTTGTTCAAGACAGACAGAGCTATCGACTTCAAGGAACTGTATTTCAAGTCTATTTATGTATTATTAGTATATTGGTAACTGTATGTTGGATTTTTATCGTTTTGGTCTTGTTTTACACAGATGAATATTGGCTTAACACCAGGAAGTAACCTATGTGTAACATGGTTATTGGGAAAGTAAACATACAGATCGTGGCAGACTCTGGGTCACCATACACCATTGTGCAAAGTTCTGTGCTACGAGGACACATGTGCAAAGGTTCTGGGGGACCAGTTAAATCCCACTGACATTGACCCAGTCACCTTCACGGGTGAAAAAATTCCTATGGTGGGCTTTAGACAACATAAATTTGAATTCAAAGGTAGAACTTCTCAAAGAAAATTGTACATAGCAGGAAAAGGGCTGTCTGTATTTGGCTGGGTTGACCAAGGAAATGTAGGCATTACCCTGCATCTTAATGTTGTAGACCAAGTGATGGTAATGAATGAGCATGTTGAACCCATGGTTAATGAGGTCAAGGAACCATTTCCAGACGTGCTTTCGGGGAAAAGTGGGACTCTGAGTGGGTTTGTTCATAAAATTGTGTTGAAGGAGAATGCAACACCATTTAGTTACAAGGTCAGTAATATACCTACGGGTTGTAAGTCGAGTGCAATGAAAGAGTTGGACCTTCTGGAGAGTAAGGGGATAATTGAACCTGTAGAAAATGCAGAACGGTTGGCACCCATCGTCGTAGCTCGGAAGCCTGATGGCTGGTTGCGCCAATGCATTGATCTCAGGGACTTGAACAAGAACATAGTGATAGATAAGTGCACCCTACCTAAAATTGATGAGCTCCTGTCGAAATCCAAGTGTATAAAATGGTTTTCAACAATAGATTTGACCTCGGCCTATCACCAGGTTCAGCTGCATACATCTAGTAGACATCTTACTGTGTTCGTCACTCCTGTCAGTGTTAAAGATTCATACACATGCAATTTGGCCTTGTGTCAGCGGCTGCATGTTTCAGCATCTTATGCACAAACGTTCAAAGTCATCGAAGGAGTGACGCACTTTCCGGATGACATACTGGTGATGGGCCAAGATAGACTTGAAGATGACACCAGGCTAATTACAGTGTTATGGAAGTTGGCTGACAACGGTCTCATGTCTGAGTTTGAAAATGCAAATTAGCATTGAATTCAGTAACACACCTGGGTCATGAGGTAGGCGGAGTTGGAATTGCCCCAAAAAGAGATATTATTGAGGCAGTCAGGAATGCCCCACCACCTACATCCAAAGAAGAGGTTAGGTCATTTGTTGGCCTTGCTGAGTTCTGCTCAAAGTTTTGCAATGAAGACTCATGGGTTGAGACTATTGTTGAAGGTGGAATTCGGTTGGAGTAAGGACGGAGTTGAAAGCAGATTTTGAGAGGATTAAGCAAGACGTTGTCACAGTGGTTCCCTTGCAAGGATTTGAAGTATGAGCAAACAGCATTGTTACCACTGACACCAGTGGTAAGGCACATGGAGAAGTTTAAACACAGGCATCTAGTGTGGGGGAAGAACCCGCTGCAGCATATGCATCCCAATCATTATCAGCCGAGGAAACATTCTCAGTACTTGAGAAGGAAATGTTGGCTGCAGTTTGGGCAATGGAAAAGTTCTGGCAGTATTTGTGGGGATCCCGATTTGTGCTCTGCAGGGATGTATGATGTTACAATGCATACTTTTACAACGCATACCTTTACAACGCATTTTTTACAACGCATTCCATTACAACACATACTACCCTTACAATGCATACCATTACAATGCATAACATTACATTGCATGTATGGTAGGTATTGGATAGTGTAGGGGTAAAAATTACTATTCTAACTCCAGGGGGTTGCAACATTAGGGTAAGTGTTGGATAGTGTAGGGGTAAAACTTACTATTCTAACTCCAGGGGCGTGCAACAGTAGGGTAAGTGTTGGATAGTGTAAGGGTACTATGCGTTGTAATGTTATGCGTTGTAATGGTATGCGTTGTAATGGCATGTGTTGTAGTGGTATGCGTTGTAGTGTCATGCGTTGTAATGGTTGCGTTGTAATGGCATGCGATATAATGGATGTTGCGTTGTAAAAGTTTCATTGTAATGGTAGTGCGTTGTAAAAGTTGCATTGTAAAGGTTGTTTCCCGCTCCGCACGGACCACAAAGCACTGGTGAAGGTCCATGCATCCAATGGTATTATTAGGGCAATGCCTCGCATTGCTAAGATGACCTTGAGGGTTCTAGATTTTGTGTACAATGTAGAATATTTACTGGTATAAGGAACAAGGTGGCTGAATATTGGAGTTGTGAAAGAACAAGCACGTGGAGAGGGGGAAGAGTACAGTGTACCTATGGTTGGCGAAAGTAAGGCTGCCATTTTTGATGAGAAGCGGAAAACCAAATCTGAAGAAGGTGAAACCTTGGTTCTGGTCAAGCAATGTATTGTAAAAGGTTGGATGAGTAAGGGGGGTTTGAGCAGTGATTGCAGGAAGTTGTGGGAAATTAAGGAAGAATTGTCCCTTAGAGGGAGCTAGACTAGTACCTCTTGCAGGCCTAAGATTGAGGATTTGGAATAAACCATGAGGGACACCTCAGCATAGTCAAACTAAATAGGAGATCAAATCATTTTATTGGTGGCCAGACATAGATGTTGACACTGAAAGGTTTGAGAGGGGTTGTCAGATATGTGTTAATTCCGACAAGGCGCAGTCTGTGTTTCGACCATCTCTGGGGGACCACAGGAAGCCAGAGGGCCCTTGGGAAGACCTGAGTGTGGCTATTCGGAACCCATTCTAGATGATTGGGGCATTTCCGAGCACGTTGTCTTTATGGGTCATTGCTCCAAATGGCCTGAGATTGAGGTGTCAGAGGTTGCAGATGCGAAAAGCAATCCCTTCCTTTTTGGAAAAGACATTTATAAGGACGGGCATTCCCAAGACAGTGACAATGGATCACAATTTGTTTCAGAAAAGTATGAAAAATTCCTGAGCAGGAATGGGATTTGTGGGTGGAAGACTCCGGTTAACCACCCTGCGGGGAATGGCACAGTGGAATGCTTCAACAGAGTGGTGATGGGTAGTGTACAGACAGCCATCAATGCTGGGTTGGATT
Source organism: Lissotriton helveticus (assembly GCF_964261635.1). Taxonomy (NCBI): domain Eukaryota; kingdom Metazoa; phylum Chordata; class Amphibia; order Caudata; family Salamandridae; genus Lissotriton; species Lissotriton helveticus. The sequence goes on from NC_136072.1 coordinate 24,981,775, forward strand.
GGGTGAAGAAATTGCACAACACGATCTGGCCATACAGAATTACACCTACCGTAACTGGTTACAGTCCCTCTAAAATTCTTAGGAGAAGAGAGCTTCTTACAAAAGATAACAGAGCTTGGTTGAATTTGAAAACTTGTACCAAGTAGTCATCTCGGTGGTGAAGAGTAATTTGACGAAAATGCAAAAGCTGTACACAACGTATTATATTAAACCAAAGAGAGGGGCTCGGTCTTACCCAAAGGGAAATAGAGCTCCAGTATACTGTCAAGTAAAAAAGAATTTTTTCCTTTTGTGGAGTTAAGTATTCTCAAAATCAAGTAATCACCACACTCAGTCAAAAAGCTCTCACTCAAATACACATTTACAACTTATTGTTTGGGAAGTACTCAACACAAGAAAAACCTAATTGTTGTAAAAATATACATGTTTATTTTCAATAAAAAGACATAAATCAATATATAAATTCATTAAAACTCTATGCAACAAAATGTTAAAAACCACCTAGTGTGGACAGGGAGAAATATAAGACACGACAATACACTTTGTCTTTAGTTTGGTTAATTTGGATACTTTGTTGACACCATGGGAAGATTTATTTTCCTTATACCCAGCTATTTGGTTAAATTAACCAATTAATTTAACTTGAAACGCGATCGTGCAGACGCGAGTGAGGCACTCCGGGGACGCCTGCCTGGTAATTTTACAAGCCACGAGTGTGAGATACCCGGGTGCAAAAGAGCCAACATTATTAGAAAGATCTCCCCTAACAGATTCTAAGGGAGAAAACGGCATGGTGGAAAAAGTACTTTGAGAACCACTAACGCTACAATAGAAGTAACGAGCCTCATAGGAGCATAAATAAACTTTGAGGAGTAGAACGAGGAAGTTGAAACACATTGAAAAACCACGTTCGAAGCCTACCATCGCATTTTTTTAAAGTTGTGTGGGAGATCGAAATCCATGAAGAAAACGACCCTAAATAGGATGAAGTCTGAATAAATCCTAGTCACCCAGATGCTTTTGCATAGGTGAAACTTTGAGTGTGGAGAAAACTATATATTTTGTCCTGAGGAAGGAGGCTATAATCATCTAAAGCTTCCGAAACGCGTCGACGCTTTACAGAAGGGTTAAATTTGGAGTTGTCAGCAAGTAGCTGGGTATAAGGAAAATAAATCTTCCCATGGTGTCAACAAAGTATCCAAATTAGCGCAAGTCATTGAAATGACTTAAGATGTAATGCCAAGCGTGGTAACAACGCGGTTGTTGTAACAACTGCGTTGTTACCTCCTGCATGGTAAAAGTACGCTTTGTTATGTGCTATATTTTCGTGTGTATATACATGAGCTCTTGTAAGAGCCTTAGTTACAGTGGCATGGTTTCCAAAAAGTAGAGACCCCTGAAAACCGTCTCTCAGGTGGTGCCCACCCAATGTAAACTGTGTCAGCACGGAGATTGGATTGGCTGGGTGGTGGCACGATTCCACAGGCTCCAGATGGCACCCTCTGATTAGGATAGATTAGTGAGGGGCAGAAGAACTACATGTCCTGGAACTTAAGATCCAAACCCTTACCACCCTATACTCTTACCGACACCTAAAAACTAATGTGGATGTGTGTGTGGATGTGTGTGTGTGTGTGTGTGTGTGTGTGTACACATATATATTTCTGCACTAAACTTTTCTTATTTGTAGCACTGTGTACCATGTAAAGCGCTCTGATACCCTCACAGGTCAAGTTCGCGCTCTATAAAACATAGTAAATAAACCAAACTAAAGACTTAGGGCCAGATGTAGGTCGGTCGGTAACGGCCGAAAATCGGTATTTTCGGCCGTTACCGACCGGTATGTAAGAATTGAAATGTAGGGGCATATTTTTACAGAATCGGTAAATTTACAGATTCGGTAAATTTACCGATTCTGTAAAATACCGAAACGGTATTTTTACCGATTCGGTAATTCCCAGTTGTAGGTGGGACTTTTCTGAGTCCCAAAGGCCCTACAAATTCGGTATTTTAACACACAATCCAATTGGATGTTAAAATACCGAATTCAGGTGTGCATGCACATGTGTGCATGCACACCTAGCCATGTGACAGACAGACATGCCCTTAGGGTATGTCTGTGTGCCACATGGCTCACATGCCTATTTTTGGGGTACCAGAGGGGGTCAAAGTGACACCCCCTGCACCCTTGCCAAATTCGGTATTTACCGATTCTGTAATTACAGAATCGGTATTGCCCATTGATTCCTATGGGCTTCAAGGCCCGTAGGAATCAATGGGCAATACCGATTCGGTATTTACAGATTTGGTAAATACCGAATCTGAAAGATTCGGTATTTACAGAATCTGTAATACCTACATCTTCCCCCTTCATATTTACCGACTCTTAAATACCGAATCGGTAAAATTCGGTATTTAAGAGTCGGTAAATATGAATTACCTACATCTGGCCCAAAGTGTATTGTCGTGTCTTATATTTCTCCCTGTCCACACTAGGTGGTTTTTAACATTTTGTTGCATAGAGTTTTAATGAATTTATATATTGATTTATGTCTTTTTATTGAAAATAAACATGTATATTTTTACAACAATTAGGTTTTTCTTGTGCTGAGTACTTCCCAAACAATAAGTTGTAAATGTGTATTTGAGTGAGAGCTTTTTGACTGAGTGTGGTGATTACTTGAATTTGAGAATACTTAGCTCCCCAAAAGGAAAAAAATCTTTTTTACTTCACAACGTATTATGACAAAAAACGTGGCATAAAAGAGGTGTATTTAGCAGCTAGAATTTGGGTACGGGTCAAAATGGGCCACAAAACAAGGATGCGCTGTAGCAAATTTTTTACACCCTTGTAAGTCATTAAAGTTTATACTCAATCCGCCCTATTGAATGACAAAAAAAGTGTGGCATTTTATCAGACTGTCAAAATGTAATAAAGTACTGAACTGGCAAACTGCAAAAATAGGCCAAATTGACACTCTACTATCCATGGAATGGATGTGTGATGATGATAGAAAGGCAGGGGAACAGGGGGAGAATCCCACCCTGTCTGAGGATGCTAGTGGGGGTCCTAGCACCACTGAGTCGAATGATGGCACTACAGCGACACATGTGGGCAGGTCTGTGGTGTTGCCAAAAATCTTCGCTGATTTTGTGATATAACAGTATGGGGAGAAGGGATAGGGTAGCTGGGGTTGTTGTACCCTTTTAGCATTATGACTTACTCCTGTGGGTGCTATGATATTAGTTATGATGCAACATTCCTCCTATGCTGTACATCTACAGTATGCAACTTTCCTTCAGTACTATGCCTTCTGTTAAGGGTCGATACTTCTTCATACATTTTCATTAGTTTTGTTTTATCATGTGAATCTATTGTTGGGGGATTGAGAAGGAGTGATGGGGTATCTTAGTTACCTATGTCACCTGTAGCTAGGTAACAAGATGATACCTGTTCTAGAATGACGATGACGGGAACAAGGGTTCATTCAACAAAGGGAGGGACAGTTAGGGCTCGATAAAGGTCCAACGTACTTGCCCTAAGTAAAGCTAGAGAACAAGAAAGGTACAAAGTTCCTGGGTGGGATCTCGGCCACCTGGTGTGTACTCGAGGTAATGGGGAGGTGGAGATACCTCCTTTTGGAACTAGGACCCTCACACACCCAGCAAGCTAGGTGTCATGCTTCATCATATGGGCCCGCTCCTCGTCGAGCCGGCTCTCCAATGCTCGACGGGCACCCATAAAGGGGCTCTTTGTCGGAGGTCTTTTGTTCCTTGCCGTATAGGTGCCGTGGGTGTGAGGGGCCTAGAGAGATGTAGACGTGATGTGAGAATTAAAACAGGTAAGAGAATCCTCTATGATTATATTTATTCTGAGGAGGTCTCAACCTGACTAAAAGAGAGACGAGGGCGACTATTCTGTTTTAATATAACAAAAATTACGCTCTACCCCCAGAAGGTCAACATGTTTCTCACCTTAGTCTGTCACTAATGGATCAGTTGGCGATTCCTTAGGACCAAGGGCCAGATGTAGGAGCCCAAATACCGGTCGGTAACGGCCGATTTCGGCCGTTACCGACCGGTATTTAGGAATTGGCATGTAGGGGGCCAATTTTACCGAGTCGGTAAATTTACCGAATCGGTAAAATACCGAATTGGTATTTTTACCGATTCGGTAACTTCTAGATGTACGTGGGACTCTTCTGACTCCCAAAGGCCTTTCAGATTCGGTATTTTACCACCCAATCCAATTGGGTGGTAAAATACCGAGTCCAGGTGTGCATGCACATGTGTGCATGCACACCTATGCCATGTGACAGACAGACATGCCCTTAGGGCATCTCTGTGTGCCACATGGCACACGTGCCTATTTTTGGAATGCTAGAGGGTGTCAAAGTGACACCCCCTGCACCCTTGCTGAATTCGGTATTTACCGAATCGGTAAATACCGATTCGGTATTGCCCATTGATTCCTATGGGCTTCAAGGCACATAGGAATCAATGGGCAATACCGAATCGGTATTTACCGATTCGGTAAATACCGATTTTTACAGAATCGGTAATTCAATTACTGATTTTACCTGAATCTCCCTCCTTCTATTTTACGGATTCATAAATACCGAATCGGTAAAATTCGGTATTTATGAATCGTTAAAATAGAATTACCTACATCTGGCCCCAAGTGATTAAACAACTATCTACAGAGAGTGGTGTGGTGCAATGCTACATACCACTAGTTCTCTCCGAGGGTAACTGCCCCAGAGACAAGCAGCAAACATCTTATGCTTTCATGTGCTTCCTCATCAGCTTGCAGCAGAGTAACTCGGCACTCAATGTAGTGTCTCTGCTCCCTCCCGCGCGGAGCTACGTGGCTCCCCTACCCGCTCCGCTGCATCCAGGAAGGGTCCTTGGAAGCTTGTTTCTGGTCCAGGGAAAGCATGGCTTGGCAGTTCGGGCTGGACTGTTCCCATGAGGCACAGGGTCAGACTGATTTGCATATGGCCATGTTGAACTGGAGTGGCAGAGTGGGCTAAAGAACGGTGATGGATTAAACCCAGATATGTTGACTGGGTGTGAGTGTTTGATTGGCTCAGATGCTTCGTCCATCACCACCCCCTTTTGTACCGCATCCAGGAAGGGGAGCGAGGGTTGGCAGTTAGAAGGAGGACTGGAGTCTAAGGAAGCTGTTATGCATGCTCTCATTAAAGGTAACAATTACCTCTCTTCCTTTGGTCTCACTTTTTACACTGTCCTGCCTCTCACCCCCCCTTGTGCCCTGCCACCGGGTGACAGCTGCAGCCAGCAAAACTAGACACTGGCTTCAGCCTGGGACGAGCAATGTTGTTCCTGTTTGCATTTCACGTTTTATTTACTCTTCAGTTTGTTAAGAGTATTTGATTTTTCCAGGATGTGTTTCCGTAGGTTTTCTCATGCAGCATATTACTCATGTACACGGCATACTTTGAAGAGTCACCTCGATGTACCTGTCTGAGTTCAGGTTGTGGGTGGGTGTTTATAATGGGCATTGATCGAGAGCTGTGGAATTCAGGCAGACCACAGCGTGAATTTTTCACAGTTCCCGTCAGTGGATCATGAAGGGGATCAGAATAAATGACCATCAGAGCTTATAGGCGAGTGGGCGCGTTGTTTGTGTGGGGAGGCGAGGTGAGACGAAGGAGATACACAGTAGTATGTGCAGCAGAGAGTGAAAATGGTGCAGTAGAGGAAAGAATTGTTAGTGAGATACAGATGGTGGTTCCTGAAAGATTTCATGTGATAAGTTCCTAATGGCCTCATTTATGAGGAACTGGCGTAGGGCAGCGCTGCAAGTCTTCTTGCTGTGCTGGCCTATGCCAAGGCAAAAGGGCAGCAAGAATGCACTGTATTTATGAAATATGATGCATTCCTATCCTTTCCCCCTGTGCAGGCACCAATTTGTTGCCTAGCGCCAATGTAGGCACCCCTCCATTGCAAGCAGTATTGTTTTTTGTTCAAGAAGGGGTACCTTCCTGCACAAAAACAATCCCAAGAGGTGCTTTCCTCCTTCTCTCCTTCTAAGTGTGCTGCAGAATCGAGCACATGTAGAAAGAGGAAAACATGAGGAGACATTGAAATATTTCCCCTCATTATGCTTGCTTTGGGTAGAGGTTGGCAGTGAACTTCGCTCCACCGGCGAAACTTGCGACGGTTTTGCAACTCCACGCTCCGCTTGGAGCACGGAGTTTGTCAAAAACTCTGCCTCCCAGAGCCCCGGCCGTAGCGGAGTTTACCAGTGCAGCCCTACCCCTACTTTTTTACAGCTGCACGTCTTGTTTTCAAACTGTATGTTTTGTAACAAATGTATATTACAAAAAAAAATAATAATAACATAATTGCAGTCGAATCATGTGTGGCTGTTGATTTGATGGAGTTTATTCCGAGTTCAGCCCCTGTTGTGCAGTGAAGGAAGAACCCCAATGGATGTTAAACCACAGAGATCATTGTACAATCTGTACATGCGGCAGGGTGTTGTTTAACACTGATCAGGCTACAGTACCATCCCAAGCTGGATGTATGACGTTACAACGCATGCTATTACAACGCATGCCTTTACAACGCATGTCGTTACAACGACTTGCATTGGGGGGCGCTGGATAGTGAATAGTTTAATTTACTATTCCAACTCCAGTCCCCGTGGATAGTAGAGAAGGTGTTGGAAACTATTCCCTATCCTAGAGTGCCCCCCAGTGCAAGTCGTTGTAAAAGTTGCGTTGTAATGGTTGCGTCGTAAAGGTACTTCGTTGTAACAGTTGCGTTGTAAAGGATGTTCCACTCCCAAGCCCAGCCCCAACTTGAGATACTTGCTGTGGGAGTCTTCCCAGCCGCACGACTTGTGAACCCGACAGGTAGGTCGGGGTTCAGGCTCTAACACTTCTACAAAGGTGCAAAAATACTTGGACGCACATTTACATCATGTTTATGCATTTGGACTAAACTAACCTTGTGATTGTTTCACATGAAGCTTCAGTCGACGAGGAATAAAGGACCGTCTCATAGCACCCGATCTGAGTATATGGCTTGTGTTTATAAGTACTATCTCCAGATCAGGAGCTTGTGAAATATTTACGTGCACTGTATTTGGAACCCTCAAATGGGAACAAGGAGGAAGGAGTAGCGGTTTCTCCACAAGGGCGGAGAGAGTCGCCCCACTGCTCTCTGAGCAGAGCAGGAAAAATAAATAAAATTATCATTTCATTTTTTGTATCTGTGGGGCTGGGTTAGCACAGGGCGGGGCTGACGACACAGGGGGAGGAGTGGTTTGCACACTCCCTAAGGGCACATGACTGTTCGGCCAGCCCTCTTGGCTACTGAAGGCGTGACTAAATGTGATGTTGAACTGGAGATGGTCTCTTACTCCGAGAGCCAATGACTATCCCACAGTCAGTGTTTTGTTCAAGGTCATGAACCAACATAGCGCCTTCACTTAGTTCTGTTATCATCTAGGAGCTCGAAAGCAGTGAAATAAAGAAAACATAAAATGGCAATAACTCGCTATTATTATAATTTTATGTTTTCCTGCTGAGGCAGCTTTGTGGGTGGGCAGGGCTGCTCTCCTTACAGAGCAGGGGAGGGGAGGAGTGGTTTGGACTCCCAACCTGCGCATTAATGTTTGGCCGGCCCGCTCAGGCTGGGCAAACAGTCATGCGCACTTTCCCTGTTCTCAATGCAGGCTGCATCACAGCTTGCATGGAGAACATGCGTAGCCCCCATTCCCTGGCTGGACGCCGATCCACAGCGCTCAGACCAATCACAATGCTGCATTGCGGCGGCGTGCTCGGATCAGGGAAGCCTGGGAGCCGGGTGCTTCCTGTTTCCCTGTTCCGGCTGGAGAGATAATGGAGGGACGGCAAAGGAGAGACCCGGAAATCAGGTATGTTTATTTTTTAAAATGTTACCTCCTCTCCCCCAACCCTGAGCCCTGCCGGCCACCACTGTTGGAAAGGAATATCACCCTTTCCATGACAATGGATATATGTTCTTAGTGGTAGGGCATTGCCCATCTATAAACTTGCCCGGTCCATTTAAAGGTGGGGAGACCGTTGATTGGGCACTGGGGAGCCTCAGACGGCATTTCTTTAGACGGGGGCTCCCAACTCAGATTTTGCCTGCCCAGTCTTGCATGAGAGTCACAGCAGGACTGGCTGGGACAGTCATCTTTGGCCCCAACCAAGTGCAGGGACAAAATGCCAGCGTGTCCAGGACATTGATTGTTCTGCAGAAATAGCACTCAGCTTTGGAAGGTTGTTTCTGCAAATATGAAAAAAATAAAGATGGCCGACTACCAGTACATGGCGAGCGGTTGGTATTTATGGAAGCACTTTCAACAAGACTATTCCTAGCGACATGACAGAGATCTTTGAAGATGGCGGCGGGTTCTCCCGCAGAGCATGACATCCGCCAACCCAGCGATCAGAAAGGCAGCTAGTCAATTCTTAAATTCTCCACTGGGCATATTATCAAGGAGATGCGATAATTATCGCAAATTGCGCTTCGCGCGATTTATTTTATCGCTGGATTACATCGCCGTGTTAGCGATGTACTACCAAGTTTTTACTAACAGGTGATTTAATTCCAGCGACAGAGGTTGATTATCAGGAATAGCGCGTGGAATCCAGCGATGGTGGGTGCTTCCTACATTGCATTTAAGGAATCGCAATTTGGGATTCCTTAAATGCATTTGCAAAATAGGGAATCGCAAATTTTGCGATACCTTATTTTGCGAGTGGGTTTTTGTCTGCTACATAGCACACTGCCCAAATCGCGATTGCAAACGTTGAAATTCTGCAAATTTCAGCGTTTGCGATCACAAGTGGGCTTTCTACATATGGCCCTAAGTGATTTGCCCAGAATCACAGTATGTTCAGCGTCATTGCCGAGACTCGAACCCAGTTCCCCAGATTCGAGGCCGACCGCCCTAGCCGTAACAAAATAACCTTTATTTCTTTATTTGGAAGGGAGACTGCATGCACTTCTCAGCACTGCTGCAGTGTATTTTGGGGAGAGTGCCGGCACTTCTTACGAGCAAACAGGTGTTCTACATAGTGAGTACCTGAGGCTGTTTATTTCCACTTAAAGCCCTGGCACCACACACACATATCAACTGAGGGGTCACATGTGTGCATCCCCATTGACGCACAAGCACTTGAAAATCAAAATATCACAGGGCACAACACCTTGCTTCCCCATGTCATGATCAGAGAGCCCAACAGACTGTGCCCTGTCCTGGTCACTGCAGCTTCCCTGGGCAGGAGCGCCACTGTTGAGCTGCAGTGGAAATGTTGGGACCTGCTGTGAGTACAGAGAGCAGGGGCTGTGAGTGGAGAGAGTGGGGTGTTAGTATACAGTAAGAGGGTGGCCCCCTTTGCCTCACCCCAAGGAGCCTACAGCAGATGGGACTGCACAGAGACCTAGGTTGAATCTTGTGCATGCTGGTCACCTGGCTGACCATTATGGTTGGAATCAGCACCCACTCAATGCTTAGATAAGGAATGCCCATGTATGCACACATGCACACACACACACACACACACACACGCACACACACACACACACACAGACACACACAGCAATAGTGGAGGTTTGTGGTGACCCTACATGTCTTCCCACTTCACATCCTCCACCTGAATTCCAAGGTTCTGTGTTGCACCCACGCCTCCTCCATCCTTCTACATGGAATATGGTTCAGGTTACCCAGGGTAACACAAACAAGCTGCTTGGGTTGGACCTAGTTCTCACTCTTACAACTGTTGGCTTGCCCTAGTGTCTTGTCCTGTCCTTCTAGGACCCTCCCAGAGAATATATTTCTTAGAGTACATCCTCAAGAGTGTAGAGCACCATCTTCTGGGGGCTATCCCTCTCCTCAGGTGCCCCACCACAAACTCTTCACAAACTTCCAGAACCTTCAGACCACGGCAGACTTCCAGTAAATCCACCATCCTCCTGGCCAAGCATCCGCTGGCCCACCCTGGGCAGGTCATGCACATTCATTCCATGAATCTTCAATCTTACAGCTTTAGGAGTCTACAGGTTTCCCACTCCTCTAGACCATGTCAACACTACCACTAAAGGGGACCACATGACGTTGAAGATGCCCATAGGGCAGACTCTCCCTTCCAGTAGTCACCCAGTCACTGCACCCACTCAACTGCACACTCACTCGGTTGCTAGGGATCCTCGTGTGTGCCACCAGAGAAGAGGGAGGGGCTTGCATACCCTTTATTAGGATGTATGTCACTACAACGCACACTTTTACAACGCATACCTTTACAACACATTTTTTACAACGCAACATCCATTACAACGCATGCCATTACAACGCATGCCATTACAACGAAAATAAAAAAACTACATTTACAACGCATTCCATTAAACGCATAATACCTTTACAACGCATATCATTACAATGCATAACATTACATTGCATGTTAAGGTAAGTATTGAATAGTGTAGGGGTAACATTTACTATTCTAACTCCAGGGGGTGCAACAGTAGGGTAAGTATTGGATAGTGTAGGGGTAAATATGACTATTCTAACTCCAGGGGGTGCAACAGTAGGGTAAGTGTTGGATAGTGTAGGGGTAAAAATTACTATTCTAACTCCAGGGGGTGCAACAGTAGGGTAAGTGTTGGATAGTGTAGGGGTAAAAATTACTATTCTAACTCCAGGGGGTGCAACAGTAGGGTAAGTGTTGGATGGTAATCTTATGTGCTGTAATGGTGTGCATTGTAATGACTGCGTTGTAAAGACATGCGTTGTAGTGGTGTGCGTTGTAGTGTCATGCGTTGTAATGGTTGCGTTGTAATGGCATGTGTTTTAATGGATGTTGCGTTGTAAAAGTTTTGTTGTAATGGTAGAGCGTTGTAAAAGTTGCGTTGTAAATGTTGTTTCCCCTTTATTAGCACCAGTATTTGGGTGGTCTCCCATGCAAGTTGCTCTTCCTACTAGTAGGCTGAATTTAAAACCACTCCTAGGCTTGGTGTGAGGTAGGGTTTTGTGGGAGAGGAGCTGGCTGGAAGAGATTCATTGGACCAGGGGAGCATTAAACTACTCCTGACAGCTCACTTTCACCTCCTATCCAACATTCCCTCCCAGGCTCTCAGCTTGCAAGCACCATCCTTCGCTCCACCTTCTCGTTAGCCCTGCCACGTCACAATCACGCGGGCATTATTCCAAGAAGAGGTTGGGTGCCAGGAGCCCGAAGGGTTAAAAAGCTCAGAGTGGTTGTTGATTCTTGGATGTGGTTTGCAAATGAAGCCTGTAGAACATTGCGTTTTCCGCAGGTCACGTCACGCGGGCACAACGCTCGCGCGCGGTCTACTAGCCGCCTTCCATGTTGTCAGCAGGAATGCTAATTAATGAAGCTCCAAATGCCAGCATCGACTAAAAGGAGATAAATAAAGGGCATTGCTAGAAAATTGGACAGTGTTATTGAGGAGCCGGAAGAGGAGTTAGCTTTTATCTATAACAATTTATCCGCGGCCATTGATCGGGCTATAAAGCATCGGCTGGTAGTTAGTGCTGTGGGCTTTTCACCCTCTGTGAGTTGCTTCACTGAAAAAGAACCCCAAGTCCTAAGTGACAAAGGGCCTCATTTATGAGGCTGTGCGTCACTTTTAGGCCGCCGGTGCGTCACTTTTTGTGACGCACCAGTGGCGTAAAAAATGCGCCTTGTTGCGCCATATTTACAAAGTGACGCATCTAGGTAGATACGTCACTTTGTAAACCCCTGCGCCTCATTATACCTGCACCAGGTATAATGTATGCAAGGGGGGCGTATTGACACAAGAAAGGGTCGTAGAAGTGGCGCAGTGAAATCTATGTGATTTCACTGCACCACTTCTAGGACGCAAATGTGTCAAAATCTTGCGCTTGCCTCACAGCAGGCGTAAGACTGACGCAGGCCCTTTCCCATGGGTCTTGCCCCATGTGAAAGGAAGCATTGCTGAAGTTGCGTCACTTTTGAGACACACTCCAGCAATGCGTGACTTTTGCGCCCTACAGATATGTCAGAAATACTGACGTATCTGTAACTCCTTGCGACATGATGCTTCATACTGTAAATATGACGCATCATTAGTGTCGCAAGGAGGGCGCAATGAAGAGTGACGCATCGCTGTTTTCACGCAGCGATGCGTCACTTTTCATAAATGAGGGCCAATGTGTTTTCATACAGAGTGGGTGCCCCGGGGCTACACTTCGGCTGGTGGTACTATCCTGGCACCTATGAGCCCCCAAAGTCTCCTGCGACTCGCGCACGCCCTCTTCTGGCTATAGGGGCCCCTTCTGTTAGCCTGATCAGTGAACCACCCCACCCACCTGAGTGGGGGTATGGCAGGTAACTGTTGGCCCCTTTAAATTTAACATATATTCACACAAACAGGTTACTGGCCATGTTTCCAGTCACTCACTAAATCCCACCCAGAGATGAAATTGTTGGCCAATCATCTTTCGTAATCACTTCACTCACATCAGGCTAGAAAAAATACACACAGGGGCAGATCTACAAGGAAGTGCCGCGGCGTGGCACCACAAACCCTTTGCAACGCTGCGGCACTTCCGAAGCACAGGGATGCAACATATTTGCATCTCTGTGCTTCCCTCTGCGCTGGTGCACAAAATGCAGCCATGCGCCAGCGCAGGCACCCTTGCAACGTGGTGCAAGGATGCCTGCGTCGTGGGGAGTTTGTTTTCTTGCAGGAAGGGGCCCCTTCCTGCACAAAAACAATCACTGCAGGCATTTTCCTCTTTCAATGCTTGCTGTAGAATGCAGCTCGCATTGAAAGAGGAAAAAACGAGGAGAAGTGAAAACATTTCTCCTCGTTGCGCCTCCCGACGCCACCTCTAGGGTGGCGCAGCATTCAGACGCATCTCCAGATTTACAATTCCTCGTAAATCTGGAGATGTGTCTTGTTCCACGGGTGTTGAGTGGGAACACCCCCAGCAACACCCATGGAACGCCCCTTCAACGCAAAGTGCTGCGAGTGAAGGGGCCGTATTTACAAGGAGAGTTAAAGTCACGAAGGGTGGATTTTCCTGTCCTTGTAAATATGGAGGAGCCCCCCTGTGCCACCGGTACATCACGAAAAGTGACATACAGGTGGCGCAGGGGGCTTGTCAATATGCCCCACAGTATCCATGAATGACAAAGGTACCACGCCTCCCCCAAAAATGTCAGGTGATGAAGAGGCGGGTGAGACGTCTGCAGGGTCATGTTTGACCTTCTTCTTGTTCGGTTTGTTGCGCGTGGCAGCCTTGATTCCCTCATACCCTACCAGGCAAGACGACAAGCTCTCCACACATCTCCTCCCTAGGAGTGGGGTGACTCCCTCACTCACTGTCTCTTGGATGGACATGGCGATGCCTTTGTAGATCTGCGACCACCATCTGGCCAACCCAGAAGGGAAGAGGTGTGGCGCAGTGGCCAGGGCGCCTGACTCCGAACCACACGGTTTACGGTTCGATTGCCGGTGGCAGGTTAGCCCAGCACCATGTGACTCTAGGCAATAGCTTGCTTAATCTTCCCGACGGCCCCCAGCGCCTTGACACCCTCGGGTAATTGTGCGCTTTACAAATACTGGATTCCATTTTCATTTCATCCTGTCGCTGGAGTTTACCCTTCTTCAGTGGGTAATAACCGAGCTATACCTAGGCGCTGACGCTAAAACTCAGGCAGTCCTGAATGGTGAAAGTACATCTATTAAATAGCAAAGTGGTGATACCGGGAGCACAATTTGTGTATTATTCACAGGCTTCCTTCTCTAAATGAGGCATAACATGCGCTATCACAGTTCCTGTTCTCAATTGGTCGTCTTCCCTCTTTTCAACCACTTCTTTACTTTCCCGCCAATCGCAGGTGCGTGCTATTTGCACTTAATTTATAAACCTTATTGTAGAGGTGGATGAGCCAACACATTAATGGAGAGAGCCAAGTCAGAGGCGGCCCAAGACTCTGGCTTGGTTCTCAGAACCCTGAAAATGTTTCCATGTAAATCATCAGTGATACATAACGGCGGTGGCGAGGCGGGGGTATAAAAAATAAAAATTCACTTACCTTTCCACAGCTGCCGTCTGTCTCTTCCCAGAAGTACACAGGGTCCCCTAAGCCAATCAAGACACTGCTGTCACCATGACAGCAGCGTCGTGATTGGTCTGAACGCCGTGGTTTGGCGCTCAGGCGGAGACTGCAAGACTGTGCATGTTCTCCACCCAGGCGCATGACGGATTGGCCGGCCATCTTGGGCTGGCCAAACAGTCATGCACACTTGGCATGTGCATTACAGCCCAATGGAGAACATGGCATGTGCGCATGACTGTTTGGCCAGCCCAAGATGGCCGACCGACCCGTCATGCGCACTTAACTGCACATTCCACTCCTCCCCCTGCTGGCGGTGATGACGGCCAAGTCCCGCCCTGCCCCAAAACTGACATCAGCAAGGAAAAATAAAATGTTAATACCAGCGAGTTATTATAATTTTATATTTCCTTTATTTCAATGCTGGAAAGCAGTGGGGCTGCGCCCGTCCACCATACTGGAGGAGCCGCTGCGTAAATCACGCAGCAAACCTCACGTAAAATATAATAAAGTTTCTTCCAAATTCTGAAAAGTGTATTTCCTTAACGCGTGAAAGCTTTGGCATTAATATGTTACATTATATCAATGCACCCAAAGATATTTATTACAATTTATTGTTTTAATCATGCACTTAGAATCGTTCCTACCCCAACCAGGCGACATTGGCATTAATGAATTAACAGGCAAGTCAGTTGCCTGTGCACCCTGTATGAGGCCAAAATTATTATAGATAAAGCAACATTGCAGTCTATTAAATCAAACAAAATAGGTTTTTGTACAGCTCATATTCTGAAGTCACATATTTGAAGGTGCCTTCATATGCAGTAATGAAAAAAAGGAGGATCAGGGAAATAAAATATGTGCCTAAAATAACACAATTTGGTTAAGTGTGAAAGCTGGGATTAATCACAAATTTTCTGTTTCAGTTCGTATATCCAGCTATGAATAGGTGTTTATTTGTCTTTCATATTTACCTCCAATATAAAGTCTTGCTTTTAACTCTTTGTGCAAGAGGGTAGCGTGAGAAAGGAAGGCAGAAGCAATATGAAAGCTGAGCTCGTTTTGGGCTTGAGGTTCCACGACGGCCTCGAGTCGAGCCAGAGCCAGGCTTCTGGCTCGAGCTTGGCTCGAGCTGCCCTCAACCTACCAGTGGGTCACCCACTTCTGAATGATTCAGATACAAACAGGATTTGCACCGGAGTTGAAATGAGGACCTCATTTCCTATGTAATTTTAACCCGTTGCGTGCTTGTGACGGAACCGTTCCGTCACGAGCCTCGGGTGGGCTGTGCTGGTGACGGAACGGTTCCGTCACGGCCCGCTTGCCGCACCTGGGCGGCGTGAATTCTGCACCTGCGCTGAGCGTTCTAAAGAGGGGGCGGGGCCGTGACGGAACCGTTCCGTCACAAGCACAGCTCACCCGAGGGTCTTGACGGAGCGGTTCCGTCATGAGTACGGGAGCGCCGCACGGCCCTGCCTCCCCCTTAGCGCTGCGGCGGAATAGCCGCCGCAGCTAAGGGGTTAAAAGGTATTTATTATTATTATGTTACCATCTCCACAAGAGCGTAGCTACCAGTGGTACAGCTGGTGCAGTGCACAGGGACCCAGAGAAGGGAGGGGGCAGAAGTACAACAGCCCCTTGAGGCCTGAGAGCGTACCTACGAGCATGGCTGATGGAAATAGGGGTGCGGGTGCAGCTGCACCCCCAAAATAACCATGCTAGAGTTTTAAAGGTGAACAAGCATTAACCCGTTGGCTGCTGCTATCGGCCAACGGTCGTCGCGAGCATTACCTTGGTAGTGCTGCGCACGTCAGTTGGCCGACGCTGCCCCACCCGTTTTTCGAACGTTCAGCACTGGAGCAGAACGTTCGAAGCAGCCAACGGGTTAAAGATGACCTTTAAAGTTTGTTTTCATCTTGTCAAATTTGCTAAAATACAAATTAAGTGCTCTTTTCAAATTCTGAAGTGAGATGAAAACAAAGATTTTTGTAGGATTAAAATAAGTTGACACTTTACAAGGGGATGCGCAAATAAATATTTGCTGAATCTCAGTTTCAGTGGCGGCTTGCAGAGGGAGTGCAGCGGGCAGTGGGGCGGGGGAGGGGCAGGGTGGGGGGTAGTGGAGTCAGACACACGATGGCAAGAAGGATCGCCAACTCGGCGATGCAGCGAGCGCAAGATAATAGTTGTATTTATTTATTTACTTACTTTATTCCTTGCCGTTGTATGTCCGACTCCACTACCCCCTACTCTACCCACCCCCGCCTCACCCCACCGCCCGCAGCAATCCCTCTGCGAACCGCCACTGCTCAATTTCCATGCATTCTCGTTTGTGCGCTATATTGTTTCATCAGTAAAACTGCATTTCTGTGCAAATGTAGTGATCATTTCAATAGAAAATGTATTGTCTGTATATGACAGTGGCGACCACACCACGATTTAGTAACATATTTGAGAGAGTGCTCCAAAATGCAACACAAGCTAAATACTACACCCTTACCACTCTCCTGTCGAGTGGACGTCTCATTTGGGACACTTGTTCATTCTATGATAATTTCTTTTTCCAGAATTCTTATGAGTTCAGTGATGTAAAATTGACGCAGCATCACCAGTCTCAAAATTGTTCCAGCATCACTGCCTACTAGGGCCAATGTGAGCTTTTACAGAACTGGGAGCTTGCTGTTAGCCACGCCCAATTCCTTCAGGTGACTAGTTTCTTTGATTCGAGGTGCCTCTATTATGTCACTCCCCAAAAAAGAGCGAGCTGTATTGTCATCACAGGATGATGAACTGTCAGCAAGCCCATCCAGGGAAGTACTGTCTAGGCTGCCAACATGATGAAATGAGACTTAAGTCTGAGTGTGAAAAGAACACTCAGCACTGTCAGCATGTGAAGAAACATCACTAATGTCAACAATGGCAGAACTATCATCAGCACCGGGAGAAGCAGCTGCCATGGCAGCAGATGATGCTTCAGGGATGTCATAAGAATGTGAGCATATGCTTCACTGCCAGACAGAGCAGCATCAGACGACTCTTTTGTTCTCTTGCCTCCATTAGAACCCGCAGGAGGGTCTTCGGTACTCGTACTCTTGTTTTTTAACACCTTCGGTGCTCATGACGAGCTCAGCTTGTCATGAGGCACAGTGGTGCAGTGCTCATGACGAGCTGAGCTCGTCATGACCGCCGCGGCGCTCCCACGCGGGGATAATTCCCCTGCTGTTGTGAGCGTTCTAAAGAAACGGGCGTGGTCAGGATGAGCTCAGCTCGTCATGAGCACAGCGCCACTGTGGAGCGTGACGAGCAGAGCTTGTCACAAGCACCCCGGCACCACGAGCGCCCCCCACACCGCGGGGGAATTAGTCCTGCGGTGAAGGGATTAATGAACAAATCCAATATCGATATTTGTTTTGGATCTTTGGGTTTTCTAGTAGGGAAGGACATATTTTTCTGTGTTCCTTTGCAGTTGAACTCAGCAATTTTACTGGTAAAATGTCAAAACTACAGAAAAGAGGGTTAGGACATGGCATTGTATACTGCACTTAACAGTGAGGAAACACAGACAGCCTTTCACACACATGCATGTAATTTTTATTTTAACAGACATTAACAGTGCCGCCACTGAATACCTCTGCTTTTTGAATGTCGAAGGGTGTCATTTCCTTATACAAAAAAGAGATGGGACAAGTACTTTTGTTCAGGGCAGATACAATTGAGTCTTTCAGTAGGGTTTGTCATGTTTTGAAGCGGAGGAAGAGCCAAAGGGTGGCGACTCACTCGTATTTGGGGTGAATTAGGAGGAATGCTCGAGCTTTCAAACTGGTTTTATAATAAAGAAATAACAGGTTACTGATATCAGCAAGAAATTAATATAACCTTATAGCCGGGCTATACTGGCTATTAAAGGCCCGCTGCAGCGTTAAAGGCCCGAGCCGAAGGCGAGGGACTATAACAAGGCAGCAGGACTTTAATAGCCGGTATAGCCCAACTACGAAGGGCTATGAGGCTATTAGATCATTCTGCCAATAGAAGGCAGAATGCTCTAACAAATAAAAAAAGCCTTCAGGGAGTGCCAGGGGATTGAAATCCCCTCAGGCTCCCTGAAGCCTTTGTTGACAGCCAGAGCTGTGAACAAAGAAGCATTGGAATGTTGAAGCTCCGGGTTTATACCAACCATTATAAGCCCGGAGCTACTCCATTGTTTTCAATGGAGCTTCCGACGTTCCAATGTTCTAATATATGTTAATGGACTACCCCTCATACGAGCTCATCTTCTCATGCCGGGCTCACGTTTGTGGGAAGCAGACCAAGTCCTGTTAATCCAAACATAATGTGTGTCCCAAAATGCAAAGATAACATTTGCTGCATTAGTTCCATCATTAACCTACAATATTCAACAGCCCTACCTAATGGATTTATAGCACAGCCTGCTCTTTTTACTGCCTGTCAGATGCACACTCAATGTACATGCTAGATAAATGTGAAACGCAAGTGGCCATTTATCATTCCCGCGTATACTTGTAGTCTGTTCTACTGTTGTTCTACTGTTGTTCTACTTTCAAGACTTAGCAGTAAAAGGGCGGCAGGCCAGCCTGCCAGTCTCAATGCCCTGCCTCCTCTATCCGTACTGAGGCACTTACTATCCATACACCTGTGTGCTACCTCTGCCCTGGACTTTGGGGTTCAACAGGGGCCTGCAGAAAAATACATCCTTGTACTTTTCTCCTTTGTCGGTGCAGCACATCCGTTCATCCTCTGGAACGCCCACTTTGCATCTCATTAGAGATGCAAGGGGAAGCGTAGTGAAAAAAGGTGCTAACATGCAAATTTGCATGTTAGCACCCTGTTGTTGATAGGGCGATATTTTTGTCTCTACTTTTTTGGCTTTTAAAGCCAAAAAACAGAGATAAAGCCATTGTTAATATGCCCCCAAACAAGTTGTGCAAACACTACTCTCAGGCACTGTCTGGCCCTCACTCCAGAGGGAGGGGAGGTCAGTTAGCACCAGGGGTTCTGTTTCCAATACCCCAGATCAAACCGCAGAGGATGTATGCACATGTGAATTATAGGAACGCTCGCAAAGAGGACCCCATAAGAATAACCACAAAGAAGACACCGTAGGAATACCCATGTAGTCAGTCCTCAATGAGTTCATATTCGTAAGAGGCTTCATCCAGCATAAATGCGCCCGCGGTCTTTCTTCAGAACTGAGAAGAATAGTCTAGAGTGGAGACGAAAATTCAATTTAAATCTCCATCTCAGTAGGCTATTACAGTAAATGTTTACACAACTAACAACCTTAATGATAGACTCACAGTCATCAAAATATGGTCCATGTGCCACCAACAATTATACCTGGCTGCCATACAAGTTCACCCTCCCAAACGATAGCCCGGCTCATCAGCTGTGCATTGCGGTGCCACCGCGTGAGACGTCTTGCTATAAGGACGATGCACCCTACACCGAGGAGCTGCAATGATTGAAATAAATATCTCTGCCCTGTCTCCTGACTAGCTTCCCATGTGTCTCTTCACACAAAATTGGTGAACCCACACTGTACTGACAAGATGTGTTGGAAATGTGCAATCCGTGTGTGGGAAAAGACAAGAAACAGACGACCCATCTGGAAATGAAATAGCTCACAATGATCTTGTAGTGCTAAGGCCCAATTCACAGAACTAACTTAAGACAAAATCCTAAACTTACTACTTTTGGTATTCACAGAAGTTAGGATTTTGTCTTACGTTTGTCTTAAGTCTGTCTTAAGTCTGTCTTAAGTTTGTCTTAAATCTGTTTTAAGTCTGTCTTAAGTGTGTCTTAAGTCTGTCTTAAGTTTGTATTAGGACAAACTTAAGACAAAACCCTAACTTCTGTGAATACCAAAAGTAGTAAGTTTAGGATTTTGTCTTAACTTAGTTCTGTGAATCGCGCCCCTAGTCCTTGTATAGCGGACACGGTAAACTCAAACGGCTTCCGCACGCGGGGCACGGTTACTTAAGAAGGGAAACAACCTTTACAACCCACTACCATTACAACCCACTACCATTACAACTAAACTTTTACAATGCAACATCCATTACAACGCATGCCATTACAACGCAACCATTACAACGCATGACACTACAACGCACACCACTCCAACGCATGTCTTTACAATGCAGTCATTACAATGCATACCATTACAACGCATAATATTACCATCCAACACTTACCCTACTGTTGCACCCCCTGGAGTTAGAATAGTAATTTTTACCCCTACACTATCCAACACTTACCCTACTGTTGCACCCCCTGGAGTTAGAATAGTAAATTTTACCCCTACACTATCCAATACTTACCAAACATGCAATGTAATGTTATGCGTTGTAGTGGTATGCGTTGTAAAGGTATTATGTGTTGTAATGGAATGCGTTGTAAATTTAGTTTTTTAATTTTCGTTGTAATGGCATGCGTTGTAATGGAATGCGTTGTAATGGATGTTGCGTTGTAAAAAATGCGTTGTAAAGGTATGCGTTGTAAAAGTGTGTGTTGTAGTGACATATATCCCTTAAGAATCATTGATTATGTAGCAATGCGGCTGTGTCACAACTGTGGTACTTGTTCTCCGGTTGAGTGAGATAATATCTACCAGTGGTCTAGTTGGAAGTGCAGCCAAGATTTGGGATCACCTCCCAGGTGACTGACTGCAGAGCCGACAAGATGAGCAACCCTTTGTCATTGCCTAATTAAAGGCAAGCAGATAAGAGATTGGCCAATAAGGCAGACAGACACCCACAAATTATCTGGTCCATTCAGCCAAAGAAAAGGCAGAAAATCCAGATCAACCAGCAGTTTACGCACATACAACAAAGAGCCATGACTCACGCCTAGAAGCTGCTCGCTGCACTGCTCAGACTCGCGCCAGCAGAAAAGAGGAGAATTCACAACCCGTATGGAACGAGGATTCACTAAGGATTTCATTCATAACAATCAGTCCTTTTGGGATTTGGGATTCAGTGATTCCCAAAATATTTCTGGGTCTTATTGTTTCTGCGTGGATCTTTGAAAATTGACTAAGGGGGTCTTTGCTGAACTGCCTCGGTGGCAGCGCGATTGACAAATCAACTTTGGATTCATGGCACGAGGCTTCCAAACCAAGGGCATATTTACAAAGAAATTACGCAGTGCGGTGCTGCAAGCAATTTAGCAGCACCAGGCCATTTAAAAATGTAGAAATGCATCGTATTCACAAGAATATGGCTCACCCCTGTGTTTCCCCTTGCGCCGGCACTAAAAAAGCTGCCTCGTGCCAACGCAGACAGCCTTGTGCCATGGTGTAAGGGTGTCTGCATTGCAGGGATGGTTGTTTATGTGCAGGAAGGTGTCTCGTCCTGCACACAAACAATCATTGAAGGTGATTTGCTCCTTCAATGTGTGCTGCAGAAGGCAGCACACACAGAAAGAATAACAAGCATTTGCAATGCAATACGTCTCGCATTTGCGAGAGTTGGAGCTATTGGCATTGTAAATGACAATGCGTTTTATTCATTTGTTTTAAAAACCTGCAAGCGGCGCATAAACACGCACTTTGTATGTATTGTCCTTGCTTACGAGAAGCAAGGCTTGCAGTAAAGGATACTGCCAGCCTTGCTGCTCATAAGCAAGGACTACAAGAACAAAGTGCTTGTTTAGGCACAGCTTGCAGGTTTTCAAACGCATAAATAAAAGGCATTCAGGCACATGCATCAAAGCATTTTGCGATCACAAACGGTGCGAATCGCACAAATCGGCCGTTTGCGATCGCAAAAATTGCTTTTGGAATGCATGAAAGAAGTAGGCCCTCGCAATTTAAGAAATCGCAAAATTTGCGAATTCTTACATTGCGATTGCATTTAAGGAATCGCAATTTAAGATTCCTTAAATGCAATGCAAGAAAGTAAAAAGATTTGCGATTTCGCAATTAAGAATCGCAATTTACCATCACATGTAAGGTGTTTCTAAATTGCGATTTGTTTTAAAAAAGCATCATAGTGCATTTTTTAATGTCCCATGTTAAGCACACACATGCCTCTGGGACATGTGTGTGCGTAACATGGGTGCACATATCAATTACAGGGGTGCAACAGGGTGTCCTTTGGACACCCCTGCACCCTTGAATTCGCATTCTCCGTTTGCGAATCGCTAATTGCGATTCGCAGAATGAAAATGTCTTCCCATTCATTCCTATGGGCCTGTAGGCCCATAGGAATGAATGGGGAGGGATTCCTTAATTGCGACTCGCAATTTGCGAGTCGCAATTAAGGAATGTTTAAAAATCGCACATTTTTCTCCAATTTCTACATGCATAGGCATTTGCGAATTCTTAATTGCGATTCCTTAAAAATCGCAATTAAGAAATCGCAAATGACTACAATGATGCATGTACCTGTAAGTCATTTACAATGCCAATAGCTCAAACTCTCGCAAATGCGAGACCTATTGCATTACAAATGCTTGTTTTAAATTGGATGTGTCCATAGAAATACCAAGAACCAGCTTGTCAGCCGTAATTCTCTCAAACTGCTAGATAGGGTATTTGGTCACTGGCATACAACTTTGCTGATGGATTGCCAGCCCAAGAAACACATTTGCTGCTGATTTAGTTGTTGTAGCATTTCCGATCTAAAATTACATATTGAACAGATTTATAAAGAGAAATATTTGTCCTGCAGCCGAGGCTACCGTAACAAAATGTAATCGACAATAACAAAAAGCCTGTGGGACAACTGTAACCCTCGCTCCTGCGTCCTGTGTGTTCACTCAGTGCAGCTGTATAGACCCGATGGAGAAATGTGGCACCCGGGGAAACAAGGGAAGCACGCGCTGTTTAATAGCACTGGAAGCGTTTAGGCCCAGTTCTGACACTTTGTTCAGAAAGTACAGTAAGGTTTTTCTAAACAGACACACAGCACACCTGGGCGAGTCAGGTGCTCTCACCAAGTTATGTTGAGGAGGAACTAATGGCGGAAAAACATCCACTTACGCAGCAGTAGACAAAAACTGCCCCTTTGGGCTACACACCCTACTTCCAGACTATTGTTAAGTATTTTCATCAAGGTGTCAAAGTTGTCAAACTTTTCCTTCTAGTTTGTGAATGTTTTTAAGAAAGCAAAACGTTGCCGGCTTTGTAAGTTTCACAAAGCTTTAAAGTCGAAGTGAGGATTCAGATTTTCCATCATATTTGTGAGCGTAAATGTTCTAGCATGGTGCATACGGAATTAGCTGAAAAAACATGAGGTTCTAAAAGTCACCATCAAGAAACGGGGCCAATCAAGAGCCCCGTACCAGGTGAGCGCGCAGAATGATGTCATAATCTGTACACAGGGCTTTTTTGAAGAGGGCTTTTGCGGCTAAATATTGACATCCCTAAAAAATATTCAAAAATCACCGCCACATTTCATCTTCTTTAAAGGCTCTCTGCAGGAGGAGGCGAGTTTTGAGAGTGATTTAACGAAAGGACTGAGGACGGTGCGCGCTGTTCCCTAGTATTGTGGTTTTTAACAGTAAATTATTTGGTAAAAAAACGATTTTTTTATTTCCACTTTGATATAACTCATAGTGACAATGGCCATTAAATATTCACGTTTATAAATGCGTAACTAGAACCAGCAACGTCCTTGCCCAGACACACAATTAATTTAACTGAACTTGATACCTGCAGTTAAATATAATTACTCCCAATTAGTTAGGGGGGAGGTCATCAGCTTTGATCCCGGGTGTTTCAGTCTAATTGTGTCAAAAGAACGAAACTAAACCAACCCACGTAATAAAAAAAATATGCCCAGTCTGACACGGAGTGAGGTGGACACCCTGAAATGAGTCGACCATAGAAGGTGGGGTGAAGGAGTAGAACCTCAGAAACAAAACTCTACTCAGAAGCTCCGAATACCATGGCTGTTTTCGGCGTCTTTCTATTTATCTGTCCGATCGGTGAGGAAAATACGTGCCGGTGCACCCCACGGCAAGCACTGGCACAAATTAAGCACTGCGTGCCGAGAACACACAGTGGGTACTCAGTAAGGCTAGGATTTGAACGCTCTCTCTTGAGACCGCTAGTGGGCAGTAAACACCATCATAAATAGCAATGAGCACTGCCCGCCTCCCGCCTCCCCCCTACACCCCTCCCCCCCAATGTCAGGAAGCAGACTCAGCTAGGTCTCTTTCTGAGTTAAGCACATCGAACTTGAAGGTTCATGTTTAAATAAAAAGCGAAAGCGCAAGTACCAGCAAGCTTTATGCTATTACTTTAGCAGAAAACCCACGAAGCTCTGACCGAATGTCGCTCTCCTCACATGCAGGCAGAGGACAGTCATATTTCAGCGGAGATAGGTACTATATATAAGGAAGCGTGTTCCACTACACTTAGCGAGTAACCTGTTAAAATATTTCCCCATTTAGGCAACGGAAACATTCTATGATTCGGCAGGAGAAACAACAAGGAGTGGGCGCCGTCAGAAAGCAGCGTCCCGTGAGTGGTACGCGCGCGATAAGGCTGGGAGGAGCGTGCGCTATCGCAAAGCACATGATGGGAGCGTGTGAGGAGACGCCATGCGTGCGCACAGCGCCTGTCCGTGCACGCACATGGTTTGTCTCCCTTCGCTACCAATCCGACGACAATAGAGACACGCCAAGCGATGCAGCGGTGCTGCTTTGCTAGGCGAGACCTAAAAAACAGGGAGAAATAAAAGTTTTTCTCCATGTTGCACCACTCTAACGTCTGCTTTTGAAAGGCGTTAGTTTTGGGGCGCTGCCTCATATTAACAGATTCTTGTAAATGTAGGGAAACGTCAAAAAGCAATGGCTGTTGCTGTGAAACACCCACAGCAACACCCATTGCACGCCCCTTTGACACAGAAAATTGTGTGAAAGGTTCAATATTTACAATGCGGCGTTAAGCCACGCAAAGTGGCTTAGCGCCGCATTGTAAATATGGAGCAGGGCATTGCCCCACTGGAGCGTCACAAAAAGCGACACTTCGGTGGCGCGATGCACTTTGTAAATATGCCCAAAAAAGTCTTTTAAATATATCCAAGAGGGTAGGACTGACCGCAGAGATGGAGAGACCCTGCGGTGCGGACAGGTGGGAGGAAGAGCTGGTTCAGATGAGAGGTCATTCAGGCCAGTGTGTGCAGCACTGAGATACCTCCATGGGTGAATGAGTATGCTGCAGAGCGCTTGGTCTCACTTGCAGGCGACTGAGTTTAATTTCTGTAAAATACAGCTCAGTGGGTTCACCCTCAGGCTGCAAAGATAGGTTCCTAACTTCCGGCTAAAGGTTCTAATCCTAGTGAGATACTGAATCATCTGGTTAGCCCATACCTACAACCCAAGTGAGAGAGTTAAGTCGGGCACTGAACCTGCAGTAGAGATCTGTGGGTAAAGCTCAGGGAGAGATTCTAATCCAGGCAGGGAAGACTCAGCCTCACATCCTTCTGAAGCGGATAGGCACAATCTGGAGCAAAGCCTTAACACCTGTGTACGTCACAAGGGACCCAAACCTGTGGCCCACAGATTACACATGAACCTCTAAAGGAAGTGCTCACTGCACCAAGTCATTGAGGAATACTTGTCACGCCTGCTGGAAAAAAAAGAGTTAACACTTCGGGGCAGATTTACAAGCCCCTTGCGCCTCTTTTACGCTGCCGTTGCGTCACTTTTGTGACGCAGCAGCAGCGTAAAAGAGGCACATTGGTGCGGGGTATTTACAACGTGACGCATCTGGGAGATTCGTTGTAAAGCCCTGCGCCAGAAGGAGGCGTTCCTGCGCAGGCGGGGGCGTTCCGGCGCAGGAACGTCTCCTAAAAGTGGCTGAGTGAAATCTACAAGATTTCACCCAGTCACTTTGGGGCCCATGCTGCGTCTAAACTCTGCGCCTGCTTGAAGCAGGCGTAAGGGTTGACGCAGCATTTGAAGGATAGGGCACCCTAGAGTCTTGCTGGAGCTGCGTCGCGCTTGCGACGCAACTCCAGCAATGCGCCACTTTTACGGCACAGATGCGTGACGCCTCTGTGCCGTTTTTGCCTCATGGTGCGCCGCATTGTAAATGCGGTGCATCCATTGTGGCGGAGGTATGGCGCACAATAAGTGGCGCATCCCTGCTGATATGCAGGGATGCGCCACTTATTGTAAATATGCCCCTTCATGCGTCCAGTTTAATTTCTTACATTTTATTCAACTCCTTTAGTAATTCTAAATTAAAGCGACACTATTTCCCGTCATATTTGCTGCCAGGTCCTGCTTTGAATGTTCTATATTTATTAATAAATCTTTCCAACTATCAGTAACATCACAACCCGAACTTCTTAAAAGTTCCACTTTGATAAGTTCCTAAAAAATTGATGTTTCAGGTGGATCAGAGTTCAGCCCACTGGGCCTTCGTCCTACTTAAGGAGGCCAGAGAGTGTTATCTTTTCTTTCGGCTGAAAGCAGCTTCATAAGAGCTTATTTCGGATATTCTAAGCCGCATTAAAGATTTCTCAAAAGCTCAGTATCTTAGACAAATTGTTCTTGGCAAGAATCTGATTTCTGAAACTTGTTTTCAGAAAGTTTTAAGTAAAGTAAAGCGATGGTAACACAAGATCGTACTTTGACATGCATTGAAAGCAACAACGGTACGAGTAAATCACAATTTAACGAATGTACAAACTAGGTAGTTAATAAGGGAGCAACCAAAAAACGAATTAAAAGCCACATTTCATCAATTTCCTCTAATAATGTCAAAGGTGATGGATATCAGGATTTTGCCTCCAAGGTACCCCTTATCAGGCAGGGAAAAGACACTCTCAAGAGACCTTTCTAGAAGTAGGGAAACAGAAGGGATGTTATATCTAGAAATCCTCCGCATCAGCAAAGTTGTGGGTGATAAAGTGAAGGGAAAGGATTTAATTTAGGCCGGGGCAAAGCACTATGCTACGCTCCTGTAGTTTGCGAAGTTTGCGCAACTTCGCACTACGCGACCTGCAAGTAGCACAGTACGAACATGCGTAGCATAGTGCAGCGGTCATTTGTTGCTTGCTCGCGGTCCTCAACGTCAAGCTGGCGACCGATAGCAAGCAAAATGACATACTGGAGAGACTTTTTCCTTGTTCGCGATCAGCAACATCAAGTTGCCGATCGCGAGCGTGGAAAATAAACCTCCCTGCGAGATTCTTAACATGGGGAGGTCTGGTTTCTCATTGCGAGTGGCCACGTTTGCTCGTGACCGCTCGAGATGAGAAAGTACCAGTCCGCGTTGAGAAAGCTGCCACTCGAGGAAAAATCTCCTCGAGCGGCAGAAAACTACAGTTCGCACTGTGCAAGATGGTGTTTTCAATGATTGCACGGTGCCGGAGGCTTGTCCGCACTGTGCAATCATTGAAAACGGCATTTTGCACAGTGCGAACATGCTACTACGCAGTTCGCGTAGTGCTACGTGTAGCTCGCGTAGTGCGAAATGCACTTTGCGTCGCTTCGCGATGCGCTACTTCGCGTATTACGCCCAGCCCTAGTCTGAACATAAGACAAAACTTTAGTTATTGTTACAATCAGAATTCTTCCACCATGTTGGGAAGGATAGTCTCTCCGCATCAAGTACAAAGATATAAAACAAGTTCCCAGAGATTGGTCTCCTAGAGTGCAAAGATGAAGAGAGGGTGGAAGACATGGACAGAGAGAGACTGAGGACAGAGGATTGGATGATCACATTTTTTGGAGGGGAATCTTCCCCCCATTGCGAAAAATGTGGCATTGTATGATAAAAAAAGAATTATAAAAACAGTTAGCAGGAAAGATGACAATGCGATTTGCAGACTCTTTGGGTTTCCATATTCGTTTTCACTGCAGCGCCTCGTTAGTAGGGAGCCGCCACTCCTCCTTTCCAGAAGCGCCTTGAGGAGGGGTTCTGCGCATTGAGGTTCCTCATTGACGCATGCATTCAGGAATGAAAATAGGAGATGAAGTGGGAATGATGGACCTTTAACTCTTGGGAATATGGACCTGTCGGCTTAGGAGCAGGAGGGGGAGGGGGAGAGGGAGGGGCCTCATTGAAGGGGAGGGGGGTGGGTCTGAGGAGGATGATGGACGGACTCAAAGGTGAATACTGGATGGGCTTGGGAGGGGAAGAAAGTGGGTGACAAATATGGGATGAGATTGGAATGGGACGAGAGTGGGAGGTCGACGTAGAATAGGCTTGAGATGGAAGACAGGACAATGAGAGCCCAACATGGGATGGGCTTGAGATGGGAAGAGAGTGGGAGCCCAACATGGGATGGGCTTGAGATGGGAAGAGAGTGGGAGCCCAATGTGGGATGGGCTTGAGATGGGAAGAGAGTGGGAGCCCAATGTGGGGTGGGCTTGAAATGGGAGGAAAGTGGGAGCCCAATGTGGGATGGACTTGAAATGGGAGGAAAGTGGGAGCCCAATGTGGGATGGGCTTGAGATGGGAAGAGAGTGGGAGCCCAATGTGGGGTGGGCTTGAAATGGGAGGAAAGTGGGAGCCCAATGTGGGATGGACTTGAAATGGGAGGAAAGTGGGAGCCCAATGTTGGATGGGCTTGAGATGGGAAGAGAGTGGGAGCCCAATGTGGGATGGGCTTGAGATGGGAAGAGAGTGGGAGCCCAATGTGGGATGGGCTTGAAATGGGAGGAAAGTGGGAGCCCAATGTGGGACGGGCTTGAGATGGGAAGAGAGTGGGAGCCCAATGTTGGATGGGCTTGAAATGGGAGGAAAGTGGGAGCCCAATGTGGGACGGGCTTGAGATGGGAAGAGAGTGGGAGCCCAATGTTGGATGGGCTTAAGAAGGGAAGAGAGTGGGAGCCCAATGTGGGACGGGCTTGAGATGGGAAGAGAGTGGGAGCCCAACATGGCATGGGCTTGAGATGGGAAGAGAGTGGGAGCCCAATGTTGGATGGGCTTAAGAAGGGAAGAGAGTGGGAGCCCAATGTTGGATGGGCTAGAGATGGGAAGAGAGTGGGAGCCCAATGTTGGATGGGCTTGAGAAGGGAAGAGAGTGGGCGCCCAATGTTGGATGGGCTTGAGATGGGAAGAGAGTGGGAGACCGGCGTGGGATGGGCTTGAGATGGGAAGAGAGTGGGAGCCCAATGTGGGATGGGCTTGAAATGGGAGGAAAGTGGGAGCCCAATGTGGGATGGGCTTGAGATGGGAAGAGAGTGGGAGCCCAATGTGGGATGGGCTTGAAATGGGAGGAAAGTGGGAGCCCAATGTGGGATGGGCTTGAGATGGGAAGAGAGTGGGAGCCCAATGTGGGATGGACTTGAAATGGGAGGAAAGTGGGAGCCCAATGTGGGATGGGTTTGAGATGGAAGACAGGACAATGAGAGCCCAACATGGCATGGGCTTGAGATGGGAAGAGAGTGGGAGCCCAATGTGGGAAGGGCTTCAGATGGGAAGAGAGTGGGAGCCCAATGTGGGATGGGCTTGAAATGGGAGGAAAGTGGGAGCCCAATGCGGGATGGGCTTGAGATGGGAAGAGAGTGGGAGCCCAATGTGGGATGGACTTGAAATGGGAGGAAAGTGGGAGCCCAATGTGGGATGGGCTTGAGATGGGAAGAGAGTGGGAGCCCAATGTGGGATGGACTTGAAATGGGAGGAAAGTGGGAGCCCAATGTGGGATGGGCTTGAGATGGGAAGAGAGTGGGAGCCCAATGTGGGATGGACTTGAGATGGGAAGAGAGTGGGAGCCCAATGTGGGATGGGCTTGAGATGGGAAGAGAGTGGGAGCCCAATGTGGGATGGGCTTGAAATGGGAGGAAAGTGGGAGCCCAATGTGGGATGGGCTTGAAATGGGAAGAGAGTGGGAGCCCAATGTGGGATGGGCTTGAAATGGGAGGAAAGTGGGAGCCCAATGTGGGATGGGCTTGAGATGGGAAGAGAGTGGGAGCCCAATGTGGGATGGGCTTGAGATGGGAAGAGAGTGGGAGCCCAATGTGGGATGCGCTTGAGATGGGAAGTGAGTGGGAGCCCAATGTGGGATGGTCTTGGGATGGGAAGAGAGAGGGAGCCCAATGTGGGATGGGCTTGAAATGGGAGGAAAGTGGGAGCCCAATGTGGGATGGGCTTGAGATGGGAAGAGGGTGGGAGCCCAATGTGGGATGGACTTGAGATGGGAAGAGAGTGGGAGCCCAATGTGGGATGGGCTTGAGATGGGAAGTGGGTGGGAGCCCAATGTGGGATGGGCTTGAGATGGGAGACAGGACAATGAGAGCCCAACATGGCATGGGCTAGAGATGGGAAGAGATGGGGACCCAATGTGGGATGGGCCTCAGATGGGAAGAGAGTGGGAGCCCAATGTGGGATGGGCTTAAGAAGGGAAGAGAGTGGGAGCCCAATGTGGGACGGGCTTGAGATGGGAAGAGAGTGGGAGCCCAACATGGCATGGGCTTGAGATGGGAAGAGAGTGGGAGCCCAATGTTGGATGGGCTTAAGAAGGGAAGAGAGTGGGAGCCCAATGTTGGATGGGCTAGAGATGGGAAGAGAGTGGGAGCCCAATGTTGGATGGGCTTGAGAAGGGAAGAGAGTGGGCGCCCAATGTTGGATGGGCTTGAGATGGGAAGAGAGTGGGAGACCGGCGTGGGATGGGCTTGAGATGGGAAGAGAGTGGGAGCCCAATGTGGGATGGGCTTGAAATGGGAGGAAAGTGGGAGCCCAATGTGGGATGGGCTTGAGATGGGAAGAGAGTGGGAGCCCAATGTGGGATGGGCTTGAAATGGGAGGAAAGTGGGAGCCCAATGTGGGATGGGCTTGAGATGGGAAGAGAGTGGGAGCCCAATGTGGGATGGACTTGAAATGGGAGGAAAGTGGGAGCCCAATGTGGGATGGGCTTGAGATGGAAGACAGGACAATGAGAGCCCAACATGGCATGGGCTTGAGATGGGAAGAGAGTGGGAGCCCAATGTGGGAAGGGCTTCAGATGGGAAGAGAGTGGGAGCCCAATGTGGGATGGGCTTGAAATGGGAGGAAAGTGGGAGCCCAATGCGGGATGGGCTTGAGATGGGAAGAGAGTGGGAGCCCAATGTGGGATGGACTTGAAATGGGAGGAAAGTGGGAGCCCAATGTGGGATGGGCTTGAGATGGGAAGAGAGTGGGAGCCCAATGTGGGATGGACTTGAAATGGGAGGAAAGTGGGAGCCCAATGTGGGATGGGCTTGAGATGGGAAGAGAGTGGGAGCCCAATGTGGGATGGACTTGAGATGGGAAGAGAGTGGGAGCCCAATGTGGGATGGGCTTGAGATGGGAAGAGAGTGGGAGCCCAATGTGGGATGGGCTTGAAATGGGAGGAAAGTGGGAGCCCAATGTGGGATGGGCTTGAAATGGGAAGAGAGTGGGAGCCCAATGTGGGATGGGCTTGAGATGGGAAGAGAGTGGGAGCCCAATGTGGGATGGGCTTGAAATGGGAGGAAAGTGGGAGCCCAATGTGGGATGCGCTTGAGATGGGAAGTGAGTGGGAGCCCAAAGTGGGATGGGCTTGAAATGGGAGGAAAGTGGGAGCCCAATGTGGGATGGGCTTGAGATGGGAAGAGAGTGGGAGCCCAATGTGGGATGGGCTTGAAATGGGAGGAAAGTGGGAGCCCAATGTGGGATGCGCTTGAGATGGGAAGTGAGTGGGAGCCCAAAGTGGGATGGGCTTGAAATGGGAGGAAAGTGGGAGCCCAATGTGGGATGGGCTTGAGATGGGAAGAGAGTGGGAGCCCAATGTGGGATGGACTTGAGATGGGAAGAGAGTGGGAGCCCAATGTGGGATGCGCTTGAGATGGGAAGTGAGTGGGAGCCCAAAGTGGGATGGGCTTGAAATGGGAGGAAAGTGGGAGCCCAATGTGGGATGGGCTTGAGATGGGAAGAGGGTGGGAGCCCAATGTGGGATGGACTTGAGATGGGAAGAGAGTGGGAGCCCAATGTGGGATGGGCTTGAGATGGGAAGTGGGTGGGAGCCCAATGTGGGATGGGCTTGAGATGGGAGACAGGACAATGAGAGCCCAACATGGCATGGGCTAGAGATGGGAAGAGATGGGGACCCAATGTGGGATGGGCTTCAGATGGGAAGAGAGTGGGAGCCCAATGTGGGATGGGCTTCAGATGGGAAGAGAGTGGGAGCCCAATGTGGGATGGGCTTGAAGTGGGAGGAAAGTGGGAGCCCAATGTGGGATGGGCTTGAGATGGGAAGAGAGTGGGAGCCCAATGTGGGATGGACTTGAAATGGGAGGAAAGTGGGAGCCCAATGTGGGATGGGCTTGAGATGGGAAGAGAGTGGGAGCCCAATGTGGGATGGACTTGAAATGGGAGGAAAGTGGGAGCCCAATGTGGGATGGGCTTGAGATGGGAAG
This sequence comes from Lissotriton helveticus, assembly GCF_964261635.1. Taxonomy (NCBI): domain Eukaryota; kingdom Metazoa; phylum Chordata; class Amphibia; order Caudata; family Salamandridae; genus Lissotriton; species Lissotriton helveticus. The sequence continues at coordinate 25,014,222 of NC_136072.1, forward strand.
AGAGTGGGAGCCCAATGTGGGATGGACTTGAGATGGGAAGAGAGTGGGAGCCCAATGTGGGATGGGCTTGAGATGGGAAGAGAGTGGGAGCCCAATGTGGGATGGGCTTGAAATGGGAGGAAAGTGGGAGCCCAATGTGGGATGGGCTTGAGATGGGAAGAGAGTGGGAGCCCAATGTGGGATGGGCTTGAAATGGGAGGAAAGTGGGAGCCCAATGTGGGATGGGCTTGAGATGGGAAGAGAGTGGGAGCCCAATGTGGGATGGACTTGAGATGGGAAGAGAGTTCGAGCCCAATGTGGGATGGGCTTGAGATGGGAAGTGAGTGGGAGCCCAATGTGGGATGGTCTTGAGATGGGAAGAGAAAGGGAGCCCAATGTGGGATGGGCTTGAAATGGGAGGAAAGTGGGAGCCCAATGTGGGATGGGCTTGAGATGGGAAGAGAGTGGGAGCCCAATGTGGGATGGACTTGAGATGGGAAGAGAGTGGGAGCCCAATGTGGGATGGGCTTGAGATGGGAAGTGAGTGGGAGCCCAATGTGGGATGGGCTTGAGATGGGAAGAGAGAGGGAGCCCAATGTTGGATGGGCTTGAGATGGGAAGAGAGTGGGAGCCCAATGTGGGATGGGTTTGAGATGGGAAGAGATTGGGAGCCCAATGTGGGATGGGCTTGAAATGGGAGGAAAGTGGGAGCCCAATGTTGGATGGGCTTGAGATGGGAAGAGAGTGGGAGCCCAATGTGGGATGGGTTTGAGATGGGAAGAGATTGGGAGCCCAATGTGGGATGGGCTTGAAATGGGAGGAAAGTGGGAGCCCAAATATGGATGGGCTTGAGATGGGAAGAGAGTGGGAGCCCAATGTTGGATGCGCTTGAGATGAGAAGAGAGTGGGAGCCCAATGTTGGATGGGCTTGAGATGGAAGACAGGACAATGAGAGCCCAACATGGCATGGGCTTGAGATGGGAAGAGAGTGGGAGCCCAATGTGGGATGGACTTGAAATGGGAGGAAAGTGGGAGCCCAATGTGGGATGGGATTGAGATGGGAAGAGAGTGGGAGCCCAATGTGGGATGGACTTGAAATGGGAGGAAAGTGGGAGCCCAATGTGGGATGGGCTTGAGATGGGAAGAGAGTGGGAGCCCAATGTGGGATGGACTTGAGATGGGAAGAGAGTGGGAGCCCAATGTGGGATGGGCTTGAGATGGGAAGAGAGTGGGAGCCCAATGTGGGATGGGCTTGAAATGGGAGGAAAGTGGGAGCCCAATGTGGGATGGGCTTGAGATGGGAAGAGAGTGGGAGCCCAATGTGTTTTAAATACATCCAAGAGGGTAGGACTGACTGCAGAGATGGAGAGACCCTGCGGTGAGGACAGGTGGGAGGCAGAGCTGGTCGGAGACAGTCGCTCCCCTCCCGCCTTAACATCTGGTATCGTAGCGATCTGCTGAGCGTGCCTTGCATTTATTAGATATAGCGATTTGTATCCAAGCAGCGCTTTTGGTGCCTGCAGTAATTTAGACTGTATTTTAACTTAGCGCTTTTGTTGACAAGCAGCGCTTTGGTGCCTGAAGGAATTTAGACTGTATTTTAACTTAGCGCTTTTGTTGACAAGCAGCGCTTTGGTGCCTGAAGTAATTTGTGAAATCTGAATTGAAGTAATTGTTACAGCGCTCTGCTGCCAGCATTGTTTGCCATAGCGCTTTGCGGCTAGTCAATCAGTGCGTCCTGTTTACCTTTTGGCTCGCGGCCATTTTGTTGTTGTGTATCCCAGCCCGTCCCCCCCACCACGCTCCCGCCTCCCAGCTGACCCCCCCTCGCCCCTCCCCTTCCACCATCCACTTATGTCAGATGTTTTTGTGCGCAGCATTCACGCGCAGCGATCCCGCCCCATGCGCGCCGAAGGTGCGCCAAAGGTAAGCCCGTCTACGCCCGTCCGTGCCTGGACCGCGCCCAGCGCCAGACCCCCTGGCCCCCGCCTTACCAAGCCCACTATAGTCACATATGATGCCGCTACTCTTCTCGCCCTCAACCCCGGACGCACACCACAATGCTGCGAAGCCACCCCAGGACGTACCCACGGCCCATTCGCCTGCCTCTACTGCAAGTTTAACTGTTTCAGGACCCTCACCAAATCCACTTCCTCCATACACAGCTCCGAATCTAACCACCTGAAATGCATCCTGCTTAACACCCGCTCGGTCCACAGACACGCAACCGAACTTTGGGACCTACTCGACACTGCGTCACCGGACATCGCCTTCCTTACAGAAACAAGGATGAACACATCATCAGCTCCAGACATCGCCATAGCCATACCGGACGCTTACAAGATCATCCGAAAAGAGCGCTCCATTCAAACAGGAGGAGCCATCGCCATCATCCATAGGAACACCATCAAAATCACGACCAGCTCCGACAATAATCTTGCAACCGCCGAACATCTCCACTTTCAGATCCACACCGACCATAGGACCACACTTAGAGGCACCCTCATATACAGGCCACCAGGCACCCGCACTCAATTCTGTGACGACATCACGGAGTTCGTCAGTCAACATGCCCTCGCCTCCGAGAACTACATACTTTTAGGAGACCTCAACTATCACTTTGAAAACAAGCACGACAACAACACCACCACCCTTCTGGACAACCTGGCCAATCTCGGACTCAAACAACTTGTTGACACCCCCACCCATGTAGCCGGACACACGCTCGACCCTATCTTCACCTCCAGCAAGCACATCTCATTCGATTGCACAACAGCTCTCCACTGGACGGACCACAGCTGTGTTCACTTCAGCTACAAAACCACCCTGACCCACAACCGCCCTCAACCTATGCCGAGGAGAAACTGGAACAAAATCACCTCCGACCAACTCCTCACATCACTCAACCAAAACCCTCCCACCCCCTCATTGGACCCAAACCAAGTGGCCACCAATCTCAAGCAATGGATTACCCACAGTGCTGACGAATTAGCACCCCTGAAAAAGCACCAGATCAACTCTACCAGCAAAACGGCTCCCTGGTTCAATGATGACCTTAAAAAATCCAAGAAGCTTCGCCGCACCCTGGAGAAAACATGGAGAAAAAAACCCAACCACCGACAACATGGCCACCCTCAAGGCAGCCACCCGCAAACACCATCAACTGATTCGATCCGCCAAGAAATCAGCATTCAAGGATCGTCTCGACAACAACACTCACAACAGCAAGGAACTTTTCAACATCGTCAAAGAATTCACCAACCCCACCGCAGCATCTAACGACATCACTCCCTCCCAAGACCTCTGCGATGCGTTATCCTCTTTCTTCTACAACAAAATTGCCGACATCCACAATAGCTTCGAGAACAATCCCGCGATCAACCCTCCCCACCCCCCTCAGATCCTACCCCACCAACTAACAACCTTAGCACCTGGAACCCAATCACCACTGAAGACACCATCCGCCTAATGAACTCAATCCACTCTGGCTCGCCGACCGACCCCTGCCCCCACCACATCTTCAACAAAGCAGACTCCATCATCGCTCCGCATCTCCGTGATATCATCAACTGCTCGTTCCACTCTGCCACCTTTCCAGAAAGTTGGAAACACGCCGAACTCAGCGCCCTTCTGAAGAAACCCACTGCAGACCCCTCTGAACTTAAAAATTACCGACCCATATCCCTCCTCCCATTCCCGGCCAAAGTCATTGAGAAAGCCGTCAACAGACAGCTCGCCGCCTTCCTTGAATGCAACAACTCCCTAGATCCATCTCAATCCGGGTTTCGAGCCAAACACAGCACCGAAACCGCCCTCATCGCAGCGACCGACGACATCTGAACACTACTGGAGAACGGAGAAACAGTGGCCCTCATTCTACTCGACCTCTCCGCCGCTTTCGACACAGTCTGCCACAGCACCCTTACACAACGCCTCAGCAATATCGGCATAGAAGGAAAAGCCTTGGACTGGATCATCTCATTCCTCGCTGGGAGAACTCAAAGAGTCCGACTCCCCCCTTTCAACTCAAAGTCCACTGAAGTCATCTGTGGCGTACCACAAGGATCCTCACTCAGTCCCACCCTCTTCAATGTTTACATGAGTCCACTCGCCTCCATCGCGCGTCAACACAACCTTAACATCATCTCCTACGCCAACGACACCCAGTTAATCCTTTCCCTCACCAAAGACCCTAACACCGCCAAAACCAATCTGCACGAAGGCATGAAAGAAGTAGCCGAATGGATGAAACTTAGCCGCCTAAAACTCAACTCAGACAAAACGGAGGTGCTCATCCTAGGACCATCCCCCTCTGCCTGGGACGACTCTTGGTGGCCCTCCGCACTGGGCACAGCACCCACACCCACAGACCATGCACGTAACCTTGGCTTCATCCTAGAATTCTCTCTCTCGATGTCCAGACAAGTCAACGCAGTCTCATCCTCCTGCTTGAACGTACTTCGCATTCTCAAAAAGATCTTCCGCTGGATCCCCCTCGAGACAAGAAAGACTGTCACCCACGCACTGGTCACGAGTCGACTGGATTACGGTAACACACTATACGCCGGAATCACAGCAAAATTACAGAAAAAACTCCAACGCATCCAAAACGCATCAGCGAGACTCATATTAGACCTCCCTCGCCAAGATCACATCACCGAACACCTAAAAGACCTCCACTGGCTTCCCGTCAACAAAAGAATTACATTCCGCCTTCTCACCCACGCACACAAGGCCCTCTACAACCTAGGACCCGAATGCCTCAATACTCGACTATCCTTCTACAAACCCAACCGCCAACTAAGATCATCCAATCAAGCCCTCGCCGCAGTCCCGCGTATCCGAAAATCCACCATGGGTGGCAGATCCTTCTCCTTCCTTGCTGCCAAGACCTGGAACTCACTCCCCACTCACCTCCGCCTTACCCAAAACCACATCTCCTTCAGAAAAGAACTTAAAACATGGCTATTCGACAAATGACGAACCCCTTCCCCAAGCGCCTTGAGACCCTCTGGGTGAGTAGTGCGCTTTACAAATACTCGAACTTGAACTTGAACTTCAGATGAGAGGTCATTCAGCACAGTGTGTGCAGCACTGAGATAGCTCCATGGGTGAATGAGTATGCTGCAGGGTGCTTGGTCTCACTTGCAGGCGACTGAGTTTAATTCCTGTAAAATACAGCTCAGTGGGTTCACCCTCAGGCTGCAGAGATCGGTTCCTAACTTCTGGTTAAAGGTTCTAATCCTAGTGAGATACTGAATCATCTGGTCAGCCCATAGCTACCACGCAAGTGAGAGAGGTAAGTGGGGCACTGTACCTGCAGCAGAGATCTGTGGGTGAAGCTCAGGGAGAGGTTCAGATCCAGGCAGGGAAGACTCAGCCTCACATCCTTCTGAAGCGGATGGGCACAATCTGGAGCAAAGCCCTAACACCTGTGTACATCACAAGGGACTCAAACCTGTGGCCCACAGATCACACATGAACCTCTAAAGGAAGTACTCACTGCACCAAGTCACTGAGGAATACTTGTCACGTCTGCTGGAAAAAAAGAATTAACACTTCATGCGTCCAGTTTCATTTATTACATTTTATACAACTCCTTTAATAATTCTAAATTAAAGCGACACTATTTCCCGTCATATATGCTGCCAGGTCCAACTGTGAATGTTCTATGTTTATTAATAAAGCTTTCCAACTATCAGTAACATCACAACCCGAACTTCTTAAAAGTTCCCACTTTGATAAGTTCCTAAAAAATTGATATTTCAGGTAGATCAGAGCTCAGCCCCCTGGGCCTGCGGGCCTTCGTCCTACTTAAGGAGGCCAGAGAGTGTTATCTTTTCTTTCGTCTGAAAGCAGATTTATAAGAGCTTATTTCGGATATTCTAAGCCGCATTAAAGATTTCTCAAAAGCTCAGTATCTTAGACAAATTGTTCTTGCCAAAAATCTGATTTCTGAAACTTGTTTTCAGAAAGTTTTAAATAAAGTAAAGGCGATGGTAACACAAGATCATACTTTGGCATGCATTGAAAGCAACAACGGTACGATTAAATCACAATTTAACGAATGTACAAACTAGGTAGTTAATAAGGGAGCAACCAAAAAACGAATTAAAAGCCACATTTCATCAATTTCCTCTGATAACTCCTCACCCACGCACACAAGGCACTGCACAACACCGGACCAGCGTACCTCAACAGCCGACTCAGCCTCTACACCCCCACCCGCCAACTCCGCTCCGCAGACCGCGGCCTCGCCACCGTCCCCCCGCATCCGAAGAGTGACCGCCGGCGGCAGATCATTCTCCCACCTCGCCCTCAAGACATGGAACACCCTCCCCATCACCTGTGGCAGACCGAAGACCTCCTAACCTTCAGGAGACTTCTCAAGACCTGGCTCTTCGAACAGTAGCAGCTCCCCCGCCCCCCCCGCTCCCCCCCTCCCCTAGCACCTTGAGACCCTCACTGGTATGTAGTGCGCTTTATAAATGCTATGATTGATTGAAAGGCGATGGATATCCGGATTTTGCCTCCAAGGGACCTCTTATCAGGCAAGGAAAAGACACTCTCAAGAGACCTTTCTAGAAGTAGGTGAACGGAAGTGATGTTCTATCTAGCAATCCTCTACATCAGCAAAGCTGTGGGTGATAAAGTGAAGGGAAAGGATTTAAATCTGCCTGCCCATCCATATGTCACCCCGATACACCACAAGAGAGGAGCCTGCAAACGGCAGAATGTTGGTTTATATCAAAATAAAATATGCGACGAAGCAGGAGGAAAGGTTTAATTGAAATCACTTATTGTTTAATGTCTTCAAGTTCCAAGCCCTATATTCTATTCTATCCTATTCTATTCTATTCTATTCTATTCTATTCTGTTCTGTTCTGTTTTGTTCTGTTCTGTTCTGTTCTGTTCTGTTCTATTCTGTTCTGTTCTGTTCTATTCTGGCCTGCCCTATTGTGTTCTGTATGTTCTGTTCTGTTCTATTCTGTTCTGTTCTGTTTTGTTCTATTCTATTCTGTTCTGTTCTGTTCTATTCTATTCTGTTCTGTTCTGTTCTATTCTGTGCTGTTCTATTCTATTCTGTTCTGTTCTGTTTTATTCTATTCTGTTCTGTTCTGTTCGATTCTATTCTGTTCTGTCCTGTTCTATCCTGTTCTATTCTATTCTGTTATGTTCTATTATATTCAATTCCATTCTGTTCTGTTCTATTCTGTTTAATTATATTGTATTCTGTTCTGTTCTATTCTATTCTACTTGGTTTTTGTAGAGCTCAGGGCTACCTTGTCAAGGCTTCTCAGCGCTAACTCACCAACTCGGACCAAGACAGCTCAAGCGACCTATCTAGAACAGACATGTTTTCAATAGTTTCCTGAACTTTACTTCTGACTCTTCAAATTTCAGGGATATGGAAACCATTCCACAGTTTATGCTCACAGCAACAAAAAGAACGGCCCGTAGCTTGCTCTTCTGATCACAGTGTCTTTCAGAAGTCCATAAGATAATGAACAAAGTGTTCGTGTCTGAACATAAGACAAAACTTTAGTCATTGTTCCAATCAGAATTCTTTCACCATGTTGGGAAGGATAGGCACTCCGCATCAAGTACAAAGATATAAAACAAGTTCCCAGAGATTGGTCTCCTAGAGTGCAAAGATGAAGAGAGGGTGGAAGACATGGACTGAGAGAGACTGAGGACAGAGGATTGGATGATCACATTTTTTGAAGGTGAATCTTCCCCCCATTGCGAAAAATGTGGCATTGAGTCATAAAAAAAAGAATTATAAAAACAGTTAGCAGGAAAAATGAAAATGTGATTTGCAGTCTCTTTGGGTTTCCATTGTCTTTTTCACTGCAGCGCCTCGTTAGTAGGGAGGCACCACTCCTCCTTTCCAGAAGCGCCTTGAGGAGGGGTTCCGCGCATTGAGGTCCCTCATTGACGCATGCATTCATGAATCAAAATAGGAGATGAAGTGGGAACGATGGACCGTTAACTCTTGGGAATATGGACCTGTCGGCTTAGGAGCAGGAGGGAGAGGGGGAGAGGGAGGGGCCTCATTGAAGGGGAGGGGGGTGGGTCTCAGGGGGAGGATGGATGGACTAAAGGTGAACACCGGACGGGCTTGGGAGGGGAAGAGAGTGGGTGACCAATCTGGGATGAGATTGGAATGGGAAAAGATTGGAAATTCAAGGTACAATAGGCTTCAGATGGAAGACAGGACAATGGAAGGCCAACATAGGATGGGCTTGAGGTGAGAGGAAAGAGGGAGCCCAATGTGAGATGTGCCTGAGATGGGAAGATATTAGGTGACGAGCGCGCGATATGGGCTTGTAATGGCAAGAGAGTGGAAGCCCTATGTGGGATGAGCTTAGAATGGGAAAGGAGTTGGAGCTCCTTGGGGCAGTAACAGAGTAGGCACTATGGAAGAACATGTGGGTGGAAAAGCTGTCGAGGAGAATGAACACCTATAACAAGTCTGAGGAGTTAGAACAAGAGAAAGGGGTAGAACGGGGGAAGTCAACTCTGCCGACCAGGGGGATAAATCAAAGCACAGAATGCACCCATTGGTGACCTGTCCCATCTGACCTCAGCTAAGTAACCTGCCTGACACATTTTCAAATTTGCGTGTGGCTCTTGTGGTAACTTCAAATTCTACTGAGGTCATTGGTGATTTGATTCCCACAGTGTAGGACATTGATCTGTGTCCAAGTAGGCAAGACTAAGAAATTGTACCATGATTTTTGGGGATCAAGAAACAAATATTGTGCCCTTGAAGCTCCAAGTCATAGAGAATAAGGGGATTTGCTGAACAATTTCTTGGGACAGTCTGACCAAGTGGCTCAGCTCCAAGGCAGAAGCCTTATGGAAGCACCTGCCTTGGTGTGAGCAGGGGTTGCACATCTGGTCTGTGTTCACAAAGCCTGATGGTGGATATTGGGAGTGTGTTTACTGTGTGTGTGGTGCTGTGTGTGTCCTTTGGGTAGAAGAGTACAGCAATCAATCAATCAGGGAATTGTAGGCACGCTACTCACCCGTGAGGGTGTCAAGGTGCTGAGGGGGGGTCCGCAGATCTGTTCAGCCAAAGAGCCAGGTCATGAGGGTATTCCTAAATGTGTTCAGGGAGGGGGCGTGTCTGATGTCTGCTGGTAGCTCGTTCCAGGTCTTGGCTGCGATGTGAGAGAAGGATCTTCTGCCTGCTCTGGCTCTGTGGATGCACGAGGTTTTGGCAAGTGCGAGGTTGGGAAACAGCAAAAAACATCTTTAGTGCCTCTCCTGGTTTTACACAGACCAGGACCTCAGTCTCCTTCCAATAACATTGCGTCATGTTCTCAATTGCAGGAGGAGTTACCCATATGCCTGGGGACAAGCACATCCACAAGAGGAAAAAGAACTGCACTAACCTTTAGACGGATTACACCTACTCTGACCCTGCACAAAACCGAATCTCACCCACAGACCATTGGAACGGGCCTCAGATGCTTCTCATCAGGCACACCAGGTGCAGATGGAAAACTGGGGACTCTTGAGTAGGGGTGGGCGATAAATTCTGCTCCACTAGCGGAGATTGTGGAGTTATGGCCACTCTGCGTTATGCTTGTAACTCAAAGTTCTGGCCAAACTACAACAACTGCCATGTGGCAGAGTTTTTTCTCATACACAGTTCACCAATGGTAAGTTGTTGATTGAAAGCGAGAATTTGGCCTCCCCTAGCGCGATTATCAGGCACTAGGACGGCTCCCAGCAAGATTTTCTCAACATGGGTGGTTGCAGCCAATCACGGCTCTTCACAATGAGAAAGTTGCTGCTCAAGTACAAAATCTATGCGAGCAGCCTCAAAGAAACTGCTCTCTCTGGCATGCCGGGTGGTGCAGTTTGTGCTGATTTTGCAGTGCGGAACAAGTCCCTAGCACTAAAAATCAGCATGCATGGCGCAATGTTCCGATTTGCGCCTGTTTGCGGAACCCTGCAGAATCTTGCGGAGTTTTCATGTAAGTCTGTGGAATTCCGCAAATTCTGCCCAACCCTACTTTTGAGTCTCTTTGGGCCAGATGTATGAAGCTCAAATGGGTTCGCAAACGCCGAAATTTGCAGAATTTATCATGGGGAGTCATCCAAGATACACCCTCTCTGGTACCAACAGCTCTTTTCATGGTAACTGACTCATGTTGTGCACAGTTATGAGGTGCTCTGGGCTTAGACCATGATCACACCAGATCAGAGGACTCCCCGCTGGAAGTTCAAACTCATGGCTTTGTGCCGGGGTTGTGGAGAGCGAAGCAGTGAGACTGGATCACTTTCTACAGGGGTTCTGTCTCGCACTGATAGCAGACTTGGTCTGAACTTCCAGATGTTGACAGGGATCCTTTGCTTAGCTGGGTGGAGTGTCTGTGCGTGGAAGCCACGCGGTGCCTGCCAGGGGCCCCTGTGCTTTCCTCCAAGGAGCAACTTGGGGGCAGGACCGGACTGGCCATAGCGGGCACCGGGCATTTCCCCGGTGGGCCACCAAGATGTGGGCCAATTTTGAGCCCCAGGGGCCGTTTTTGTTCCAGGGCCGTTTTTGAAACACAGCTGCAAAATTGGCCCCTGTAACAAAATCGGCCGAAACCGGCCCAGGCAAATAGCTCAGCTGCACCCCCAACCCCGCAGGGGGTCGGCCGAGCACTTTGGCAGGGCCGATTTTGGTACCCAGTCTGACCCTGCTAGGGGGGCTCACTGACCTGAGCCATCTCCTAAGTGGCACATAATCAGCGCACCTCCTCACAGCGTTCTTGCTGATGCACCCGCTTCTGTAATACGGCACGGGGACAGGGGCAAAGGAGATCCCTCCTGTGCAACAGGCTACGCACCAATATCAATGAGAACACACCCTTGGGACCGCACAGTGCAGATTACGCTCTGCCCAATTTATAGTACAACATGGGCCACACAAGTTCCTGTAGCTCCTTCTATAATACCAAAGTGCCTCGAGGACATAAGAGGCAGCCATATATGCCATTGGCACCCACAGGGCACTTTATGTAATAAGGTTCAGATGTGCTAAGAGCCAAATTCTAATTGTGGAGGCAAAGGTAAGGTCATTCCTGGGGAACAGAAGATAGATTCCAGCAGTGCCTGAAATGGAAATATAAAAGTGCAGGTACTCCCTATCAAAGAGTGCCTGTTTGCTCCTGAGAAGTGCTGGTACTCTACCATTAAGGTATTGCACTCCTGCTGAGAATTGTAGGTCTTCTTGCCTTCAAAATAAAGAAGTGCAGGCACTCACTATCCCTGAAATACTGAGAAGAGCCGTGATTGGGCCCCACATCGCTGCACGGGCCCTTCACTTTGCAATCAAAATTAACCATGTTCACCGTACTTCAAATTCACACTTCCACAATTGCTGGTTTTGGGATAAGAGGAAAAATACAGATATTGCCCCCACTAGGAAAAGGCACGCACCTGCACTTTGAATGCGCTTGAATTATTCACCCCAAAATGTTTTTTTGTTCCATATTACAGACATATAAGAACATTAAGCCAGATTTACTAAGAGGCAGATTTATTTATTTATTTATTTATTTATTTATGTATTTATTTATGTGTTTTATAGAGCGTGAACTTGACCCGTTAGAGTATCAGAGCGCTTTACAGGAAAAACATAGTCATGTACAGAGTAAGCATAGCAGCATCCAGTTACGGATCGAGGGAAGGAGGGCAGGGTGCAGGGTACATAAGGGAGCTAGGGGACATCTCTACAGAATAAATATCCAAACATTCAAGATGACATAACATATTTACAGATTACGTTAACCAATCTTCGCGACAAGGCCCCAGGTTTCTGATGGGATGAGTTAGATAATCTGAGGGAGGGGATAGATGGCTATAGATCAGGGCCGTGGTGGTGGTGGAGGCCAAGTTTAAACAAGATATTTGCTCATGAGGAATGATTTGGCATCCTTTTTGATAGTGCTAGAAAAGTGTTCATAAATTATTTGTGCCCTGCCTCGGATTTTGCGATGGATTTAGGCGCTGACATACTGCATGTTAAAATCTCTACTCTCAGGACAATAGCGGAGCGACCTGCCTAATAAATATTAATTATGTGTTCCGCTATTTGCAACCCCGTGTGATTAGCTACACACACAGCGCTGGTGACTGGAAAGGAAAACTAGACCACCAACCCTTTGTTTACATTCCTAAAAGGGAAAAAAAAAAGTATTCTATAATCCTTAAGGAGCTGTTGTAAAAAAAATCACATTTGGAGAGATCAGGCAATTGCCTCCACCCCCAAAGGTTGCCCGGCACCATTCACAAAGCAGAAGATGTCCCACGGGTCAAGCTTCTCCTTTGCGAATCTGTAATCTCTCCAACTCGAGGGTCGATAACTCATCAATGGTGGACCTTCTACGCCTGGCCCCTTATGTCTTAGACCTTTACTTCTGCATTGAGTGACTCTTGACGACGCGTCAGCTCTCTCACTGTGAAGAGGTATGGGATGTAAACTTGTTAGGTTAGGCCTGGGTGGAGTTCACGGAGTTCTGCTATTCGGAACTCTGGGAACTGTCGAAACAACTCTGCCGCACTACGCGAAGTTCCGCAAGCAGCGAAGTGCGGTAAGTTGCGTTGCTCACATTGATTTTTAGCGCTGGGAGTTTGTCCTCTGCTGAAAATCAGCGCAAAGAGCACCTTGCGCAGCACAAGACGGCGCTGCTTCTTTCTGCCACTCAGGTTTATATTAACCCTGGGCAAAGCACTATGCTAGGCTCTTGTAGTTTGTGAAGTTTGCGCTACTTCTCTCTACGCGAACTGCACGTAGCACAGAGCAAACACCCATAGCATAGTGCAGCGGTCATTTTTTGCTTGCTCGCGGTACTCAATGTCAAGTTGGCGACCTCAAGCAAGCAAAATGACATCTCGGCGAGACTTTTTCTCCGTTCGCGATCAGCAACATCAAGTTGCCGATCGCGAGCGTCGAAAATAAACCTCCTGGTGAGATTCTCAACGCGGGGAGGTCAGTTTTCTCATTGCGAGTGGTCGCGTATGCTCGCGACCGCTCGTGATGAGAAACTACCAGTCCGTGTTGAGAAAGCTGCCGCTCGACTAAAAATCTATTCGAGCGGCAGAAAACTACAGCTCGCACTGTGCAAGATGCCGTTTTCAATGATTGCACAGTGCCAGATGCTTGTCCACACTGTGCAATCATTGAAAACGGCAACTTGCACAGTGCGAACAGGCTACTACGCAGTTCGCGTAGTGCTATGCGTAGCTCGCGTAGTGCGAAGTGCACTACACGTAGCTACGCGTAGCACTACTGGGCGAACTACGCCCAGGGTTAGTTTATATTCTACTCTAGCAGCAGCTTCAGCAACGCGAACGGAAGTTTTCTCAACTTGAGTGTTAGCGACCTGCCGCAACCGCCCACATTGAGAAATCTCACCGGGAGGTGGTCTAAAGTATGCTTTTCCTTGCCCGCGCTCACCAACTTAAAGCTAGCAAGTGGTGCGAGAGGAAAAACTGCACTTTGCAAAGTTTTTCAGAACTCTGCAAGCCCAGAGTGGGTAAAACTCTATGAACTACACCAGTAGAACGGAATTCGTCGCCCACCCCTAATACTAGTTTGATATGGTGTCTGCATTTACAACAAGTCTACCCTTGTTAACTGCAGCTCTCTAATAGCAAACACTGTCTGTCTGCAATTATGTATCGTGTTTAGTCTATTGATACCCAACTATAAATGAAAAATGAATTATATAATTTATGAATATATTACCCTTTCACTATATAGGATTGTGGTTATTGATCCAGAGCAGGAGGGAAACAGAAAAGTGGGAAAGAAGGAAGAGAAAGAATGTAAACACAGTGACAAAGGATGGAAGTAGGAGACTGGATGAGTGAGGGGAAGAGGCAGGGAGCGTCTGGTGGAGCATTAACCTCATGCATGCTCGTGACGGAACCGCTCCGTCACGAGCCTCGGGTGGGCTGTGCTGGTGACGGAGCGCTCTCGTCACGGCTTGGCCGCCCGCCTGCGCGGCGCGTTCCATTGAGCGGGCGGGGCCGTGACGGAACCGCTCCATCACAAGCACAGCATGCCCGTGGCTCGTGACGGAGCGGTTCCGTCACGAGCATGTGAGCGTCGCGCGGACCCCCCTAGCGCTGCGGCGGAATTGCCGCCATAGCGAAGGGGTTAAAGAGGCGTGAGGTGGATTCATCACTACACCCTCTTGGTACTCGGTACCCCTGACTTTCATTAGCGTTGATCGCAGGTATCTGAGCAAAACTTTGGGTCCCGGCACTTACTATTTTACAAATTAAGCACTGCAAGTAGAGGTAGAGACTTGCCTTTGGTACCCTGGTGCTACCTTTGTTATCCCTGGTCTCAGGGTTCATGACAGGCTGCCACAGGAACAAACCGTACCCATGATTTAAAGAGCCTTGTTTACTTTCTGTAGTTTCCACTACTTGCCCTTCCCTGGGGTCCTCACATCAGCTAGGAGACTGAGGCAATGGATCAACGGTGTGACGTCACTTCCGCTAGGGCAGGTACTCAGTGTTGAAGAGTCAGTGGGCCCTCCTCCCTGGGCAGTGAGAGCCCCCCACAAGTTTTGAGGACACCTCCCTGAGCAGCTGCAGAAGGCCCTGGGGCCCAACGCACCCTGAGGGACCCATCGGTGGAAAGATGCGCCTTCATCTGTTGTGGAGACGAGCTCGGCGGCAGAGAAAGTTTCCATGCCTCTGCAGCAGCGGCCCCGTGGGGGCCCCCACCTGGGACAAGCCAAAAATAACAAGGAACTCGCTGAGCACATTGTTACAGTAGACAAGAGAGCGCTGCGAAACAGCGGTGCCCCCATACAGCGCTGCGAACAGCAGTGCCCCCATAGAGCGCTGGAAACAGTGCCCCCCCCCCCTCTCCTTGTGTGAAGGGGCGCGGCACCCACACTCTGGTGCACCCCTCCATCCGAGCAGCAGGCAGGCTTTGAGGATTTTCCACCCTCCAGGCAAAATAGCATTTTGCTGCTCGGCTCCCCTTTCCATGAGACTGAAAGCAGCTGAGAGGGTGGAGCGCGCGCTGCGAGGCCTTCGAGCAAAGGCTGCATCATGACAGGTCAAGTTCACTGCTTCATAAATCTGATATCATTTAAAGATTAATTATCACACCTGCGCATTTAAAGCTATAAAATGGTACAATTGAACACACGATAGAAAAAGTCAGCTTGGTATTTTGCACGGCTTTCGTGCTACTTCTGAAAACTACTGTTAAAAGTCCAGCAAGACTATGTAATTTTTACACTTTACTTCCTTCTATTATTTTCAAATGTCTTTTTGCCTTGAATTTTAGTCAAGAGTTCACGAATAATCGGCGCTGCACTTACACAGTGCGCGCGTCGAACAGGTGCCGTCTTCATAGTCAGGACGCGGCGGCGCTGGAAGTGGGGTGCGGTGAGGCGGAGAAGAGCACCCCTTCATAACAGGGAAGAAAGTCTGATGGAAAACGGGCATTACGTTGCCTTTTAAGTTAGTTACATTGAAATAATTATTTCGGAAAGCTAGTGCCCAAAAGCCAACAACCCTTAAACATAGAACAAGTATTCCAATAAACGTCTGCCTTTATTAGGAGTCTGAGTTCTTTTTTTTTATTATTATTTTTAATTTTATTTTTTTACATAAAACTCACAGCACTTGGCCTGGGGCACACGACACGGTGAAAAAAAACCGACCAGCTTTTTCTTTTATAATCGTACTAATATTTTAAAAAGAGTGACCCTCAATACGCACGATTTTTCCACTTTATATTTAATTATGATGGGAACAAATATTTTTAGTAAGGACAGCATTTCCCACTTCTACTTTGTAGAATGAAACAATTTAAAGCAACTTTATGCTTCTTGTGTTCTCTCCTAAGACCTGTTTTTGTCGTCAAAATCGATACAAGTTCGGAAAGCAACTTTATTTTTTGTGGCACCATAATTAAAAGAAATGAATATATATAACCCGTGGTCTATTCTATGCGTGTAATTAAATGGTTTGTTAAAGAGTGAAAATCTGTCTCCTTAGCTCTAGTACTCGTGATAGTAAAGCAGACTGTGAGAGATTGTGCAGTCTCCGCAGCATGTGCCCGACCCCACTGAAGTACCTTACCACTTAAAGTATGAATCGGTGCTCCCCTGTTGGTTTGTTGTTTCAGCACTCTGTCCATCATCTCCTTGTGTTTGCTTTGTTCGCCCTAAGTGTGGCAGGGTATGCCCAGACGTGGGTCCCTTGCTCACTTTACTACTGGATTCAAGCTAGCCTGGCTGATGAGGGGTGATACCCCGAAACCGGTCCTAGGAAGCTTGTTTCCGGTCCAGGGAAGACCTGGCTTGGCAGTTCGGTCTGGCCTGTTCCCATGAGGCACAGAGTCAAGACTGATTTGCATCTAGCCATGTCTGAACTGGGGTGGTTGAGTGAACTAAAGAACAATGATGGATTCAACCCAGATCTGTGACTAGGGGTGAGTGTCTGAAAAGTTTCAGCGGCCCGTCCATCATGTCCTTGTGTTTGCTTTGTTTGCCCTAAATTGGCAGGGTACGCCCTGACGTGGGTCCCTTGCTCACTTTGCCACTGGATTCAAGATAACCTGACAGATGAAGGATATTGCCCAGAGACCGGTCCCAGGATGCTTGTTTCCGGTCCAGGAAAGACCTGGCCTGGCAGTTCGGGCTGGACTGTCCCCATGAGGCACAGGGTCAAGACTGATTTGCATATGGCCATGTCTGAACTGAGGCGGCGAAGTGAGCTAAAGTATGCTCCATCTGTCATCAAGCCTATTAGAGAAAATTCAGGAAGCTATTTCTAGAGATAATCTGTTGAATAGGAAGGTCAGTCACACAATTATTAGGTGAATACTATCTCCAGCTGTGTGATATATAAATAATTCATAGCACAACGAACCAGCACACCCTAACCACTTGTAGTCAGTAAGACGGCTGCACAAGGTAAGCAGGCATTGACGGCATTAACGTGACCTGCAGATCACAAATTTGATTCTCTGGAAGACCAACTCAGCCTTTTATCGATCTGACGTCATTAAAGTAATAATACATCGAGTTATACTTTCACTTGCGTAGAATCAGGAAAGCAGCGATGTTATGAAGCATATTCAACCAGTTCTTTTTATAAATGGCTCTACTGTACGTGACGGGTGCCATTGGAGAAGGGGGTTTGTTGAACTGGTATGGGACAAGCCCATTTCAGCCCTGGTTCAATCCTCCTTGCCAGCAGATGGCATCTTCCATTGCCCTGGATTATCCCCTGGGCTGATCCATCGATGAACTCTGGCTATGGTGCCATGACGCAAGGTTGCTGAGGCTTCCAAGAAATAAGCACTTCATGTGGTTCTGCCTTATCAGCACAACTTTTCATATGTGGCTGCTTTCACTGAGTGTCTCTAGTGGTACATGTTTCATCCTTTGTCTTATTTTTCATTTAAAAGTAACATATTGACCAATTTTTATTGAGCAAGTCTTGTTTCATTTGAACAGATGGTACAGGTCAATCGTGGCTACTGGAGAGCTTTCTGGAACTCTGCCATCAGTGTCAACAGCACAGACACTGCAGGTCGTGGACCTTGGTCAGCGGACTCGATAATTCTCGCTTCGGTGCTTACTCTAATCAGGGGTACCACTCGGCAACTCTGGGCATTAGCTTGCCTAATCTCCACAACGGCCCCACCAATTCCGGGGATGCCTGGCTCCACCTTGGGGACTCCCAGCAAGGGACCATCCCACAGGGAAAGCCAGGACGGGTTCCCCAGAGTTATACAGCGCCGGGACGCCCCGTTGCTGGGGCAGCTGTGCGCTTTACAAGTATACTACATTTACATTTACATATGACGCAGAAGCAGAAAACTAAAGACCGACTATAACCTGCCGTCCGCCATTCAGAACCTACTCATCTTTGCCCAGAAGGCGCGGGTGGTGGTAAAGGTCGGTGGGGATTTAGGGTCTAGGGGTGGGAACGCTTAGGAATAATTTAGAAAATGAGGGGTTTGGGATGTTTTCCAAAATTATATATATATATATATATATATATATATATATATATATATATATATCCTGTGCACCGTCTGTCTCCCAGCTAGCACGCTCGCGCAGACCCAGCAAGCAGACTCCGGACACGGACCTCGAGGTATAAACAGCTTTTATTCACGCAGAAAGAGTCACCAACGTTTCGGCTCTAACGGAGCCTTGATCACATGACAGCGTATATTTGACTGGGTACACCTTTTATAGTGAAAGCGAGTGATTAACGTAAAACACCTGTGCAAACTTGCTAATAAACATGGAAAACATACTACAATTCTTTACACTCGGCAATGCAATTTCTAAATAGATGTAAAATACAATAAGATTTCTTAGAAATTTCCTAATACATGTAAAATACATTTGGATTCAAATCTTATAAGAGTGACATTCAACAGATTAAATAACAAAAATGACTAAAAAAGTATTGAAGTAAAATACACAGATCTATTATACTGACCCGTTTTAAAACCATGGTTATAATATATAAAATGATAGAAACCCCGTTTATTATAATTACAAAACTGTGAGGAGAATTTACACAGTTTTGTTTTCCAATTCAGGAATCCCAGCATAAAATACATATAAAGTGCTACGTGCTAACTTGCTAAAGTGCATAAGTGCTTTGAAAGTGCATCAATATGTGCAAAATAGGCAATGTGCAAATACATATACTGCAATATGCTGGGGTCCTGATTCATTCCACTTAGATACAGGAGACATTAGCCTGTATATCGAATGTTGGTGAGGAGACAAGATAATGTATCTCTACTCATACAGGGATCTATAGAGTATATTTTACTAAAACTTCAAATCCTAAACGGGTACATCTTATTTCACAACTGTCACACATTAGTCATACAAGTTCATGCTGAAAATCACTGCTAGAGTGCCAAGGTTTCCATGTTTAAAATATGTATGTGTTAGAACGAGTTAAGACAAATACACCAGGTCCACAAGGGGCCTGTAACCCAACACCAAAGTAATTCAAACCATATATAAATAAATGTACAACCAAATGTTAAAAAACCTATACATTTCATCGTATATCCATGGTAATTAACCTGGTTTAAAGAAAAAAACGTGCACAGTGAAAAAACAATAATAACTAAACATTAATAGTTTTCTTATAGCAGCATTATTATTCTCAGTGTAAATTCTTATGGATTGTGTTTGCTCGCAGCCCCCACGGGATCTGTCCCAGCACTTTCCCAGCCGGGTATGTACCATGGACATTATCCACGTGGGGGAGAGTACACATACCTAATATTCAAAGTCGTTCAGAGCAGGCTAGTGTGGAGATCCTCAGTCACATTCAACCCATGGGGCACCTTGGTGTTGAGCAGGAGGATGTATTTTGTTTCCAGTTTTCTCAGCTTGGTCTCCCTATCCCCGCCTCTTTTGGTGTTAATGACAGAATCAATAACCCAGTATTTGAGGCCACCATTGTTGCTTTGATGGTGGTCCTTAAAGTGGCGTGCAACAGGGTATGTGCTGTCCATATTTGTTATTGCTCGCAGATGTTGCAAAATGCGTTTATGGACAGCATTCCTGGTACTGCCCACATACTGTAGGCCACAGGGACAGCGCAAAACATATATGGCGTATTCTGTTTTGCATGTGAGCACTTGGGTTATAGGATGTTCCTTGCCTGTGAACCCATCTCTATAGGTTTTGGTGTTTTCACCATGGGTGCACGCTTTACAGATCTTACAGTTATAGAAGCCCTTGTTACTTTGCCACCACTCAGTTCTGATGAAAGGGTCCGGGTTGGTTTTAACTATATGGTCCCTTAGGGAGGGGGCTTTGCTGTAGGTCACAGAGATAGATTTAGGCAAACTCTTGCCTATGACATTATCCCTCAGCACAATGGGCCAGTGTTTATTCACTATACTCTTAATTTGCTGATGTTGTCTAGTGAACCCTGTAATTAATCTGAAGCTTTCAGGCTCACCCATGCCCGGTTTCGATGTGCCTCCGCTGGGGAGCTCCCTATCTGTTTTACTAATAAGGAGCTCATCTCTACTCTTTAATAGGGATTTCTGCACAGCTTTATCTATCACCTTTGCGGAGTAACCTCTTTCAATGAACCTCTCCCTGCTTTCCATTTGTGCTTGTTCCAGTTCCACCGGGTTGCTGCATATGCGTCTTAATCGCAGCATTTCCCCATATGGAATACTGGAAATAAGATGGACCGGGTGCGCACTAGCAGCATGTAAAATGCTATTACCTGCTGTCTTTTTTCTGTGAACCCTGGACTCCAAACGGCACCCATTAGTATATAGCTCAGCATCCAAAAAGGTAACCATTTCCTGACTGAGTGATGCAGTGAATCTGAGGTTAAGGGGGTTGTCATTGATATCTTCAATGAATTTAAGGGTCTCCTCCTGACTACCTCTCCATATGACGAACAAGTCGTCAATGAAGCGGAACCATGCTACTAGGTTGTTCTTAATGATATGTTGGAAACCAAGTCCCAGGACCAGTTCCTCCCAAGCCCCCATGTGCAGACATGCGTAGCTTGGTGAGAAACTGGCCCCCATAGCCACCCCCTGTTTTTGGCGATACAGTTGAAAGTTGTATAGAAACACATTATTTGAGAGACAGAAATTTAACATGTCTAACAACATTTTGGTGTGCTTTTCATTGCCTGGTTTCCTTCTTGATAGGTAATACCGTATTGCCTCGAGACCATCAGTATGTGATATACTAGTATATAATGATGTAACATCAAGGGCTATCAACCAATCCCCCTCCTGAATTTGTACATCTTTGATTTTCACTAGGAAGTCCCCAGTATCACGTATGTAAGACCCCAATTGCTGAACATAGCCTTGTATAAAGTGATCTATATAAATTGAGGTATGTTCTAGGAGGCTCCCTCTTGCTGATATTATTGGCCTTCCCGGTGGATGGATGGGGTCTTTGTGTATTTTTGGCAAAAAATACAGAATCGGTGTTACTGGGTGTTCAACCTTTTATATATACATATATTCATATATTCTCGCTCCGTTTACACCTGCCTCCCGCACTCGTAGGCAGGTGCCTGCCTTGTCGGGGGTGCACCCGACACGTAATATATATATATATATATATATATATATATACTTCTGGGAGTGCAGCGTAATCCTTATTGTTTATCACATGTTTAGGGATATGTGGTCTCTACCCCCAATGCCGCACCAGCAATTGAACGCACTGTCAATGGATCACATTTGGTTGCTTTTACTCATTTCAGGTTGGCTGGGGTTGGTATTTTACCAATTCAAAGCTGTAATACTGTGCCTGGAGTGATAAATGGTTTTTGTCATTTTACAGCTCGGCAAGGACAGCACTGTGCTAATCCTATGCCTAAAGACTTTGCTGTAGAAATGGCAAAATACTTTGTCCTTTTCTATCTCGGCACGGATGGCACTGTGCTATTCCTATGCTTAAAAACTTTGATAGAAAAACAGACATTTGAGGTGAGCAGATCTAGAGTGTCGCTGGTGTTGAGAGTGCTCTAACAGAAGCTGCTTTCCAATTAAACTTGAGAACTACCCAGAGTTCTCTCCTTCATTTTTGCATAATTTATGCATCACTCTATGCCTGCAAGGGAATTGTTTTGACTTATACTGGGTGCTCCCTTGTATCTAGACAAAGCTATACCTCTCCGAAGAGCTCTAATTAGAGCAAAACACTGTGTCAGGGGTTGCTTTTACTAATTTCAGGTTGGCTTGAGTTGGTATTTTACCAAAGCTGTAATACTGTGCCTGGAGTGGTAAATGGCTTTTGTCATTTTACAGCTCGGCGTGGATAGCACTGTGCTAGTCCTATGCTTAAAAATGTTGCTGTACAAATGGCAAAAGACTTTGTCCATTTCTATCTCGGCGTGGATAGCACTGTGCTAATCCTAATGCCCATAAGAACATACACGCAAGGTATACAATACATATTGTACCCACTTTGCTCATTTACAAATGGCAGCCGCAGTTATACTATTTAGTATCGTCATGCTAAGTCCGTCATTACTGTTGCGCACTTGTCCATGTAATGCCTCCTCACTTACATGCTCACTGTGTGAACAAGACTGCTTGTTTGTCGAAATGCGTTACCTTGTTACTGTAGAGAAATAGTTTTTTGTTTTGCTAATAACTTTGGTGAGTTCTGACAAATCTTCACGAAAAGGGTGAATACAGTGTTAATATGATATAAGGGGTCAGGATAGAGGTATCCTGACCCTATGGAACTGATGGAAGGGACTGTGAGGGACCCTTCATGAATGGCTGAAAAATGTTGTATTTTATGTGCACGAGGACCTCTGGATCCACTGTGGTGATCAGCATGCACCCCTGTGTGAATCCACGGTGGATCCTCGGATTCAGACCCCAATTAAGAAACACATACACCGACTCATACACAACTTTTGAACTCTGATGAACATTTGTTTATTTTTTATCTCCTTGATAAGATCCTATCCTCTCTGCTGTAAAGCGCTCCGATACCTTCGGGTCTGGCCAGCGCTATATGAAACCTCTTAAATAAATAAAAGTAAAATAAATCTCTCACACACCCGCACAACCACTTACACCCCCACACACAAATCCATACATCAACTCACACACTTACTTAAGCACCCATACAGTCACTCACACATCAACTTACCGACCCAGAGAACCACTCACACACCCACTCAAAAACCCAAACAGACAGTTACATAGCCACATACACACCCATACAGCCACTTACACACCCACAAGTGGACCCACACAGCCACTTACACATCCAATCATACACCAATCCACCATCAAACTCACCTACCTTCTCACTTACTCATAGAGCCTTTCAAACACCCACTCACAGACTCAGAAAACCACCCACACACCTACTCACACACAAATACAGAAACACACACCCATATAGCCACTCACACGCCCACTCAAAGACCCAGCTATCTGTTGTGCCTCTCATCTTAATGTTATTACTGTTTTCCAAGCTTAGAATGTTATGCCAGCAAGTATTCTTTGTTCTCTTACCAGAATGGTTCCAAATTCTCCATTCTGATCCTGGCGGTTGCTGAGGCAGGATGGTTGGTACTTATGCTGCTGTACTTTCTAAATAAACTCACCTTATACCAGCTCCTGGACCAAGACTCTTCACTTCATTTTGGCGACGATTCGGTCTTCCACGTCTTCGAGGAGTCTCTGCTGTTCCCGGAGAGCTGTTTCCATACGCTTCATTCCTTCTGCGGGTTGGCGCTTCCTGTGGACTCTCGCTAAGCGCTTTCCCCTCACAGCGCTTACCGCTCCAGTGTTTCCTGAAACCGGCAACCCAAGGTACTGTTTTCTCAATTTTGGGTTGATTTGGAAATTTTAGCGTCACTGTGCGCTCGAGCACACAACGCAAGACAGCGCGAGCGATACGAACATTCTAAAGCGCCATTCCTTCGTGCCAGCGCGAGAACTCTTCAGCGTGTCTCTCCATTGCTAGGAGACGCTGTATGCGAGCTAACGTCATCGCGCACTACGTCTGGCGGCCATTTTGAGAGCAATTTTTACTTTTTGCCAACCACGCATGAAAAGTACATCGTTATCATTGCCGTTTTGCCAACCACGTTTATTTTCAACCGGCAAAACAACTTTATAGTAACAAATAATTCTTCACCACAGTTTGCCAGAGCAAGTATTATACATTACGTTCTTGTTCACCTGCCTCAGCTTTAATCCGCGAAAAAAAAAAAAAAAAAAATTTACAAAGATACAACTTACATGGCTACCACTGCCAACCATACGATTTCTCCTCCACCGGCCTTTCTCATTGAAGGGGATATTCCCACCACAGAATGGGAAGAATGGCTAGGGTTTTTCGAAAATTATCTTGAGGCCATAGATGGCCTTAGATTTCCTGCAACCAGAAAGAAAGCCATCTTATTGAATTCCTTAGGAAAAGCAGGACAACATGTCTTCAAATTTCTGCCAGAACTCTTAAATGATGACGGGGAGCCTATTGATAACCCCTACAATGAAGCAAAAATAAGATTAGAAAAATACTTTGGAAAACAAATTAATATCGTCATGCAAAGGCACAAATTTTATACTGCTCCCCAAAAAGGCAAAGAAACAGTTGATCAAATGGTTGCTCGCTTAAGGGAATTATCTCTAAAATGTGACTTTGGAGCTATGACAGACCAGATGATTCGAGACCAACTAATAGTACAATGTAAAAACAAGCGCATGCAGCAAAAACTATGGACAGCTAAAAACCCTACATTGTTAGAAGCCATCACAATTGCTAAAGTCGTCGAGGAATCAGACAAATGCATGGACGAGATGCGTCTTCTTGAGATAAAAAAGGAAGAAACTGTCAACATTGTCCAAGCCTCCAAATCTGATAAAGAACTACCTTCCAATGTTGATAAATTGAACACTAAACCTAAAACTTTTCTTTCCAAGTCTAAGTCTGTTTATAATAATCCTAGTGGGAAAATGAAATTTATGGGATGTTTTCGTTGTGGAGATATGTCTCATGCTGCTGATTTTCAAGATTGTTTTGCCAGAGACAAAAACTGCAGTAATTGTGGTAAGCGTGGACACATTAGTAAAGTATGCAAATCTCCTGCAATTAATAGAGTTAATTTTGTTGAAGATGATGCCTCCTCTCAAGAAATGTTCTTATATGTGGACGGTGATGCTGATTATGACAATACTCATTTAGTCTTGCAGAAGCCAAAAGCTTCTTTTATTCTCAATGATATTCCCGTTACCCTCATGGTTGATCCAGGCTCAATGTTTTCCATTTTACCTTATAGTATGTATAGGGAGCATTGGCCATCTGTACCACTATTACACAGTGATTTCATGCCGAAAGGTTATACAGGAAAAGTAATTAAATTGAAGGGAGTCATGGATACTTCTTTTCAATTTAAAGGGAGATCTGCTTTGGGCAAGATTTTCGTTTCCGAAGAAGGCCCAGCAATTCTTGGATGGTTACAACAATATGATTTACATATTGTTCTTGACCCAAGATCTGATGATGTGGTACTTGCAGTCGACGCATATGCGCCAGATCTAGCTCAAGTACTCTAACTTACCACCAAGAAGAAGAGAAAACCTGTGCTGCTAAGGGAAAACAAATTATTTCCTTCAAAATTCGGTTGTGTGGAGTACAGTGATTTGATACTAGGATTTACAGAGTCTGACAACATTTCTTGCTACAAAAGAGAAAACGAGTTGCTTTCATTTAAAATTCACTTTTGTGGAAGTCTGAGAGCATGGAATTAATATAAAATGTCCTATGAGTGCATTACAGTTTGCTGAAAAAACGAGTGGTTTTCATTAAAAAACGGGTTCCCATTATAGTTCTATCGTGTGGAAGCCTGTACTGATTAAGTGGGTACTCTACTTGTCGTTGCTTCATAGAGCTCTTATTTATACATGGGGGCTCATTTTCTTATTAATTAAAGGGTATGTTATAGGTATTTCAGCATATTTCAGCAATTTAAATAACACTGTAAGCCTTTAGTAACTGATACAGTTATATCACTAAGACTACAATGTTTATGATTCATACACCAATTCTATTTTGCTACTTTTCTGTTAATAGGGTTGCAGTGATGTTTAAATAATTTATACTACTATTTACATTGGGATTTTATTTAAAGTAATTCTTACAGCCATCTAGTAGGTCTGCTGTCCTGCATTCATTATTATTTTTACAAAATTTTATGCAAGGTATTTATACAGCTATTCTTATAAGTCAGTATTGCTTCCAATGCTAATTCAGTAATCCAATATTCCGTATTACGTTTTATGCTTCATACAGTATTTCGAGTGTGTGTTACTTTCAATGCTTTTTACACTAATTCTTATAAGTCTGATATACACTTATACTTCATACAGCAATTCAGGTATGCCTATGTTTCGTTCTATGCTTTGTACAGTACTTCAAGCCGGTTTTACTTTCAATGCTATATACAGCGATTCAAATCTGTATTACTTTCAATACTTGATACAGCAGTTAGTCTGTATTGCCTTTACGATTTAATTGATTGTTGTTAATTACATGTTACGAATTTAATGCTGCAAATTTAGCTTCGTGTTTGGAGCTTCTTGTTTTTGCTGATACTTTAAGTTTAGAGGTTATTTTCTTCGTAGGGTTGTTCAAAGCTGGTCTCTATACTTATTCAATGTGAGGTGTACACACGCCCTTCCTACTGTTTTTACCCTACGTAATCTTTTTACTTAGCTTCAGCTGTGCTTTCATTGCAGTGGTTATTCTATACATACATTAGTATTGTTGCATTTCACAAATTTAATGTTCCCTAAGGAAGAGAAAATGTTTAGCTATAATTACTCAAATATATGATGAATTTGTCAGATATTAAAATTTAATCTTTGTTCTCTCCTCCTTTCTCTTCTCCCTCGTTTTTTGTTGTTCTTTCTCTTTCTTTCCTTACTTATAAAATTTTGATGTTTTTTTTTTTCTCTTTAAAGGGAGGAGATATGTTGTGCCTCTCATCTTAATGTTATTACTGTTTTCCAAGCTTAGAATGTTATGCCAGCAAGTATTCTTTGTTCTCTTACCAGAATGGTTCCAAATTCTCCATTCTGATCCTGGCGGTTGCTGAGGCAGGATGGTTGGTACTTATGCTGCTGTACTTTCTAAATAAACTCACCTTATACCAGCTCCTGGACCAAGACTCTTCACTTCATTATCCACTCACACACCCACTCAAACACCAATACATCTACTCACATATCCAGTCAGAGACCCAAAACTCACTCACACCCCCTTTTATGCACTTATAACCCCACTCAAACACCCACTTACAGACCCAGAGAACCATGCATATAGCCACTCACAGACCCACACAGGCACTCACACACCCACTCAGACACTCACACACCCACATACACACTCAAACAGCTAGTGACACAGCCACTCACAGACCCACACAGGCACTCACACACCCACTCAGACACTCACACACCCACATACACACTCAAACAGCTAGTGACACAGCCACTCACAGACCCACACAGGCACTCACACACCCACTCAGACACTCACACACCCACATACACACTCAAACAGCTAGTGACACAGCCACTCACAGACCCACACAGGCACTCACACACCCACTCAGACACTCACACACCCACATACACACTCAAACAGCTAGTGACACAGCCACTCACAGACTCACACAGGCACTCACACACCCACTCAGACACTCACACACCCACATACACACTCAAACAGCTAGTGACACAGCTACTCACAGACTCACACAGCCACTTACACACTCAGGGGCCCATCGATTAGCTCCCTTTGGGGGTTGGCCACAGGGCCAACCCGTCCACTGCACTAAAGCCATACACAGCATGGGGTTTGCTGCATGTGGGGGGTTGCTAAAGGCCGTGCATGGCAGCAGTTGAATTAACATATGGTAATTAAATATGACTTTACGTTAGAAAAACCCTAGAAATTTGCTGAAAAAAACAAAGGTTACAGGGGCGTTATAGATAGGAAATATCATTAAAAACCATATAAAGTCAGTGAAAAACCAAAGGTTAAAGGGACGATATAGTTAGAAAATAGAATTTATAAAACCTTAGAAATTCAATAAAAAACTCAAAGGAAACAAGGGCGTTATAGTTAGATTTTGCACACACAAAGTCATAGAAATTCAGCAGTTATAGTTATCTCAAGAAACTATAACTTGTGCCCTAAGGTAACTATAGCTCATGCCCTTGCCATGCACAGTTTTCTCATCAATAATTTGATTGCAAATGTTGCAGTGATATTATCAATGATGTCAGAGAAGATGTCATGACTAATGTAATATGCAGTGGCAACTGCTGCCGATACAAAGTGGATGGTCATCGTGGGAGCAGCAAAGGGGAAAACAATAATAAAAAATAATGAGAATACACTTACCTTCCTGCTGACAGCCGTTGTCTCTATGATCCTCTTCTCCCTCACCTCGCCTTGGTGCTCTTCAACTCCAGGAACTGCAATTCCCATGAGCACAGGCTCCCAGACTCTCCTTCGGCCAATCCTAGTGATTCTCGAGAAGCGATGGGAATGGACTGAGCAGGCCTGTGTTCCGCTCCAAAGGGAACTGGAAGCCTGTGCCTGCTATTCACTTTACCCGGCAATGCAGCTCGGGATGGGGAGATGTTAGAGCGCATGTCGGCTTGGATGTCTTGTGACAGCTTGCAAGCCGACAGGCACACTGACAACAGTGCCCAGAGCCCACCACTCCTGCTGCTAATGGCTGCACCCCCAAGACTCCGCTGACGTCTCCGGCTCCTACAGGTAAATCAAAATGATAATAAAGCGGTTTTAATAATTGCTTTATTATCATTTTATTTTACATTTTGATCTGCTGCTTTCAGCAGTGGGGCGACGCTCCTCTGCCACAACGAAGGAGCCGCCCCTAGTAGTATGTGCGGTAATTAGCAGTGCATGGTGATGGTGTGAGTTACCTTAGTGTTTTATTGAAACAAGGGGAACCCAACGGATAGCTAAGGACCATGGGTATAACTTCGTTATAGGAAACAATGGCGCCTAGCTTATTAAAAATAGGTGCAATGTAGTATAGGAACACAATGGAAACTATACGGTTTAAGATATCCTGACCCAGCCGGGACAGGAATTTATTCTCAAAGGTAAATGTCAAATATACAGTACAATAATAACATGACACAAGCCTGTGCCGTACCGACAGAAACAAGGGGAAGATAGAGGTAGGGTGAAAAAAAGGGTGTTTTTCAGGCAAGGAAAGAGAGCAAGGACAGGGCACTGCAGAAAATTCAAAGATCAATAGCAGTGTCACCTGGAGTGGAATGTACACTAGCTTATTAGACAATAATGTAAGTGTCAACCCACTCTTGGGTGTCGACGTTTCGATCCCTATAGCTCTACTAGATGCATGGGATCATCATCAGGACTTATACAATAACAGAACATGCCTGAATGAGAGAAGCCTCTATGGTGCGAGGGGAAGCCTCACAATGGGGGTTTCTTTAACTTCCAGAACAAGTCGGAAGTAGTAGCGCCAGGCAAGCGGTTGTGTGTCCACGAGGTCTTAGCTGGGGTTCAGTCAATGTGTAATTTTTTCGGTGGTTTAAAACCCAGCGCCCGTCTATGTTTGAGTCGGGTCGCCGCACTTTCTCCCTCTATATGCGAGCGAGGTCCGGAATCCAACATTTAAAGGCAACAGTGGCCAAACACTCCGGGAGTCATCAGTGTGACAATTGTGCGGAAGTCACAAATGTGGCTTGCCTCGCCCTGGGGTCCAACAATGTGGAAATCACGCGTAAGTCATGATGTGGCCCGTCTCTCCCAGGGGTGCTCCGACAATGCCGGTTTCTTTCCTTGCCTGAAAAACACCCTTTTTTTCACCCTACCTCTATCTTCCCCTTGTTTCTGTCGGTACGGCACAGGCTTGTGTCATGGTATTATTGTACTGTATATTTGACATTTACCTTTGAGAATAAATTCCTGTCCCGGCTGGGTCAGGATATCTTAAACCGTATAGTTTCCATTGTGTTCCTATACTACATTGCACCTATTTTTAATAAGCTAGGCGCCATTGTTTCCTATAACGTGAGTTACCTTAGGGCGCAAGTTATAGTTTCTTGACATAACTATAACTGCTGAATTCCTATGGTTTTATGTGGGTAAAATCTGAACTTAACTATAACGTCCCTGCAACCTTTGATTTTTTTGTGAATTTCTAAGGTCTTTTAAATGCTATTTTCTAACTATATCATCCCTGTAACCTTTGGTTTTTAAGGGAATTTCTTTGGTTTGTAATGCTATTTCCTGACTGTAGTATACCTGTCCGTCTTTCATGTCACTCTCATTTGCCTGGTTCTTATTCGTGTCCCAGCTTGACAATCTTGTTTTTGTCTATTCCATGAGGCATAGCCACATTACCATCTCTTTTGATTGGCTGGCTTCTATGCTTCCACTGCTTGCTTTTCAAGCACTACTTTTTCTTTTTAGTGAAGCACTCCATGAGAATGCATGTGTTTTTCAGCTATCTGCCTCATGTACTTCTCTCCTCCTGCATTCTGTGTTTCTCTCTGTCACCCATGTCCTTCTCCACACCTGAATCATTGCGGCACTCAGCCTTGTATAATTCTCCCCTGTTGCTTTTCACCTGTTATGTTGTCCCCACCCTGCCCTCCATTCACCTGCCCCTCTTTCTCTTGATAAGGTCCACTAATTAAATTGAAAATTATTAAGTTTAGCAGCTAAATGTGCAATGATCAATGTAAAATTCAAAGTTGAAATGACACACATTTAAAATGTGCAAACTGCAATAGGCTGTCATAGCTGTTGGTATAGGCCATAGAAATGTTAAGAAGCAAGTTTCCTTTAACTAGAAGTGACCCTAATGTTGCCGAAAAGTGTACAATGTAATTTAGAAGCTTGACCTTAAAGTGACACGCTTAGAGATATTCACCTTGACCACAAAATGTTCCAGTTTAACAACATTATTACTTTTTATAAATTATATTTGCAAATGACAAGAACTTTCTATTTTCTCGTGTCTCACAAAATGCTTGAATAGAATAGTTGTGCATTTTAAACAATAATCCATGTTCATGTTAAATTGAATGCATCACCAACAGTGACTCTGCAAGCTGGTGTTTCTCGTCTTTAGTATAGTTCATTGTTCACTCAGTGAAACATTTAATATTTAGAAAGCCAACCTGCGTTCGATGCCTATGGGAACTGAGGCTTATGTTTCCAGAACTTAGTTACACAAGCTTTGCAAGCCGCGTGTTATTTTGTTGTGAAAGAAAGTGCTGAACCTGCTCACTAATGAGTGCTGCCATCCGATTGGTCCAGAGATAAAGAAGCCGCTATAATGTCTGCTGCATGCACGCTTGTCTTTTATATTAGTGTGTGTTCCTAGTTAGTTTCAATGCTTTTCCCTTGACGGATGTGGTTTCTGCTGCTGCTGATTATCCCTTACCTTGTAATTGATGCTTTAGTTTACCGTTTGCTACTGCAACTGTTTTTCGTATTACGAAGACTCGGCTATGTTTCATGAGCTACAATTTATGGGAAGTACTGCTGCTTTAATTTGGATTTGAGCTTTACGTTCCTTTGATCTCACTCTTTTCCTTTGAACTTTAACTCTTGATGTGTTCTATTAACTTAGAAATTCTGATCCTGTTCGTTAGAATAGGTTTTTATTCCTTTATGGAAAACACAAGGGGGCATATTATCAAGGGATTTATCTCCGCTTTTTTGACTTTAAAAGCAAAGAAAGCGGAGTTAAAATTATCTCCCTATCAGCAACAGGGTGCTAACACGCAAATTCGCATGTTAGCACCCTTTTTCTCTACGCAGGGGGCGTTCCAGAGAAAAATAAAAGGAGAAATGTTGTCAAGACACATTTCTCCTATTATCAAGACTTTTGCTAACCCTGTTAGTGATAAAAAAAAAAGCAGCGCTAACCGCGGTTAGCGCTGCTTTTTTTACACCTGGTATTTTCCTGACTTAGCCATGATATCCTATGGAAGGTGGATATCATGGCTAAGTTTGTGAGCCCCTATTATCAAGCTAACGCCAAACTTCGAGAGATTATCGTTGGTTTTCCAGCGATAATCTCTCATTTGGCAGTTAGCGCGAGGATTTTTATCACTTTTGAGATAAACCTTGCTAATAGCAAGTTATCTCTGCGATAATTTCCGGCGATGCTTAGCGTTAAAAAATTTGTTGCTAAACCTCGTTAGCGATAAATATCGCTAATCGTTGGTAATATGCCCCCAGATGCATTATATGATCATTTGGTCTAGCTATGATTTTTTTATGAGATTCCTATAAACCTGCTAAAGAAGAATTGACTAATCTGAACAAAAAGAATAAGAAGTAATTTACTAATCTTTTAATGAGAATAAAGCTTTTAAAACGTATCCAAACTCTCACCGTTGACTGAACTTGGAACTGTATTTTTTTTTTTTTTTTTTTTTTTTCCCCTCATATTGCGAAGTTCTTATGTGTTCGGAGTTTCAGGTAACTGCCTCTAGTTTTTTGTTCTTATCCGGTTCTGCCCCTTGGTCTCTCTTGTCTGGGGAGATTATCATTCTCTGGATGATTTTAGAGGAGTACCCTTAAGCCTTCACATAATAAAAACTCTGGTTTCAAAACGGGGGGAGCTAGCCATTATGACTACAACTTGGAACTGTATTGGAAATTATGCTTGTGGTGCTGAAAACAGCTCTTTGAATCAAAATACGGTGTCTAAGATCCGTCACCTGAGATGAGAAGAATCCAGCGTGGGAGCGCGGCTTGACCCTGGGATGGTAAATGAAAGGTTGAACTATAATATTTAATTTTGTCCCCGATTTGAGATTCACTCTCAAATAGGGGTCAACTCCTGGTGGCTGACTACACTGGGAACAGCACCGACACCCACCGACCATGCACGCAACCTAGGATTCATCCTCGACTCCTCCCTCTCCGTGTCTAAACAGGTCAACGCCGTCTCCTCCTCCTGCTACAACACCCTCCGCATGTTTCGCAGGATCTACAAGTGGATCCCGCCCGAAACCAGAAGAACGGTGACACAGGTCCTTGTCAGCAGCAGACTGGACTATGGCAGCGCACTCTACACAGGAATCCCAGCCAAACACCTACAACGACTACAACGCATCCAAAACACCTCGGCCCGACTAATCGTCAACGTCCCCCGCCGCAGCCACATCACCCCCCACCTGAGACCTGCACTGGCTCCCCGTCGACAAGAGGATCACCTTCAAGCTCCTCACCCACGCACACAAAGCACTCCACAACGCCGGACCAGCCTACCTGAACAGCAGACTCAGCTTCTACACCCCCACCCGCCAGCACCTCTCCGCCAGCCTCACCGTCGACGCTGTCCCCCGCATCCAACGAACGACCTCCGGCGGCAGATCCTTCTCCTACCTCGTCGCCAAGACCTGGAACAACCTCCCCACCAGCCTACGACAGACCCAAGACCTACTCGCCTTCAGAAGACTCCTCAAGACCTGGCTCTTCGAGCAGTAGCAGCACCCCCTCCCCTCAGTGCCTTGAGACCCTCGAGGGTAAGTAGCGCGCTTTACAAGTACTCTGATTGATTGATTGATTGACTCTCCTGCCCGTTGCTTCTCCTCTCCACCCCACATCCACCTTCGGTGTTGCTTCCTTTCCCCGTGCTGGTTCACATAACCGTGTCCACTATAAGTTGCGTCCTGCCCACCCATGTCCTCTGCTTTGCTTCTCCCACCCACACCCACGGTGGTGCTCACTTCCACCATACTTATAAAACACTTTTTTGCTACCTTTTCTTAAATGTACTGATCCATCTCCGTAAACCCCCCAAAAATCTCATAATTTTGTAGGTGTGCACATATGTGGTGCACGTTCCTATGCAATGATGAGACTTTTAACATCATTACGCCAGCTTGTTTTCTTTAGCCATGCTGCACAGCATCGGCTTGGCATAAAACATGGCTAAAAACCATTGGCAAAGCCAATAGGTCCCAAAGGCGAGCCATATTATGGAGTTCTGAACCTGCCTCAATTAACCACCGCAGCAAGTGTCTTACCCCACTGCGCTAGCTTTCTGATAGTAGACCGTGCACCTGGAGAAACATACATTCAGTTCAGCCACTTCAATGTAAGGCTCATGTCGGAGCAGGATCCTAATACGAGATGAACCTCACATTAGGTGTATATTGCTCTATATCACTCTGTGACATCACAGGAATTATTTTTTTCCTATTTCATGTTTTTTCATAGCTGACAGGTAGACCCATGTCACCTTCTACACCCCCACTAGGAGCTGGCTTTATTTCTACCAGCCACACTCAGCATTCTGGGACTTGTAGTTTTGTGTTTGATGAGCAGGTCTACAATCCCAGCATGCAATGTGCACCAGGACTGGATAAAAATGGTAAACACGACACAGCCCACTGCAGCCTGCATTTTGTAAAGGCAAAGACACCCAGACAGATGCTACTCTATAGCGCCAGTATAGCGCTGTGTGAACTCTACACAGTACTTTAATAATCACTTCAGTCAGTAGGTAGAATGGAGCAATCGTTCGAAATCCCTCAAGTCAAGCAGTTGTTAGTATTAAAGGTTTCCCATCCTAATATATACAAATAATTAACAGTGCTGAGTAATTCACTGAAACACTCATTCAACTGAGGCCCAAATTTGAGCCAATACCAACCTCTATGAAAGTCCACCAAGCACGCGCAACACAACCATGCAATACAGGATTAAAAATCAAAAGAGAAGAAAATAGAACAAAATATGAAAGTGGACTTTTAAAAACCGTAATTGGTACATTGGCTGGTAAAGAGAAGCCCTCGTCCGATTCTTTTTTAAATAATACTGGCCTTAATTTTAAAGCTGCCAATGAAATAAATGTCAGTTTTCACTTCACAATGAACGCACCAGTGAGTTAGAGTCCTCCTAAAGCACCCAGAAGGGGCTTCTAAGCGCTCGTCGTGCGCAGCAGGGCAGCACAGGGTCCCGGCGGCTGCCCTGTGGTTGGCAGCGGATGGCGCGTGCAAGGTTAACAGGTAAACACAGACGACACCGAATGAACCAACCCCCCGGGGGGCCCAAGGAGCCAGCGTGGAAACATAAACAAGAAAAGCAAAGTGCCCCCGGGGGGTTCTGCTGAAAGAGGCTTCCACTGTGTCTCCCCCCCCAGGGGCAGGGAGGGCAGCGGGGGACGGGGCAGCAGGGGAGGGCGGCGGAGGAGGTGTCCAGGGGGTGGAGGGGCTTCTAGAGAGCCTTGGAGGGGGGGTCTTAACTCCTTCAGAAACTCCAGCCAGCATCAAAACTCTTAATCTAACCCATGGCATTGTTCATAACATTAGGTTATTGTAAGTTGTTATTGCTTCTGATATTTTTTATTAGGCAGTAGGTATACAACTCATGTTTTTATTCCTGTTGCTGTTACTTACTATGCTATTCATTTTTTTAAATATTTTTTATTTTTACATTTCTGTTATATTATGTAAGAATAGAAGTAAAATTCGTTCAGATCCTGCTGAAGAAGTTGGTGGTGTGCCATGTGTTTGTTATCTTGACTTGAGCCAGGTTCTTCTTCGTGCTGTGCCCGGCCTATGCAGGGGGGTTTCTAGAGGGCATTACGAGGCCATTAGAGCACATTGATGGCACACTGAACGTGGGAGGGCGTGCTGTGTTTAAACTAACATCTGAATGCTTCTAATATATATGTCAGTGTGGAGCGGAGAGGGCAGCTGAGTTGATAGCGCTGTGCCAAGTATATTGCTATGCAGGGCTTTAAAGTGGATGAAAAAACTGGGGGAAAGGGGGGTCTCTCAAAGGGGCGTGGCCTATATAATTAAGAGCGTGGCTTATATCATTTATGCACAAAATCTGTCCTCAGCATAATGTGCCTCCCGACTGGTATTTTGCTGCTTCTGTTATTGGCTCCACATTTATAATACAACAAGTAACATTACACCTACAACAAGCCAGGACTATTGGCTTTGTCAAAGGTTGTTAGTTGTATAAGATAAATATACAGCATGCACACATACAAGTATGGCTTTGTTGTATATAATATTGAAAATGTTTTAGTTGTTGCGTGAGGTTGTGGCGTAATGGCGAGAGCTGCCAACTTTGGAGCTGAGGAAGCAGGTTTCAGTCTCAGCTTCGGCTCAACATCCAGTGTTTCTGGGCAAATCACTTATTCACCCGTGCGTACCAAAAAAATAAATGAATATATCCTTGATGGTGCTCATGTAACGCATTTCGAATTTTGAAATACAGAGCTGCAAAAAAAAGAAAAGTTACATCAAAACAGTGAACTGCTGCAGAGTTAAGATTTATTTTTCCATTCTAAGAGTGAGGGCTAAAATTGAGAGCCCGATAGTGACCTGTCTCCACACCTGCTTTTAAGAACACCTGAACACCAGCAGGACCCGGCACACTTAAAGCCCTGTTGCTGTGGCTTCAAGGCATTTTTCAGCAGTCTGTGCCGGTTTCCAAGATGCGTCTCAGACCGGAGTCTCAGTCAGCTTGTTAGATGTGTTACAGCCATTTAATTTTGTTTCTTTCCTTTTTATATAGTTCGACCTGGACCCCAAGGTATCGGAGCGCTTTACACGAGCACCAGTTACATTACACAAGGACTCATTCATTTTTGTAAGCCATGTGAGATAAGTGATTTGCCCAGAAGCACAGTAGGCTGAGCTGACGCCGAGATTCAAACCTGGTTTCCCAGTTCCAGAGCAGTAATTTTTGTGAAAGATATAGAATACAATATTTATTTGCTGGTTTATACAGCGCTCGAATCGACTCCCAGTGGAGTATCTCTGCGCCTTTGGAGCCGGTCGAACAGAGGGTGTGGATAGAGTAAGAACTAGATCTCATTTCTGAACAGTACGGTTTTCAGTTGTCTCCTAAATTTGAGATGTTCTGTACACTGTCTCAGAGACAGAGGAAGTTTGTTCCATAATGTGGGTCCTGTTATTGATAGTGCTTTGCTCCCATGTCTAGCCTTTTTAGCACGGGGCACCACTAGAAGAAGATTGTTGCTGGACCTGAGAGGTCGAGTTGGAATATAAGGAACAAATTTGTTTTCAAGATAGGCGGTCCCTTGTCCATTTAGACATTTATGTATCAAACAACATATTTTAAATTTAGTTCTCTGCCGGATTGGAAGCCAGTGCAGTTGCTCAAGAAGGGGCTTAGATGCAGTTCTCGGGGGGGGGGGGGGGACATTGAGGACTATCTGCCAGATGATAGTTTTACTAACAATATTTTAAGACATCCGTTCAGATGAACTTTTATGATTTGTAAATTAACTGGGGAAATCGTTTTGCTGAAGGTACTGGCAACAATGTTTCTCAAGTTGTCTCCTTTTCGGAAGGAACGGTGAGATGCAAGTCTTGAGTGGAGAAGTCCATCCTGGGGGTATTGGATATTGTACTGCTGAAGGTCAGTGCAAGAGAGCCGAAACATTTCTACATATTACCATGCTTTCCAAAACACAACATTAGCTTTGATAGCGTCTGTTTAGAAAGTATTTGCATGAACCTACAAGTGCACATCGACAAGGCACCCATTCCAAACGTAGTTCTCCTTACCTGCATCTCCGAGAGCTTTTCATCTGAAAAAGCGAAGGATCAAGGACGAAAAAATGGGACGTAGTGTGGTGCTAGTTCTGATGGCTATGTACTGTAAAAATTAAATTCCCCCTACCGTATTTTCAAAGGATTTTGCAAATCACACACACACAATATCGGCCCAGCCTACCTCAACAGGCGGCTCTCCTTCTACACCCCCAACCGCCAGCTACGCTCCGCCGACCTCTCACTCGCCACCGTCCCGCGCATCCGAAGAACAACCACCGGCTGGAGATCCTTCTTCCACCTCGCCGCCAAGACATGGAACACCCTCCTACTGAGGCTACGACAGACCCAAGACCTGCTGACCTTCAGGAGGACACTCAAGACCTGGCTGTTCGATCAGTAGCCCCCCCCCCCCCCCAGCGCCTTGAGCTTGAGACCCTCGCGGGTATGTAGTGCGCTTAACAAATGACTGATCGATTGATTGATTGAATCAAAGAGTTTACTGACCTTGTAAAGGAGCCTTTGTTCTTGTTCCTTAATTTATTGCAGCTCTCTCGGTGACTTGAAATGACCTATAAAGTATGTGAGGTGGTGTTATATACTACATTTTTGTTACTATCATAATTACTGTTACATTGCCATTGTCAGTAGTACTATTGTTATTAGAATGCAAATACTCAGTATTGTTTTTTTATTATTGTCATCGTCAGTTAATAGGTCTAACTCTCTTCTAACCCTTCAAAAGCAGCAGTCAAGCATCCTTTTCCACCCCCTTACATCCCCATCACCCCCCTCCCTGCACTCAAGTATGTTCTTCACTGTTGCCCGCTTAGGGATATGTTCTGCTACAATTGGACCCGGGTAGGGGGTGGGCAACAAGGGAAGATACAAAAAAGGGAAGTAACAGCAATTATATAGTCGACCAGCCTGTACAGAGATAATTAACTCTACGAAGAGAACAGCATTTGAATGTGTTCAATAGTTTGCCTGGTAAATGTTCCATGCATATTTTCTCAAATAATTATAGATTTAATAAAGTAAAAAATAGACAAATTGAAACAATCCAGGTGTACCTTTGGAAGTGTGCTAGTTGGTTTCTATGAGCGCCCGGTGGAGTCCCACGGCGAAGACCTCTTCTAGAAGATCACAATTTTGGTCTTGTCGGTGTTCAGCTCCAGACAGTCTTCATCCAGCTGCCGATTCTAACAGAGGTCTGACTGACACCCGCCCTCACCACCCATCCAAGAACCTCAGGATCGTCATCAACAGCAAACTCGACATGACTGCGCAAGTTAACATCGCCACCGTCTCATGCTTTCATACCATGAAGATGCTGAGGAAGATTTTCAAATGGCTCCCACTCGGCATCCGGTAAACCGGCACACATGCCCTTTTCACATGCAAGCTGGACTAATCAGAAGACTTCAGACCATTCAGAACTCTGCAGCCAGAATAACCCTTTACCTCCCATGCCACACTCGTATCACACCACACCTGGAGGCTCCATTGGCTCCCTGTACAAAAACAAGAACCATTTAAACTCCTCATATACACATTCTAGGAAGCAAATAACCGTGGTCCAGCGTTCCTGCATCTGGTTATACAAACCCCCACATGTCGGGAGTTCTACTTGCACACATCTCTTGCATACATAAAATCGGATCTGGTGATCCAGCCTTCTCCCACATGGCTCCAAAAGCATGGAACGACCTGCATTTTGAATTTCTAGCTTAGCTATCTATGTGGACATTTCTGTATTTAATGTATGCTCTGATGATCTGGTGAAGGCCGATACTGTGTTTTCAGACCTGCCGAAACATCGTTGAGAGTATTTAAATTTGTTTTCTAGTGTCACAAATGTGGTTTGTATTTGTTTTAAAATTTGTAGGTGTCTTTTTATCTTGTTTAGAGCCACTCCAAGACTATAGCAATTTGTGATTATGACTGGGTTGTTAGAGGTGAATCGTTCCAAGAGTTGATAAAACACTCCCTAAATATATATTCAGTAATACAGCAGCATGGTTATGAACACAATATTGTTTTGGTGAATATGTGAGAATGACATAGTGCTATGTGCTGGTTACAGACTGGTGAGCAATTTTAAAAATATTCAATTGATTATTACAGTTGGGCTTTTCAGGAAAGATGTGCCCTTTTCTTTAAGACACAGAGTGCTTCGACTTTGAAAAAACTTTTTATTATTGCCAGAGCCTTCATCAAAGTGTTATTATTGCACAGTGAAAGGATTAGAGATTATATAACATGAAGTTTGCATAAACATGAAACCAGGAAGAGAACCAGTGGGCAGAGGCTGTGTTCATATCTCAGAGGAGACCGTGTTATGACCAACTTGTTTTGACTTCAAGAAGTACGTCCTCTTGTCATGGTTAGCATTATAATTGGTCCCCGGGGTTGCCAATGGCTTGTTTTAGTCTGTTCTTCTGGTCCTAAGCATTTCTGCGGTCGGTAGGTACAAGCAATTGTACAATAGGGAAGTGCGCATGAGCGTCCACAGCACTGACCACCACAATATTTTTAATTTAGTAACAGGAAGTGACACCACTTTCACACGCTATCTACTGGACCGCAGAGACTGAACGGACCCTCACTAACAAATGGTACTTGCCGCTTACTAAAATAAAAAATATTGTGCAATTACTACAGCTGAAATTCTTAGGACTGCAAGACGGACTAAAATGGGCCATTCGCAACTCTGGGGGACCAACCATCACGTCAACCTAGATGTGCAAAATGCTTTAGCCTTGAAAAAGCCCCAGACCTTTGCAACATTAAGGGGCGAAACACGTGTTGACTGGCCTAAGTGTTCTGCTGCCTCGAAATTAAATAGAGACTGCCAATGTATTCCATTGATTGAAAATCAATTTACGTGATGACTTTTACGTAATTTTTTACCACTGTTTCACTCACGAATATCAAAGTGCATTTTTACCATATATCTATTATTTTTTAGATTAGCTTACTTCACCTAACTCAAAATATCTTTGGCAGCCTGTAGCTAGACACACTGGAGGGAACCAGCCACGGCTGACAGAGATGACTAAAGATGAAGTAGTTCTTTATGTGGTTTAACTGAGGCACTCAAGGGGAGGCGAAAGGATACACTCAAACAGCCAACAGCATTAGACGAGGCATCAGTACTCCACCAGGCTGAGCCAAGTCGTGATTGACAAAGTCTCAACCCAATGGCTGAAGCAAGCTGGTCGAAGAAAGCCAATGGTTGAAGGGGAGGACTCAACGTCCACTCTTGGAATATTTTTAGCAAGCCAGTAACAAGCAGAAGCCTTCAGAGTAGCTTCCAACCTTGAGTTTATTTTTAACTAAGAACTGCAATAAATAAGTGTTGTGCTTCAAGTTAAGGAAAGACTATGTTTATTTTACATTATCAGGCTGCAGATAGCAGAGCCTGACAATCAGCAGTGCTCCACTCAGATGTATGACCTGGGTGTTAAAGTTATACAGAACTGAAGCCCTGAGACATTGAACTTTTAAATAAAAGTCATTCTCAACTGAATATTGAGGCATGAGAAGAAATGATATTTCTGAATACTTTTAAATGAGAGAAAATTAAAATGAAGAGTTAACCTAATGATTAAGTTAACTCTCTATTTTATATTTCTCTCATTTCAAAGTGTCACATTTACACACAGCTGGCATCTTGCCCCCAGTGGCTGGTAGACACAGTGAGATATTAATAACTGGAAAATACAGTCATTTTCTTTTAAATGGGAGAAATCTGAAGTGCAGAAAAATGATTCTATGAATCATTGTCTTAATGTTTGTCTCTTCTTTAAATTAAGTCCTAACGTTTTATGAAGCATGCTTCTTCGCTTTACGTTCCTCCCATTTAAACAAATGACTGTATGTTCCAGTTATAAATACGGCACCATGTCTACAGCCCACTGAGAGTAGAATTACTGATGTTTGCAAAGACACTTTGATAAGGGAGAAAATTAAAATGATGAGTTTTATGTAATGCATATAAACATAGAGTTTACTCTTCAGTTGAATTTTCACCCATTTTAAAGTGTCGCATTTGCGCACAGTAGGGATCTTTCTCCCAGTGGCTGGTAGACACAGTATGATATTCATAACTGAAAAATACAGCCATGTTTTTAAGTAGGAGAATTTTAAAGTGCAGAAAATTGTTTCATTAGGTGCACAAAAAAGTTCCTTATCAGGAACATTTTTGCAGAACATATTTCTGCACTTTAAATTGCACCCATTTTAAAAGAAAATGGTTGTATGTTTGTGTTGTACATGAAACAGTGGCACACATGGCGAAAGGTATGTCCTGTTTGACTGTTGAATGTTTCATGCACATTTTCTGAAACAAGTGTAGATTTAAAAAAGAAAAAAATAGACACATTGAAACAATCCAGGTGTACCTGTGGAAGCATGCCAATTGGTTTCTATGAGCGCCCGGTGGAGTACCACGGTGAAGACCTCTTCTCGAAGATAACAATTTTTGTCTTGTCGGTGGTCAGCTTCAGACCGTCTTCATCCAGCTAGCGATTCCAACAGAGATAGGACTGACACCCGCCCTCACCACCCATCCAAGAACCTCAGGATCGTCATCAACAGCAAACTCAACATGACTGCGCAAGTTAACATCGTCACCGTCTCATCCTTTCATACCCTGAAGATGCTGAGGAAGATTTTCAAATGGCTCCCACTCGGCATCCGGTAAACCGTCACAACTGCCATTTTCATAAGCAATCTGGACTAAAAGAACACCCTCTATGCCGGGATCAACAAAAAACTCATCAGAAGACTTCAAACCATTCAGAACTCTGCAGCCAGAATCACCCTCTAACGCCCATGCCGCATGCGCATGACACCTTAACGGAGGGAAAACCATTGGCTCCCTGTACAAAAACTAGCACCATTTAAACTCCTCACCCACACTTTCTAGGAACCACATAACAGTGGCCCAGAATTCATGCATCTGGTTATACAAACCCCCACTCGTCGGGAGTTCGACTTGCACACATTCCACGCATACATAAAATCGGATCCGGTGATCCAGCTTTCTTCCATATCACTAAAAAAAGCATGGAACGACCTGCCGCTACACATTAGAGCCTCTTCATCACTTCTTCAATTCACAAGAAGCTGAAAAACTGACTTTTCGAGTACTCCCGCCAGGTATTTTGCACGCCTATTCTCATACCTGCTCAGCACCAGGATACCCTCCCGGGTAACAGTGTGCACTACAAATATGTGTAACGTAACATAACATAACTTAATCTAGCAGTCTGCATGCACTCTGGCACCATGTACAATTTGGGGTACACATTTATCATAGCTAAGTCATGTTCAAGTACTAAAAGTATTTGCCACACTTGCTCTTGATTTTAAACTTTTTGTTACTATTGCAGTTTTTTAGGGCTCGGGCGGAGCTCCGAGATCCTATTAGTACAGAAAGAAAAAAAAGTTTCTTTAGTGCTCGGGAAAGACACATTCCTTAGTTTTTTTCTTATCTGAATGTTGATTGGTCGTCGCGGTGCTGTTTTTGTAGTAGTCTTGATGCCATAGGGCATTAGGCGGCCATGTTGGCATTTTCTCGGCGGTTTCGCGCACGGCCGTCCATAAATATCAATTAGGAGCTGTCAGGGTGGCTGTGTAATGCGTTCCAGATGGTGTGCGCGCGTTCGTCATAGAGCAGTGCGTTTGTCAGGCGCGCGTCCTCCTCACGTGCACACAGGCATAGCGAATCAGTGGCCAGCATATTGTGTTCGGACACGCGCAGAAGAATACATAAATCCTCAATTACCAGCTGTCCGAGGTGCCGGTAATTGAAGGCAGATGGTGCTGGGAGCATGTGCACTGCTGTGTTTTTTTTCCCTTCAGCTCTGTGTGCGCGCATGAACAGCCGCCCGAGCAGGAGCCCTTAGATTTTTTTTTAATGACAAACTCTTTCTCCCATGCTGGAAACATAACATTTTCAAATCAAACGAGCACGCTTACGTCCGTCATCAGTACAGCACAAACCCATGCGGACCTGCGTCTAGGCGCTGTAAGTAATGTC
Organism: Lissotriton helveticus; assembly: GCF_964261635.1. NCBI lineage: Eukaryota > Metazoa > Chordata > Amphibia > Caudata > Salamandridae > Lissotriton > Lissotriton helveticus. The sequence goes on from NC_136072.1 coordinate 25,057,376, forward strand.
TATCTCACACCCGTGTTTGTGAGCCTCTCGCGCCCCTGGCTGCCTTTCACACGCACTGTTACACGCTCGTATTCTCACGCCAGGGTTACCCTGTGTGGTAAAATCACACACAGGGCTCGTTTGTTGGCACCTTGCACCAGTTTCCCGTGTTAAACTCCTCACGAGACCAATAACGCTCACTCTAGTTTTCTTATTCACCAGCAATTAGATGGCGTTGAAAAGGAACACAAATTGAGTGCTGTGTATTTGTGTGCAATCAGTACCTTGAAATTAGTTTACTCAGTCGTGACGCTTTGTGTGTCAGTAAACAGGGCTGTTTCTGGGCATTTGTGCCTCTGCCTAAGGAGCACTGCACACACACGGTCCGTACCACGCATTACATACAAAATGCTTCATGTGTTTAAGTCTCCCACATACTTGAGTTTGTTGTGCTTGTGTTGTGAGCATAGCATGCACTGCTCTTTTGTGACCTTGTGCGGTGTACTCGCTTGGAAATGTTTCTCTCGGTTTACAAGTATCTCCCTCGAGCTCTCGTGCTGTGTTCATGGCAAACACACTTCTGAGCACCACCCACACACACAGCCACCTCGTTCTGTATATCGAACTATGCTCATCATTGTGCATTTCCCGCTCCACACCGGGCGCGTGTACCTGTATCACACACGCGCGCGCGCATCCTAGCATCTGGCATGCTGCAAGCTTTTCACATTTGTACGGTTCATGCACCTTGCGTGCGTCTCGACTTGGACCTCACTACGAGACTTTTTCTTTACAGGCGTCTCATAACAGCGTTTTTCATGCTTGTGTGCATATTAATGTACTCTGTTTGCAACAATGTGATAACATCGCCTCGTGGCGCTTTTAAGTTGAGGCAATGCCTAAGCAACATTTTGTGGACATCAAACAATTCAAAATGTCCTTCTGCACGACCTGTCGAGTCGAGTTTGTGTTCCACAGTACAGGCAGCGGCGCGAGGAACGCTTATCCCGTTCCCATCTGAATAATCGATACGATTTATTAAAACACAAACTACATAAAGGCACTTTAGATACAATGAGTACTTTTGACTTGGTGACCGTCTTCACACCTATACGAGGGCATTATGGGGCGATAATGTGCTGCTACATGTTATGTGTTATCTATTTTATGGACACGTATTGCTTGCAAACGATTAGTGTTTCAGAAGTCTGAGTGAACCTGCTCTGTGCTTCTTGCTCGCTATTCATTTCCAGCGCCTTTTTGATACTTACATACCTAAAGTTTCATTGAAGCTGTATACTGTTCAACCCATATTTACGAAGAAGCAAAGGAAAACCATAAAAATGAGTTGTTTCTAAGTCTAGCTGTTAGGTTAGTCCAAAGGAGGCAGCAGAAAATGTCAATAAAGCGGTGTACAGCGTGCGTGACCTTGGAATATGAGTCACCGACTCGTACATGGCACTAGTGGTAAACATGGAGCAGTGCAGTCATCCATCTAGTGCCTTGAGGTGGGCAAATGGCACCAGTGAACACTAGGTGTCCGACGAACATGATCGATTTTAAGCGTCTGCGATTATATTTGGATTTTTTAGAAAAAACTAGTCACATCCCAGCAAGGCTTCAGAGTACCAGGGAATGGCGGAGGCATTAATTCATAAAATCGACTGTTCTCAGATGACAAGGGCCCTACTCAGGGCTGCTTCCTAGAGAATTACAACAGACAGGGGGCGACAGAGAGCAAATGAGAAATGGAGTGACATGTCTGTTAAGTGTGAGGTAGAAAACTCAAAGAGACAAAATAGACATTATGGACCCTGACAGCGAAACGCCACCTGCCACATTTCCCTTATGTCAAATTATTTTTAGTATATTGTTTCCTAAGCACATAGCGCTAACTACCACACTTCTGCTGTCTAAATACCAGATGTGACCAATACACAATCAATTGTACTCAATGTACCCAACTTGGGAGGATGTGTGCCTTGTCAGAATTCATATTCATGACCTCCATAACACCACCTTTGTCAGTGGCGAGTGTTCAGATCAGTCAGTGAGCAATGGGTTAGAATTTATTTTAGTCCAGAATAGCACAGGGTCTATCTAGTAAAAAAGTTCCCAGAAGTCTCACCATAGAGCAGTGCGTTTGTCGGGCGCGCGTCCTCCTCACGTGCACACAGGCATAGAGAATCAGTGGCCAGAGTAGTGAGTAGTGAGTGCAGAGTAGTGAGTAGTGAGTGCAGAGTAGTGAGTGCAGAGTAGTGAGTAGTGAGTGCAGAGTAGTGAGTAGTGAGTGCAGAGTAGTGAGTAGTGAGTGCAGAGTAGTGAGTGCAGAGTAGTGAGTGCAAATTAGTGAGTGCAGAGATGTGAGTAGTGAGTAGAGTAGTGAGTAGAGTAGTGAGTAGAGTAGTGAGTAGAGTAGTAGAGTAGTGAGTAGAGTAGTGAGTAGAGTAGAGTAGTGAGTAGAGTACTGAGTAGAGTAGTGAGTAGTGAGTGCAGAGATGTGAGTGCAGAGTAGTGAATAGTGAGTAGAGTAGTGAGTAGTGAGTAGAGTAGTGAGTAGAAAGTAGTGAGTAGAGTAGTGAGTAGTGAGTAGAGTAGTGAGTAGTGAGTAGTGAGTGGAGAGTAGTGAGTAGTGAGTGCAGAGTAGTGAGTAGTGAGTGCAGAGTAGTGAGTGCAGAGTAGTGAGTGCAGAGTAGTGAGTGCAAATTAGTGAGTGCAGAGATGTGAGTAGTGAGTAGAGTAGTGAGTAGAGTAGTGAGTAGAGTAGTGAGTAGAGTAGTGAGTAGTGAGTAGTGAGCAGAGTAGTGAGTAGTGAGTGCAGAGTAGTGAGTAGTGAGTAGAGTAGTGAGTAGTGAGTAGAGTAGTCAGTAGAGTAGTGAGTAGAGTAGTAGAGTAGTGAGTAGAGTAGTGAGTAGTGAGTAGAGTAGTGAGTAGAGTAGTGAGTAGTGAGTAGAGTAGTGAGTGCAGAGTAGTGAGTAGAGTACTGAGTAGAGTAGTGAGTAGTGAGTGCAGAGTAGTGAGTAGAGTAGTGAGTAGTGAGTGCAGAGTAGTGAGTAGAGTAGTGAGTAGAGTAGGGTAGTGAGTAGGACATCACAGGCAGCAGCTGTGCAAGCTTCTTACACTCACAAGGAGACCACAGGCAGCTGAGGTGCAAGCTTCTCCCACTCACAAGAAGGACATCACAAGCAGCAGCGGTGCAAGCTTCTCACACTCACAAGAACACACGTGAAGAAGTGTGGCTCACTGGTTAGAAGAGGCAGACCCTGAAGCAGAGGTCAGACCCGGGACCAGGGTTCAATTCCCGACGCGGCAGGGTCTTGAGCCGAAATATCCACGGACTCGATAATTCTCGTTTCGGTGCCTACTCGAATCACGGGTTCACACTCTGCAGCTCTGGGCATTAGCTGCTTAATCTCCACTACGGCCCCCCCGCGGCGGGATGCCTGGCTTTCACCTTGGGGATGCCCAGTACGGGTATCTCACAGGGAAAAAAGCCAGGACGGGTTCCCAAGGCAATCGCCGAGATGCCTACGGGTAATCGAGCGCTATATAAGAACGCATAATAATAATAATAATAATAATAAGAACGACATCACAGGCAGCAGCAGTGCAAGCTTCTTATACTCACAAGGAGACCACAGGCAGCAGAGGTGCAAGCTTCTCACACTCGCAAGAAGGACATCACAAGCAGCAGTGGTGCAAGCTTCCCTTACACACTCACAGCAGGTACTGTGCCAAGGCAGCAGCAGCAACAGAGCAAGAGTCCCTTACAAAGAACAGGCACAGCATTGAGATGCACAATGCAATCTTCTCATACTCACAGGCAGCAGCGGTGCAAGCTTCTCACACTCACACGAAGGACATCACAGGCAGCAGCTGTGCAAGCTTCTTACACTCACAAGGAGACCACAGGCAGCTGAGGTGCAAGCTTCTCCCACTCACAAGAAGGACATCACAAGCAGCAGCGGTGCAAGCTTCTCACACTCACAAGAACGACATCACAGGCAGCAGCAGTGCAATCTTCTTACACTCACAAGGAGACCACAGGCAGCAGAGGTGCAAGCTTCTCACACTCACAAGAAGGACATCACAGGCAGTAACGGTGCAATATTCTCACACTCACAAGGAGATCACTGGCAGTACACACCACATGAACACACTCCATAACACATAGCAACAATACATTGGCATTTACAATGCCATTAGCTCAAACTCAAATAAATCCGAGCCCGATTGCATTTCTAATGCTTGTTTCCTTTGCAATAATGTGAACTTATTGTCTTTTTGAATTTCTAGATTAGCTATCTATGTGAACATTTCTGTATTTAATGTATGCTCTGATGATCTGGTGAAGGCCGCTGCTTTGTTTTCAGACCAGCCGAAACATCGGTGAGAAAAGTTTTATTTCTTTTCTAGTGTCACAAATGCTGTTTATATTGTTTTTTAATTTCTAGGTGTGTTTTTTGATCTTGTTTAAAGCCACTCCGAGACAATAGCAATGTGTGATTATGACTGGGTTGTAAGAGGCGAATCGTTGTGAGAGGAGTCGATAAAACACTCCCTGATTATATATTCGGAACACAATATTGCTTTGGTGAGTATGTGAGAATGACATATTGCTATGTGCTGGTTACAAACTAGTGAGCAATTTTACAAATATTCAGATAAATATTACAGTTGGGCTTTTCAGGAACTATGTGCCCTTTTGTTTAAGACACAGAGTGCTTTGGCTTTGAAAAATGTTTTTTATTATTGCCAGAGCCTTTATCAAAGTGTTATTATTGAACAGTAAAAGGATTAAAGATTATATAACATGAGGTGTGCATAAACATGAAACCAGGAAATGAACCAGAGGAGTGTAGCTGTGTTCATATCTCAGAGGAGACAGTGTTATGACCAACTTGTTTTGACTTCAAGAAGTGCGTCCCCTTGTCATGGTTAGCATTATAATTGGTCCCAGGAGTTGCAAATGGCTTGTCCTTGTGGTCCTAAGCGTTTCAGCGGTCCGTAGATACAAGCAATAGTACAATAGGGAAGTGCGCATGAGCGTCCACAGCAGTGACCACCACATTATTCTTAATTTAGTAACAGGAAGTGACACCACTTCCACACGCTATCTACTGGACCGCAGAGACTGAACGGACCCTCATTAACAAATGGTACTTGCCGCTTACTAAATGAAAAATATTGTGCAATTGCTACCGCTGAAATTCTTAGGACTGCAAGACGTAATAAAACTGGCCTTTCGCAACTCTGGGGGACCAACCATCACGTCAACCTTGATGTGCAAAACGCTTCAGCCTTGAAAAAGGTCCAAACCTGCTCACCATTAAGGGGCGAAACACGTGTTGGCTGGACAAAGTTTTCTGCTGCTTCGAAATTAAATAGAGGCTGTCAATGTATTCCATTGATTGGAAATCAATTTGAGTGATGACTATTACATAGTTTTTTTATCACTGTTTCACTCTTGATTATCAAAGTGCATTATTACCATATATCTTTTATTATTCAGATTTGCATACTTCACCTAACTCAAAATATCTTTGGCAGCCTGTAGCTAGACACACTGGAGGATACCAGCCAAAGCTGACAGAGATGGCTACAGATGTAAAGTAGTTCTTTATGTGGTTTAACTGAGGAAATCAAGGGGAGGCGAAAGGATACACTCAAACAGCCAATAGCATTAGACGAGGCATCAATACTCCACTAGGCTGAGCCAAGTCGTGATTGACAACGTCTCAAACCAATGGCTGAAGCAAGCTGGTCGAAGAAAGCCAATGGTTGAAGGGGAGGACTCAACGTCCACTCTTGGAATATTTTCAGCAAGCCAGTAACGTGCAGAAGCCTTCAGAGTAGCTCCCAACTTTGAGTTTATTTTTAACTAAGAACTGCAATAAATAAGTGTTGTGTTTTCCTTTAAAGTTAAGGAAAGACTATGTTTATTTTACATTATCAGGCTGCGGATAGCCGAGCCTGACAATCAGCAGTGCTCCACTCAGATGTATGAACTGGGTGTGTCAAAGTTGTTCAGAACTGAAGCCCTGAGACATTGAACTTTTAAATAAAAGTCATTCTCAGCTGAATATTGAAGCATGAGAAAAAATGATATTTCTGAATGCTTTAAATGAGAGAAAATTAAAATGAACAGTTAACCTAATGATTAAGTTAAATCTTCATTTTATATTTCCCTCTTTTCAAAGTGTCCCATTTACACACAGCTGGCATCTTGCCCCCAGTGGCCGGAAGTCACAGTGATATATTAATAACTGGAAAATACAGTCATTTTCTTTTAAATAGGAGACATTTAAAGTGAAGAACAATGTTTCTATGAATCATTGTCTTAATGTTTTTCTCTGCTTTAAATTAAGCCAATTAAGTCCTAATGTTTTATGAAGCATGCTTCTTCACTTTACGTTCCTCGCATTTAAACAAATGACTGTATGTTCCAGTTATAAATATGGCACCATGTCTACGGGCCACTCGGAGTAGAATTACTGATGTTTGCAAAGACACTTTGATAAGGGAGAAAATTGAAATGATGAGTTTTATGTAATACATATAAACATAGTTAACTCTTCAGTTGAATTTTCACCCATTTTGAAGTGTCGCATTTGCGCACAGTAGGGCTCTTTCCCCCAGTGGCTGATAGACACAGTATGATATTCATAACTGAAAAATACAGCCATTTTTGTAAGTAGGAGAAATGTAACCTCTTCTATGCTCATGACGAGCTGAGCTCGTCATGAGGCACAGTGCAGCTGCACTCATGACGAGCTGAGCTCGTCACGGCCGTTGGAACGTTGCACGCGTGGATAATTACCCCGCTGTGCTGAACGATCGAAAAACGGGTGTTGTTGTGACGAGTTCCGCTCGCCATGAGTGCAGCCGCACTGTGCCTCATGACGAGCTGAGCTCGTCACAAGCACAGCGGCGCCGCGCACGGCCCCCCTGCCCCCGCACAGCAGGGGGGAAACACCCCGCAGCAAAGGGTTTAAAGTGCAGAAAATTGTTTCATTAGGTACATAAAAAAGTTCCTTATTAAGAACATTTTTGCAGAACATTTTTCTGCACTTTAAATGGCACCCATTTTGAAAGAAAATGGTTGTTTGTTTGTGTTGTATATGAAACAGTGCCACAGATGGCGAAAGGGATGTATGACGTTACAGCGCACACTTTTACAACGCATACCTTTACAACGCATCTTTTACACCGCAACATCCATTACAACGCACACAATTACAACGCATACCATTACAACGAATTCTTAAAAAATACCTTTACAACGCATTCCACTACAACGCATACTACATTTACAACGCATACCTTTACAACGCATTACATTACATTGCAAATAAGGTAAGTGTTGGATAGTGTAGGGGTTAAAATTACTATTCTAACTCCAGGGGGTGCAACAGTAGGGTAAGTATTGGATGGTAAGTTTTGCGTTGTAATGGTATGCGTTGTAATGACTGCGTTGTAATGGTATGCGTTGTAGTGGTAGGCGTTGTAGTGTCATGCGTTGTAATGACTGCGTTGTAAATGTATGCGTTGTAATGGATGTTGCGTTGTAAAAGTTTTGTTGTAATGGTAGTGCGTTGTAAAAGTTGCGTTGTAAACGTTGTATACCGGCGAAAGGTATGTCCTGTGCCTCAAGTACACACGGCTCTCAGTCACCCATACACATATACCCCAGTCATTCCCACACACATGTTCATACATCCCCACAGACCATGCACTCATCATTACAGTAAAGGTTGCAGACCCCTGCTTTAAATGTTCTAAATTACCAGTACATTTGCTTCTGGAAAGCTGGCGGTCACTGTGGGAGAGAGAGCTGGGTTTATTCAGTGCTAATTGCAAAGGTTGGTGGAGCTGCGAGGAAGCTGTGCACAGGTGTTTCGAGCTCCCACACATTTGATGAACAGATTTTGTTTGCAATTTGGAGACCTCAGTCAGAGATTGAATGTGCAGCTCTTTATAGGGCGAGGCTGCGGAGAACAGCAGGAAATGACCTGTGCAGGTTAAGCCAGCTGGCATCGAGACACCTCTCGGTGGATTTCACCATCTCATAATTCCATCTCCTTCCGCCCATATTATCCAGTTTGTTAAACCCGGACCCAGTAATTCTGGGACGCGAGGCGCAGGTCCCCACTAGGACTTGGCCTGAACCAGGGCTTTAAGTGGGAAAAATAAACTGGGGTGCTCTAAAAGGGGCGTGGCAAATTTCTTAAAGGGATGTGGCCTATCCGAGTAGGGGCGTGGTCTAAATCAAGATGACTAGCATTGTGTGCTTAAGAAAATCATGAAGTCGCATCCAGCAAAGAATAATAAAATAGGCAAAAAAGTATATTTATTAAGTATAAGCCATAAAATACCAAACACTTTAAAAAAACATTTGCTATTTCCAAACTTAGAATTGAAAAACCATCTTCACTAAAGGATGTGTTATTAAATTCTGAGTTCAGGCAGAGGCGCAACTAGAGCCAAATTTCGGGGGGGGGCTAAAAATTTTTCAGGGGGGGCTGAATCTTTAAGCAATAGTCAGAGTGGAGCTGCAGGGGCTCTTAGAAGGGGTGAGACAACAACAATTCTTCATTAATATGCAAATGGTATTTTAAAGACCTGTGAAGTGCTCGAGTGTGTGCCTGGGAAGCGTCTCATCCCGGGCTGCCACACACGACGGGGGGGAGGGGGGCTGAAGCCCTTGAGTCCAATGGGTGTTGCGCGCCTGAGTTCAGGGATACCAGATTCCATATGTCTATCTTGCTGTTATGGGAAGATATGCAGGTAAACATGTCACGCAGCATTCCCAATGTTATCCTATGGACAAGATAGCCTTTCAATAGTGAAAAACGAAATTGGCAGTATTTCACTATCAAGACGTGTCACCAACACTAGTAACACCAAACAAAAACCGGGACGTCTGCTCACCCTACCTTTGACCTTTGAGGCCCGAAAATAGAGCCCCCTAGAGCCCCCTTTCAAGGCCCTCCCAAAAAAACTGGGGGGCTCAAACCTCCACAGACCCCCCCTACTTAAAGCCCTGGCCTGAACCCTGCAGCAGTGTGTGGGGAGCAGACAATGCTGCTCAGGTCTGACCCACCAGCCTACCTGATGACACCTTGGTGGTGCTTAATTTGAGCCTGTGATTTCCGGTGCTCAGCACCAGCACTTTATTTTCAACACCAGCACTTATAGCAGTCTGCCACTTCGGCAGTTATGATTTTACAAACTAAGGGGCAGATTTTCAAGCCCCTTGATCCACTTTTGTGTCACTTTTCCCATGTTAAAAGTGACGCAAAAGTGGCGCAAGGGGCTTGTAAATCTGCCCCTAAGTACTGACTTTCTGCCTTCTGGGAGCAGGCAAAAATGTCACAGGTGGGGGCGCTAGGACGAGAGCAGCCCCAGCACTTTCAGACAAGGACTGGCGTGCTTTGGGTGGCTCAGTCCAGGGGTGTAACTCAGGCCCCTGCACCCCCTGCAGTGCAGGGGAGCCCCACCTTTCAGCAGATTCTCCAGGGGGCCCCGTCATTGCGCGTTGCGCCCCTGGGTCAGTCGAGCTCCTCTCGGGAGCGCTGCGCGCTGTAAGAGCAGCTTCGCAGCACTTTAATACACTTTGTATGTTCCTGACACAGTCCAAAGGTGAGCCCCGCAGCCCAGAGACGCCTGCGGTGTCTTAGCAACGCGTGAACAGCGCAGCGGAGCTGCCCGCGCTGTCTGTTTACAGAGCGTTTTCATTTCAAAAAGCCCCCGGTTGTGTTTGTAAAAAGCACATTAAAATTTTTATAAGGCTTAATAGCAAAGCTGCCTGATTAATCGCCGTGCCCTCCTTGGCGTGCCCACGTCACCCGTCTCATGACTGTGCCACGGGGCTCAGCAGGGCACAGGCGGGGCATTGTGTCAGGGGTACAGGGCACAGTCAAATGTGCAGCCCTCAGGAGATTAACCAACAGGCCAACGCATCTGGAGGTCAAAAGGGCTGGGGCAGAGTCAGTCTCCAGTGCTCAGTCGGGTTGGGGTAGAGTCAATCTCTGAAGGTCAGAAGGGCTGGGATAGAGTCAGTCTCTGGAGGTCAGTAGGGCTGGGGTAGAGTCAGTCTCAGAGGTCAGTAGGGTTGGGGTAGAGTCAGTCTCTGGAGGTCAGTAGGGCTGGGGTAGAGTCAGTCTCAGAGGTCAGTAGGGTTGGGGTAGAGTCAGTCTCTGGAGGTCAGTAGGGCTGGGGTAGAGTCAGTCTCTGGAGGTCAGTAGGGCTGGGTTACAGTCAGTCTCTGGAGGGCAGTAGGGCTGGGGTAGAGTCAGTCTCTGGAGGGCAGTAGGGCTGGGGTAGAGTCAGTCTCTGGAGGTCAGTAGGGCTGGGTTACAGTCAGTCTCTGGAAGGTCAGTAGGGCTGGGGTAGAGTCAGTCTCTGGAGGTCAGTAGGGCTGGCATAGAGTCAGTCTCTGGAAGGGCAGTAGGGCTGGGCTGGGCTGGGGTAGATTCAGTCTCTGGAGGTTAGAAGGGATGGGGTAGAGTCAGTCTCTGTAAGGTCAGTAGAGCTGGGGTAGAGTCAGTCTCTGGAGGTAAGTAGGGGTGGGGTAGAGTCAGTCTCTTGAGGTCAGTAGGGCTGGGGTAGAGTCAGTCTCTGGAGGTAAGTAGGGGTGGGGTAGAGTCAGTCTCTTGAGGTCAGTAGGGCTGGGGTGGAGTCAGTCTCTGGAGGTTAGAAGGGATGGGGTAGAGTCCGTCTCTGTAAGGTCAGTAGGGCTGGGGTAGAGTCAATCTCTGGAGGTAAGTAGGGCTGGGGTAGAGTCAGTCTCCAGTGCTCAGCAGGGCTGGGGTAGAGTCAGTCTCTGGAGGTCAGTAGGGCTGGGGTGGAGTCAGTCTCTTGAACGCCAGTAGGGCTGGGGTAGAGTCAGTCTCTGGAGGTAAGTAGGGCTGGGGTAGAGTCAGTCTCCAGTGCTCAGCAGGGCTGGGGTAGAGTCAGTCTCTGGAGGTCAGTAGGGCTGGAGTGGAGTCAGTCTCTGGAGGTCAGTAGGGCTCGGGTAGAGTCAGTCTCTGGAGGTCAGTAGGCCTGGGGTAGAGTCAATCTCTGGAGGTATGTGGAAAAGTAAATTTTGCCATGTTCTGTGTCTCTACGTGTCATCCATCATATGTTATGCGTGCATGACCAATATGCGTATGTTATTCCCCATGTCCGATTCAAGACGCAATTACAGTTGTGTCCTCCTCTAGTATGCCAGTTTCCAGTCCTCGTGAATACTACGAATATCAGGCCTATGTAAAGCTACGTTGCCACGTTTCTCAGTGTGCACGTTATTTCATTATAAAGTCCCCGTTTCCAGGCCTCAACAGGGCCCGGACATCAGATTCAGCTCCTGTCTCCTGAGCCTCGCTGAGGAGCGATCCAGCCCCCACCTGTATCCTCGACCTTTCACTTACTTCCTGCCTCGCAGTGCCCGGTGCAGCTTGGCTCTGCCTCTGAGTCTGCCAAGACTATGTTGTGATTCCAGCTATCAGTTTAGTCCTCCTTCTCTGCATTCCTAAGCTACTGAACTGCATCAATAGTTTCCGTCATTGTCTAGCCTATGCGGCTCCATGTTAAGAGAAATACTGTATTTAATGGTCATTTAATATTCTTCATCACGCACTACATGTAGAATAAATGCATGCTCTAGTCTTAGAGTCAGTTAGCTTTTCCCCTCATGACTTCTAGTTTATATCAACATGTTCCCTAAACATCAGATACTAGATAGGGTTTAGGTACATGTCGCTCCGACCCTCCAGACTTCAGTCTCTGCTCCTAGCACAGAGTTCATAGCCCCCAGCTTCTCCTCGTAACACGTCATTGCCAGTTTGCGCGCACCACCAGGTTAGAGGCCCCGGCTCTTTAGGTAGCCCCCTCCTATGTTTCCGCCCATTCATGACATATTCTGTTACGTTTGTATCACATGTCTGAGTTACACCTTCTTTTTACTCTTATCTTTCGCGACTGCTACGCGTCATGCCTTCTGCTCCACCCACTGCTACGCCTACTGCAATGTAATGCTATGTGTTTGCGTTATGTATATATGCTCATGTATTGTTATTAAAAGTGAGCGCGCTCATCCCAGACCCAGCCCCAGCAGCTGCTGGGCCCTGTCATCCTATTCCTATGCAGGTTGTCCTGTTCCTGTCCTTATGCTGTATTAAACCTGCAGAAACTCCTACTACCTCGAATCTTGACTCTTATTTTTTGAGCTATCTGTTATGATATATGTCTAGTCAAAAATAGGGTATTATTTATTTATTTACCACATAATGGCGCCCGAATAGGGACTTGCCCTTTCCCCACGCGTCGGTGAAGCCACGCCGACCCCCTGACCCTCTGCAGTCGTGACGGAACTCTTCTGCGCAGTGGCAGATATTTCTGCTCAAGTATCCCTCAGGCCCACGGAGGAGACGGAGGAGGCGGTCCAGCATCCAGACGAGACGGTGGAGGAACGCGGCGAGTCCCGACCAGAGCCCAAGCCAAGAGTCCAAGGTCCGAGGTATCCGGAGGTCCACCCGTAACTGAAGTCCGAAGTTCGTCGTCCGTCGTCGTAGCAGTCCAGTCCAGTCTGAGGCCTTCCGTTCTTGCTGCCCGGTGAGTACCGTTACTGGGGTGGTATCTAGACAGGGTCAATTTAATTGACTCTGGTCTGTGGGTTGGTGGTACACAGTCCCACAAACGAAGTGTTCACTTCGGTGGATACGGGTCCTGACGTGTCTCTTTAAGAGACCGGTAAGTTTCGTACTGTTTCAGCAGTGCATCTAGTTTCTGTTCTAGTCAGTTTCTGTTCTCGAGAAAATTCATGTGTTCTGTTCTTAGTATTTCCAGGTAGTATTCTGTCCGAACTGTTATTTTAAATGTTTTTTATGTATTCTAATGTCGTGGTATGAATGGGAAATAGGTATCGTGTTTATTGTGTATTGTATTGTGTCTAGATTACAGTTCAGTCATGCCCATATTTTCCAAGTTACGTCAGTTAAAAACTAGAAAGGGTCTGCTGGAAGCAGCAGTTCCCGTCCCGCCCAGGGACAGTCCAGGTCACTTTATGTATCAGAAGCATGGCATAAGTGCCATATTGTATCTAGATTTATGGGTAGAATATACCAAACAGTTAGAAGAAAAGTATAGATGGCCCGTATCGGGTACATGGGATGCCGAATGCATCATGGGAGTAGAAGAAGCATTATGGAAAAAGAAAGCCAGACAATCACAGAAAGATGCCATCGAGTTATGGCGCAAAGAAGCTCATAAAAGAACCGAAAAAGAAATCAGAAAGTCAGAACTAAGTAGAGAATCCCAAGAACGAGCCCAAGAAAGAGAATTAATCGAGATAGGTGAACGAGTTAGAACTGAGCAATTAGACAGACAGAGGAATGCCCTCATTAAGGGTATGTATCCTCTTCTTGCTGAGGGCTTGCCAAAAGCGACCCCGGAGGCATCCAGTAATTTCCCGCCACCATTAGTTCCGACCAAGCTACGTCACAAACCGACCGCAGCTGATATTTTTATTTCGTCCTATCTGGACGACACAGTCCCAGAATATGCAAATCCTGTTCGCACTCCGCCAGTCCCTGTAAATCAGGTAATTCCTGCTCCTCCAGACACCGGGGTGCCCTTAACAGCCCCCCTGGGTCAGCCCGCCATACAAGTCCAGCCCACGTTACAATTACCGACCCTGCCAGGACGAAAAGCATCAGTTGAAGATTCTAGTTTAGGGGCCGCAGGAGGAGGTCTTCCTCAAACCCCGCCGCCATACAAGCGTTTATCAGCACTCGAATTACATGCTCAAGCATCACAGCGTACTCCCAAGAGTAATAAGTCCGTTGCAGAAATCAGGCAAACCCTTGGCGAATGTGTTTATGACCCAGTTCCAGGCGAGTTTAATATGGTTTTATATTCCGTACGCGTAAGGAGAGTGACCGAGTATCTAGTCACCTTGCCGAATATGAAAGAAGATCTAGACAGGATATATCGTTTCATCCGTACAGGGGATGACCCACAAAGTATTAGTGATGCCATGTCTCAAAGGAAAGCCGAGATTCAGCGCATGATATTAAAGTTCTTAATTAACTGTCTAATAAGAGAACAAGATTACCCGTCTAAAGACCCGGAAGAAATGAAAACTCTAACAAAGTGGAGTGATAATATAGCCGAAGGAAAGCACAATACCATTAGTGCCATGGAGAGTATGTACAAGAAAATCCGTAGAGAGATAATAAAGATACACGAACAGCGTAAAGCCGCACAAGTAAGCGAGAAAGAAAGTACCTCTGATCCTGAAGAGGAAGACGACGAGAATACTGCCAGAATAGCGTATGTAGGAAAATCTAGATTTCCAGATCGCCATTTACGCCTAGAACATAAGCCAGTTTTCCATCATTCAGCACCAGAACAAGGTTCCCTAGAACAAGTATTTCAAGCTACCGATCACATTCTGAAATCACGAATCGGTTATAGTGAGTTAAGTACTATGCATGAACAAGAACTAGCCCGATCAGCAGTCCGATGGATTACTGATTCTACCACTTTTCCAGACGAAATAGTGGCACAAATGTTTCTGAAAATGCCCCCAGCCGAGCAGCGACTGGTGGGTATGTATATGATTCAGTACCTCATTACTCTGTATGAGGGTCAGCACTCTGATCCAGGTCCGTTACATGATATCCTGAACGAGTTACTCCAATACAAATGGAGAGGTCTAGGTACCGATTTAATTAGTGTAATTCTAGAACAGCGCCACAAATATAGAACGTTTTTGAACCCGCATTTTGTTCATGTCCCACCCCCAGAAAGTAAATCATTCTACATAGACAGACAGAATCCGTTACGAGAAGTCCACCCAGTCAGAGGAACGGGTGGCGAAATGCAGCGAGTGTTTGTATACACTCCGATCACAAAGATGGAACTCCTCGAAATGAAGAAATTAATTCCCTGTCATGACAAAGATCCAGCAGGGTTCCATAGAGAATTAAAAGACATGCTCCGTATGGGAGAATACACTTACCCAGATATCATTAAAATGTTAAAGGTTCTGCTACCCGCAGGGGTGTATGAAAAGCTAAAGGAAAAAGAATGGGAGGTGGGAGAGAAAAAGATAGATTGGGCAGTCCTAGAAGCAGAAGATAAGATACGTGTACCAGGTACTGGTCTTGGAGAGAAATGTAAAGAATTACCAGAATTATTAATTCAAGTTTTACCCAGATTATTAACAACGAGAAAAGAAGACTGGGATGCAATCTCAGCCTGTAAACAGAAACAAGATAAAGATATTAGTGATTTTTATTCTAGGTTTGAAAAGTGCTTTAGTATCAACAGTGGCCTCAAGACAAGTAGTGAGTCATATCCTCACCTTTTCGTTACTAAATTAGTCGAGAATTCAAGCCCACAAGTTAAAAACCGAGTTTTGAAAGTCGAAAGCACCTGGCAAGCAAATACTCCGTCCCAGATGCTCCAGATGCTCCAGTATCACCAGAATAGAATCAGGGAAGAGCAAGAACACGAGAGAAAACGTATGAAAGACACGAAAATGAAAGTGCTAGTTGCACAATCTGTTCCTCAAGACAGTCAGAAGAGGGGTCCGAATCAAGCCAGTCATCCTGCGGCTCCCGTTAAAGGGAACTGCAATTATTGTAAACAGCCAGGTCATTTTATAAATGAGTGTGCAGTTCTGAAACACAACATAGCTACTGGTAAGACTAAAGAAAGACCACGTCCGCCTAGACAGGAACAAGTTTCACAGACTCCTCAGTCACAGAATGCACAACAGACAGTTACAGTACCGCAGCCTATTGCTGCAACACAGCATGTTACATCGCAGATGTACCAGTATGCACAGCCTGAGTATCCAGAGTACCAGCCATATTCATGAAACAGCCTAGAGAGGGAGGTAGGCTTGCCTCTCATCGAGATACCTGTAGATCAAGAAGGTCCCTATGTTCACAGTCAAGTATTAGGGAAAGACAGAAAGTTTTTGATTGATACAGGGGCAAGTAGGACCACAATTAGTCATGCCGAAGTTCCAGGGGCTCCGCTCTCAGGCTCAAGAAATGTTTCCCTTGGATTTTCAGGAAAGCCTATCGTTAATGAGATTTCAAAGCCAGTCACTCTAGAAGTAGGTCCATTGTCCCGCACTACTGATCTGTTACTTACTAAGTCATGCCCAGAAAATCTATTAGGCATTAAAACACTGAAAGAGTTGGGTGCAGTTATATGCTGTTCCCCAGAGGGAATACGATTGTTCCTACGTGACTTTAAGGGTCACTATGTATTACGAGATTTTGATTCCAGACTGTCTAAAGTTCCGCAGCATTTATGGGCGCAAGGTCCAACTGATGTAGGTTATATGCAAATCACACCCCATCGTGTGACCCTGAAACCAGGTGTAGTGTTACCACGAATCAGGCAGTATAGATTGCCACCTGAGGCTGTAGCAGCCTTATCCAAAATTATAGACGAGCTCATGGCTCAAGGAGTAGTTGTAGAAACTGACTCCAATGTATGTAACTCTCCGATCATTCCAGTCATGAAACGTACTGATCCAAATGCACCCCCAGTATATCGATTAGTGATTGATTTACGGGAACTTAATAAATGTATTATTCCGCAGTACCCAGTTGTCCCAGATATCTCTTCCCTGTTAACTGCTATTGATTCCGAAGCCACGTTCTTCACTGTCATAGACCTCAAGAACGCATTTTTTAGTGTTCCAATTCATCCAGACAGCCAGTTTCTTTTCGGATTCTGTTTAAATGGAAGGAGCTATATGTTCACACGCGCTCCTCAAGGTTTCACAGAAAGTCCTAGTATTTACAGTCAAGCACTTAAGAGACAACTAGATAATATTCACATGCCAACTGACACTGCCCTGCTCCAGTATGTCGATGATCTACTGATCACAGCCCGTTCTGAACGTGCTTGCGAGCGAGCATCCCTGACGGTTCTGTATTTTCTAGCCGAGATGGGGCACAAGGTGTCCCCTTCGAAGCTTCAATTCTGTGTCCAGCAAGTGGTCTACTTAGGACACTTACTGTCCAAGAGGGGTAGGCAGTTGACACCAGACCGTATCCAGTTAATAGTGAGTCTTCCTCAGCCCAGGACCCAGAAGGAGGTACGTGCCTTTATCGGCCTTACTTCTTATTGCAGACAATGGATTCCTCAGTATGCATTTCTAGCCAAGCCACTGATACAGTTAACGACACAGGAGGCAGCCGTATCGACTGTCCTCCCTTGGACATCTGAACATACACTTAGTTTCAACGAGTTAAAGAAAGCTTTATGCCAAGCTCCAGTTCTAGCCACACCGAACTACAGTAAGCCTTTTACACTTTTCGTCACAGAACGTGAAGGTACAGCATTATCTGTTCTCACACAAGACCAAGCAGGACAATACAAGCCCTGTGCTTATTTTTCGAGCACACTAGATCCTGTAGCCCAGGCTCTGCCTGCGTGCCTCAAATCAGTTGCAGCCACAGCACTAGCTATCAGACAAAGTGATTCCATAGTTTTAGGACACTCCCTGACAGTACAAGTCCCACACTCCGTGGAAGTTCTTTTAAACCGAACACAAACACAGCACTTGACAATTGCACGTTTAACAGGTTATGAATTGACACTGTTTCAGCCACACATAGAAATTAGACGCTGCAACATCCTGAATCCTGCTACACTGTTACCATCAGTTAATTCAAATCCAGCCACACATGATTGCGTGGAAGTAGTTAACATTACGACAAAGCCAAGACAAGATCTGACAGATATTCCGTTACCAGACCCTGACCTGACACTTTATGTGGATGGTTCATGTATGAGGACTAGTACAGGAGAACTAGTAGCCGCGTATGCAGTGACTACTGACACCGAAGTTATTGAGACACACCGTATTGATACCCTGTCCGCTCAAGCAGCAGAGCTAGTTGCTCTGACACAAGCCTGTATACACGCCAAGAACCTGAAAGTTAATGTTTACACAGATTCACGTTACGCATTTGGAGTTGTACACGACTTTGGAGTGCTCTGGCAGGAGAGAGGTTTCATGACTTCTCATGGAACCAAGATTCAGCATGGTCTCCTTATTCAAGCTCTGTTAGATGCCATACACTTACCGACATCTATCGCTATCATGAAATGCAAAGCACATACGAAAGTCACTGACATTATTTCTCAAGGTAATGATCTAGCAGATCGCACAGCCAAGCTTACAGCACAGACTCTAGACATTCCAGTTAACATGACACATACTCCAGATCCGATTACATGTATGACAGTTAAGGACCCTACTCAAGATGTCATAGATATCCAGTTACATGCTACTCCCGATGAAATCAAGAAGTGGTCCGAACAAGGAGGAGTCCAGACAGATCAAGGATGGGTGACGAAGGGTAGGACCGCATGGTTTCTCCCCGACTCTATGGTTCAAGTCATCATTAATACCGCACATAGTCCAGCACATTTAGGAGAAAAAGCTATGTTAGACAGTATCCAGAACATTTGGTTCAACAAGCATTTACGAGCTGCAGCCAAGCAGAAAGTCCGTACCTGTATGATATGTTGTCAGTTTAATCCAGGTAAAAGTGTCCCGGTGGAACAAGGTGGTTTCCAGCCTCCTGACCACCCTTTTGAAGTCCTCCAGATGGATTATATTCAGATGGAGCGATGTCGAGGTTTCAAGTATGTCCTTGTAGTTGTATGCGCTTTGTCCAGGTGGACAGAAGCATATCCAGTCCCAGATTACACAGCCGCGACCACTGCCAAGCAGTTGGTTCGTGAATTCTTCCCTCGATATGGACTCCCTAGAGTCGTATATTCTGATAACGGTCAGCCATTCTCATCTGAACTGATGAAGCACGTTTCCCTGTTGTTAGGGTACCAGTGGAAGTTTCATTGTGTACGCCATCCTGAAGCAGCCGGTCTAGTCGAGAGACATAATCAGACTCTGAAAATTCGAATTGCCAAAAAATGTAAAGATAAGGGTGTGGACTGGCTAGTAGCTCTGCCAGTCGCTTTGTTTTATATGCGCATGGTCGCACATTCCAGATCAGGACTGTCCCCGTATGAGGTCGTATTCGGCCGCCCCCCTAACATGTGGGGTACTCCTAGACCCCGAAGTATTACTGATGTTTCATGTAATATGCTGACAGATTACCTAGCTTCCTTGATGTCTGCCCTCAACTCATGTCGTTCACAGGTTGCCGCCGCATTTCCAGACAATACCGAGGTGGCACCGCATGAGATCGTTCCAGGTTCGATGGTGCTCGTCCGGAACTTTGACAGATCAAGTCCGCTGGAGCCACGTTGGAAGGAGCCCCGTCAGGTCCTCCTCACCACCCGTACAGCTGTGAAATTGGAAGGACGCCGCGGCTGGGTGCACCTTTCGCACGTCAAGAAATTCTACGGATTAAAGCCGGTCTCTAAAGACATTTCCCAGGATATCAAGACTTGTCAAAACATTGTTCCTAAGGACTGTCCCGCAAATGACATTGATACAACCCCTCCCTTGGTAGAGAAAACTCCGCAGCAGGAGTATAAGCAAAAACTCCGGTCTAGTAAAATAAGTCAGTCAGTTTGATTGTATAAGTCCTCCCCTAGGTGAAACGGTTAGACAGGTTTCTGACATGTATGAAATAGACCCCCATAGTGAGAGAGTCAGTCAAAACTCAATTCGATGTATCGTTTTTCTAAGTTTCATATTATTTCTCAGCATTTTGATTTCCTGCACCAGTTACGCATTTTTCCTGTGTTTTCCAGTTCCTCATGTAAATAAGCATTCTAATGTTACAGTAGAGCACACGTTTAGTGATCTGCCTCCTCATGAATATTCATACCGCCTCGCTATGCGTAATAATACCTTCATCCGTATGTTGCATTATTCACACCAGACCAGCAATGCCACTAATTGTTGGGTGTGTGGTCGACTCCCCCCTTTCCAGACGTCGAAGGGAGTTCTGCCACTCTTTCCTTATCCTTTTTCACATAATGGTTCGTGTGGAGCATGGTCCACGTTAACGTCATCCTTAACAGACATGTCTTTTCTTAACAGCACATGTTTCCCAGACAAGCAAGGTCTCCCCCACAGAACAGGTTTAGATCTAGAAAATGAAGTGTACAATTCAGGTAACTATTCGTCGAATTTCATGGTCCTGAATGTTCAGTCTGATACTACTCCAGACTCACCTGCTATTTCAGTACTACCAGTCAAAGGCGAATTATGTATCCGTAATTATGGTTCTGTACACGTAGGACATAGTGATTGTACTACTATTGTCAAGTATAGTGACAGTGGGAAATCTATTTTTAAAGCTTCACGTCATTCTTATTTTGTTTGTGGTCAAACCGCATATGTTCGTCTGCCCCTCGATTGGGAGGGAACCTGTTACATTGCCTTCCTACTGCCACCTGTTTTCCTAGCCCCACCTGACTACCATAGGAATTCCTTCCTAGTACATACTAGACACAAGAGAAACCTCCCGATTGTCGATTATACTGAAACTGCTGCAGAGCAATTCATTGATATTGATAAAGGTGTGTTCCCTTATTTAGGTACAGTTGTAAATAGTAAGCTAATCCGTAGGTTAACAAGAACCCTTGAAGCTGTAGTAGATGAGACTGCCTCCGCTCTAGGTAACTTAACCGAAGAGCAATCCTTTATGAGAATTGTTGTGCTCCAGAATCGTCTCGTCCTTGACGTCATACTGGCCGATAGGGGCGGGGCCTGTAGAGTCATCGGATCCAGTTGTTGCATTTTCATTCCAAATAACGCGCCGTCTGTTTATTCAGCTATAACCAGACTTCATAAAATTGCCCATCTGTTACACCAGGATCCAGGCACCTGGACATGGTCCGGTTGGTTCTGGAATATAATTTCCGCCTGGGGATGGAAAGTCCTGTCCTTTCTAGGTATCGCAGTAGCGATCATATTCAGCTGCTGCCTCTGTATACAATGTGGCCCTGCGATTTGCGGCATGTGTGCTACCTCTTGTATTCCTAGTCCCAAGCCCCGTTCTAAATCTCGTTCCAAGACAATTCGAGATGAGCAAATGGTACTGTATGAAATGATAGATGGTATCATGAATATTGATGTTTCCTGATGGAAACGTAGTGACAAGGAGGGAATGTGGAAAAGTAAATTTTGCCATGTTCTGTGTCTCTACGTGTCATCCATCATATGTTATGCGTGCATGACCAATATGCGTATGTTATTCCCCATGTCCGATTCAAGACGCAATTACAGTTGTGTCCTCCTCTAGTATGCCAGTTTCCAGTCCTCGTGAATACTACGAATATCAGGCCTATGTAAAGCTACGTTGCCACGTTTCTCAGTGTGCACGTTATTTCATTATAAAGTCCCCGTTTCCAGGCCTCAACAGGGCCCGGACATCAGATTCAGCTCCTGTCTCCTGAGCCTCGCTGAGGAGCGATCCAGCCCCCACCTGTATCCTCGACCTTTCACTTACTTCCTGCCTCGCAGTGCCCGGTGCAGCTTGGCTCTGCCTCTGAGTCTGCCAAGACTATGTTGTGATTCCAGCTATCAGTTTAGTCCTCCTTCTCTGCATTCCTAAGCTACTGAACTGCATCAATAGTTTCCGTCATTGTCTAGCCTATGCGGCTCCATGTTAAGAGAAATACTGTATTTAATGGTCATTTAATATTCTTCATCACGCACTACATGTAGAATAAATGCATGCTCTAGTCTTAGAGTCAGTTAGCTTTTCCCCTCATGACTTCTAGTTTATATCAACATGTTCCCTAAACATCAGATACTAGATAGGGTTTAGGTACATGTCGCTCCGACCCTCCAGACTTCAGTCTCTGCTCCTAGCACAGAGTTCATAGCCCCCAGCTTCTCCTCGTAACACGTCATTGCCAGTTTGCGCGCACCACCAGGTTAGAGGCCCCGGCTCCTTAGGTAGCCCCCTCCTATGTTTCCGCCCATTCATGACATATTCTGTTACGTTTGTATCACATGTCTGAGTTACACCTTCTTTTTACTCTTATCTTTCGCGACTGCTACGCGTCATGCCTTCTGCTCCACCCACTGCTACGCCTACTGCAATGTAATGCTATGTGTTTGCGTTATGTATATATGCTCATGTATTGTTATTAAAAGTGAGCGCGCTCATCCCAGACCCAGCCCCAGCAGCTGCTGGGCCCTGTCATCCTATTCCTATGCAGGTTGTCCTGTTCCTGTCCTTATGCTGTATTAAACCTGCAGAAACTCCTACTACCTCGAATCTTGACTCTTATTTTTTGAGCTATCTGTTATGATATATGTCTAGTCAAAAATAGGGTATTATTTATTTATTTACCACAGGTAAGTAGGGCTGGGGTAGAGTCAGTCTCCAGTGCTCAGCAGGGCTGGGGTAGAGTCAGTCTCTGGAGGTCAGTAGGGCTGGAGTGGAGTCAGTCTCTGGAGGTCAGTAGGGCTCGGGTAGAGTCAGTCTCTGGAGGTCAGTAGGCCTGGGGTAGAGTCAGTCTCTGGAGGTCAGAAGGTTTTGGGTAGAGTCAGGTCAGAAGGGTTGGGGTGGAGTCAGTCTCTGAAGGTCAGTAGGGCTGGTGTAGAGTCAGTCTCTGAAGGTCAGTAGGGCTGGTGTAGAATCAGTCTCTGGAGGTCAGTAGGGCTGGGGTAAAGTCAGTCTCAGGAGGTCAGTAGGGCTGGGTTACAGTCAGTCTCAGGAGGTCAGTAGGGCTGGGTTACAGTCAGTCTCTGGAAGGTCAGTAGGGCTGGGGTAAAGTCAGTCTCTGGAGGTCAGCAGGGCTGGGGTAGAGTCAGACTCTTGAGGTCAGTAGGGCTGGGGTAGAGTCAGTCTCTGGAGGTCAGTAGGGCTGGGGTAGAGTCAGTCTCAGAGGTCAGTAGGGTTGGGGTAGAGTCAGTCTCTGGAGGTCAGTAGGGGTGGCTTCAGCTTATGGGTTTAACCTGTTAAGCTGGAGGCATAAGGCAGTGTAGGGTATTGTAGGGCAGCGTTAGACAGCATAGGGCAGCGTAAGGCAGCGTAGGGTAGTGTAGGGCAGCATAAGGCAGTGTAAGGCAGTGTACTGCAACGTAGGACATTGTAAGGCAGTGTAGGGCTGTGTAAGGGAGCATAGGTCAGCGTAAGGCAGCGTAAGGCAGAGTAGGGCAGTGTAAGGGAGCATAGGTCAGCGTAAGGCAGCGTAAGGCAGAGTAGGGCAGTGTAAGGGAGCATAGGTCAGCGTAAGGCAGCGTAAGGCAGAGTAGGGCAGTGTAAGGGAGCATAGGTCAGCGTAAGGCAACGTAGGGCTTCATAAGACAGCGCAAGGCAACGTAGGGCAGGGTAAGGCAGTGTAAGGCAGAGTATGGCAGTGAACTGTAACATATACCATTGTAAGGCAGCGTAGGGTGGTGTAAGGCAGTGTAAGGCAGCGTAAGGCAGTGTAGGGCAGTGTAAGGGAGCATAGGTCAGCGTAAGGCAGCGTAAGGCAGAGTATGGCAGTGTAGGACAGTAGACTGCAACATTTGGCATTGTAAGGCAGCGTAGGGCAGTGTAAGGCAGTGTAAAAGAGCGCAGGGCAGCGTAAGGCAGCGCAAGGCAGTGTAGGGCTGTGTTGGGCAGTGTAGGGTAATGTAAGGCAGCGTAAGACAGTGTAGGGCAGTGTAAGGGAGCATAGGTCAGCGTAAGGCAGAGTAGGGCAGTGTACTGCAACATACAACATTGTAAGGCAGCGTAGGGCAGTGAAAGGCAGCGTAGGTCACCGTAAGGCAGCGTAGGGCAGCACAAGGCAGTCTAGGGCAGTGTAAGGCAGAGTATGGCAGTGCAGGGCAGTATACTGAAACATACAGGATTGTAAGGCAGCGTAGGGCAGTGAAAGGCATTTTAGGTCACCGTAAGGCAGCGTAGGGCGGTGTAAGGCAGCGTAAGGTAGAGTATGGCAGTGCACTGCAACATACAGCATTGTAAGGCAGAGTAAGGCAGCGTAGGGCAGTGTAAGGCAGTGTAAGGCAGAGTATGGCAGTGTAGGGCAGTGTACTGCAACATACGACATTGTAAGGCAGCAGAGGGCAGTGTAAGGGAGCATAGGTCAGCGTAACACACCGCAGGGTAGTGTAAGACAGCGCAAGGCAGCTTAGGGCAGTGTAAGGCAGTGTAAGGCAGAGTATGGCAGTGTAGGGCAGTGTAAGGGAGCATACATCAGCGTAACACACCGCCGGGTAGCGTAAGACAGCGCAAGGCAGCGTAGGGCAGTGTAAGGCAGTGTAAGGCAGAGTATGGCAGTGTAGGGCAGTGTACTGCAACAGATGACATTGTAAGGCAGCAGAGGGCAGTGTAAGGGATCATAGGTCAGCGTAAGGCAGAGTAGGGCAGCGTAGGGCAGTGTAAGGCAGCGTAGGTCAGCGTAAGGCAGCGTAGGTCAGCGTAAGGCAGCGTAGGGCAGTGTAGGGCAGTGTAAGGCAGCGTAGGTCAGCGTAAGGCAGCGTAGGGTAGCGTTAGACAGTGCAAGGCAGCGTAGGGCAGTGTAAGACAGTATAAGGCAGAGTATGGCAGTATAGAGCAGTGTAGGGCAGTATACTGCAACACACAGCATTGCAATGCAGCGTAGGGCTGGGTAAGGCAGCGTAAGGCACCGTAGGGCAGCGTAGCGCAGTGTAAGACATTGTAGGGCAGCGTAAGGGAGCATAGGTCAGAGGAAGACAGCGCAAGGCAACTTAGGGCGAACAATGCAAAGGCAAGAGATGATGGACCTCAGTTCAGACATGGCCTCATGCAAATCAGTCTTGACGCTGTGCCTCATGGGAACAGTCCAGCCCGAACTACCAAGCCATGTCTTGACGTGACGTTGGTCTCTTGCTCACTTTGCCACTGGATTCAAGCAAGCCTGGCTGATGAGGGGTGTTACCCCGAAACTGGTCCTAGGAAGCTTTTTCCGGTTCAGGGAAGACCTTGCTTGGCAGTTCGGGCTGGACTGTTTGCATGAGGCACAGGGTCAAGACTGATTTGCATATGGCTTGGTCTGAACTGAGGTGTTGGAGTGAGCTAAAGAACGATGATGGATTCAACCCAGATCTGTGACTGGGGGTGAGTGTCTGAAATGTTTCAGCGGTCCGTCCATCATCCCCTTGTGTTTGCACAATGCAATGCAGCACGCAAAGAAACAGCAAAAACAAGAAGAAATAAATCATTTCTCCTCGTTTTGCCAGGTTAAGACCAGTTTTTCCCTGGTCTTATTTTTGGTGGTGCCTCCTATTTACGCCACCCTTGTAAATAAGGGGCAGAGTCACAAGCAATGACTGTTGCGATGGAACGCTCACAGCAACACCCATTGCCCGCTCCTTTCACTCTAGGTGCTGTATGAACAGGGGCATTATTTACAAAGCGGCGTTAAGCCATGTTAGGTGGCCTAATGCCCCCTTGTAAATAAGGTGAAGGGCTTCTCGCCACCAGAACGCCTTAAAAAGCGATATTTTGGTGGAGATAACCCCTTGTAAATATACCCCTTGGTGTCCATTCTCACAGAATATGACTGTGAGCTACAGAGCAGCAAACCCTCCGCTCAGGGGCTGAATCTTTCTCCAAATTGCTCCCTAAGAACCATTGCTGTCTATACGGTACATTTGCGCCAGGGAATGAGGTCTACTGGGTTGGCTCATAGCAAGGTACTTTTTGGATGCCACTGGCTGCAGTTGGGTGTTCTTATGATCTTTTGGACCTATTACTCGCGTCCGACCCTCCAAGGATGGAATATAGGTTGAGCCCAGGCTTATAGCGTCTTCTCCTCTTGGTGTGGGGGAAGTCATGGTAGTGGAAACTCCTAGAGCGCCGCGGTTCATAGTACGACTTCCCGACACTAGAGAACCGAAACACACTTCCTCCTGTCCTGTGGTTGTAGAAAACCTTTACTTAAAACCTGACTCATTCCACTACTGCCAGAAAGGGAAGTCTGTCTGTCCGTACCGCGAGACCCATTGGACTCCATTGAAGGCTAACTCTTTTAAGTTTGGGAGTTTCAGAACTCAGAAGAGGAACATAGCAAAATTGTTTGGTGGGTCAATAGCACGCACTCCAATAACATGAACTTTGCTGCAATAAAGCTCAATTTTCTTGCCCGATGGTCACCCGCTTGGACATTGCATTACTATCATGAAATCGAGGTATTTCTATGAATCAATGGTTCACTAAAGTAGTGAAAATATCCGCGTTGAGCTGACACTTGGAGCTGTGCTGTATACTACCAGTCATGGCAGTAGGTTGCGGTGTTCCGGAAGACCTGGCAGGGATCAGGACAGACATCATGGTGTGGACCATCCTTTCAAAGCACTCCACAAAAGGCAGCAGAAGACATTGAGACATCTGGGACCACTTTAGATGCCAAATGGAATTTTAAACTAGGAGAGGTTTGGTTATGCTATATAGACAGGGTTTTAAAAAGTGGTCTGCAAACCACCAAGCTCTGCAATGGTTGTGTGTCAGAACTTCATATAAAGAAATATATTATTGTCTAATGTAAATTTGGTGTCCAAATTATCATTTACCAAAATGTGGTCCCATTAGGAATTTGTTCACTTAAATAAGGGAATATTTCTGTAAGTATTTCTTAGAGGGGTGACCACCAACTCCCAGGTCACCAAGCACACTGTTTCCAGTCCATTGATATTATCCTCTAATGCATTCTGAGTTTTGTAGTTGTATCTTGCTTTGATTTAACTAATTAGCACTCCTGCAAACAAAGACTTGGATGGACTGTTTAGGTCTGCAATGACCAAGACTGAAGTGGCCAAGCTATGATCTGGGACACAGTATTTAAATCAGATGAGAATCTGCCAGTGATGTTCAGGCACCACACCCTGCAAATATGTCATTCAAAGAAGATACGGTACAAGCAACAAGGGTTCCAACCCTATGAATACAGGAGTGAATCTATGGCTAGAAAGACTTGTTGCAGAGGCTTCAGCTGCATCTCCTGTCTTTGGAAGCGAGAGTGGGCGGTTCTCAGAATGAAGCCGACAGGCCTTTGGAAGCTCGCTCGCCTGATCTAGCCCACCAGTGGAGACACATAAGGGCGACGTTTTAGAAGGGTGGTCCCAAAGTGGGCGGTTCTCAGAAAGAAGCCGACAGGCCAGGCCTTTGGAAGCTCGCTCACCTGACCTAGCCCACCAGTGGAGATACACAAGGCAGACGTTTTAGAAGGTTGGTCCCAAAGTGGGCGGTTGTCAGAAAGAAGCCGACAGGCCAGGCCTTTGGAAGCTCGCTCACCTGATCTAGCCCACCAGTGGAGACACACAAGGCAGAATTTTTAGAAGGGTGGTCTCAGAAGGTGATTAGGAAGACAGCTACTCAGTGTGTTTCTAGGAAATGTTGGAGCAGCCGCAAATGCAGCCCAGTGGATAATCTACAAAGATTTGAAACTAATTTGTTTATGATTCAGTAGCCAACCTAGATATGATTCCAGGCCAAATCTGGTCTTACCTTCGAAGTTTCAACACCGCTCTTTCCGTAGCGATCAGCAATTGATGGAGCGGGGAAATAGCATTATTTTCAGTTGCCTTGCCTAAACAAGCATTTGGAATGCAATAGGTCTCGCATTTGCGAGAGTTTAAGCTATTAGCATTGTAAATGACAATGCCTTTTATTTGTTTTAAAAACCAAAACAGAAATAAAAGACATCATGTACAATGCAAATACATCAAACCCGCGTAAATGCGAGACCGATTGCATTGTAAATGCTTGTTAGTCATCCCTGTGTGTTTAAACTGTCTTAATGTACATTAAGTCAAAGCCATTATTAACGTTTTTGTACCCATAAGTATATTTTTCCTGTGATGCATTAAAAGTGAAAAAAAAGTTTCTAACCTATTCTAAGTATGTCTGCTTACCAGGAAACACCAAACTTGTTCTACTCAAATTAAATGTGATGGTTAATATTTCCCCCCAAAATAAAAAAATCTTCAAATAGTTGGCTGACTAAAATGTTTGAGTGGCTTTTTTTCTTCTTTTTATTTTTGCGGCATATGCTTGCAATTTAAAAATAAAATAAATATCAACCATAGCACTAGATTGCCAATGTTGGATCTACTGGCTTAGCCAATAGTTCTTCTCCAGACAAGATCACACCTTTCTTCATGGGGTAGAGCCGGAACAATCCCCGGCATGGTGACGGACGTGGACCTCTGCACTGAGTGGCCCAGTTGCATGGAAATCTGTTCGGAGCTATGGGTTTTTAAATCGGGATTCTTTTTAATGACATGTTCCGTCGGCATTCTTCCTTGTGCATGACGGATACCTCCTCCTAATCTTCATTACCTGTGTGTTTTCGTGCCTCGGAGACAGCTATAGAGAGGAGGGAGCGTGACAAGCAGTGCTTAACTTGTGCCGGTGGTTGCACAGATTTGGAATTTATTTTTCACAATCTGGTTTTGAAACAGTGGTAAAGCGAGAACGCAGAGATGAAAACGGGTCCGTAAGAGTGAGATGAACTCATGAACAGAAAGTGTGGAGAGCTGGAAGAAAGAGGCATATGGTGGTGGAAGACAAGTCAACCGCAGCATTGCAGCGCCGGGATTCGGTTGCAGGGCGACAAATTCAGTAGCAAGAGTTTGGACCCCTGCACTTTTTTTTCGAAATTATGCACTGAGGGAGCGAGGGTACAGGTACGAGCTGAGAAAGGAGGGAGGGAACAAAGGCTGTCACTAGAACATGGCCGTTAACCCCCAGGAGGAAGCAAAGTAAAAGGGGGCAATCGGAAACGGCGGAGTGATGTTTTTTAGGATGAGTCAGTACAGGACGGTACAAAGTGACAAGTGGCCAGTCCCTTATGCGGCTACAGCGAAGGTCTGGGTGTAATCAGAGTGGAAGGATACAATCCCAGCAGGGCCGACTGAGCAATTTATCCTTCTGATATCAATGACGTCAGCACCACTGACTAGTGATCTTTGAATTAGAGAGTACAGCGC
Source organism: Lissotriton helveticus (assembly GCF_964261635.1). Taxonomy (NCBI): domain Eukaryota; kingdom Metazoa; phylum Chordata; class Amphibia; order Caudata; family Salamandridae; genus Lissotriton; species Lissotriton helveticus. Next base: position 25,086,255 of record NC_136072.1, read on the forward strand.
TTAGACGCTAGTGAACGTCTAATTGCTGTAAAAGAACTAGTGATCGAGGAGGAAGTTGTGTCGGACCCTGAGGTTAAAGGAAGCCGGGGCAAGATCAACGCACCCCCAGATTGACCGACAGGAAGCGGGACGGCGCCTTCGGGCACCACTTCAAGCCTGGGAACTTCCTATACCGCGAGTAAAGCCATAGTAACAGGGTTTTGGCGGTCACAGCATTTTTCCTTGAATACGTCGTATTCCTCAAGCTGGGAAATACAGCAGTAAGCCAGGCCGAGGTGGGAGTAAGACAGTACTACTCATGCGCATGCTGTGTGTGTCGTGCCCCATAGCGAAAACCAATGGGAACATCTACCAATTATCCTTATATGAGCGCAGATAGCGCGGGTGCTTTATTGAAAGTTGCTACAGCACATTTTAATGTAATTTTTGGCAATCTGGTTCCACTGAAATCAAAAGAGTCTTTCCTTTGCCCCCCCCCCCCCCCTTTTATCTGAGCAGGCAGAGCGTCCCGGCGTTTGGCGGTTTGGACGAATGAGGACTTTCCACATCTTTTTTTGCTGGAACTTGGAAGCATAGGAAGTAAAATGCGTGCCTGGAGTCCAGGGTCCTAGCTTGACAACAGCTATGGATCTTTTCCTGAGGGAAGAATGCTCGAGACCCGCGGATGGCTCAGTGAGCTATGCACATTGATTTAAAGTGGTTTGCCTGGCCACTGGGAGCCAGTGTAGGGGGAGCAGGCGTGACGTGGCTCCTCAGTGGAAGATTACGCAGCTGTCTGAAAGTTGCACTTTGGATTCAGTGTGGTTCCCATTGGGTTAGTTGGGGTGCTCTGGGCTATCCAGTGGGTGGGCAAGATGACGGGTACTAGCGTGATGGTAGATGGGAGCTTCTGTGGGACCCTGAGGTACGGGAGAGTCTGACACAGACGTGGTTCCTCCAGTGTAATAACCAGCACTTCCCTATAAACAGGGCCGGCTCTAGGTTCAAGGTGGCCCTGGGCAGGGAGCGTAGGTGGGGGAATCAGAGGATTATTATATTAAGGATATATATTGGCGTGGTGGCCCCTGGGGTTTGGTGGCCCTGTGCAGGTGACCAGCTTGCACATGCCTAAGGCCGGCCCTGCTATAAATCACGCGACTGGTTAGAAAACAAGCTTGTGGGTCGTGTTGAGAAGCTTGGAGCACTGAGGGTGGAGATGAGTGTTCCTTAGAGGCAGGACCAGCAGACGGGTTTAGCCAAAGGGGGTAAGGAAAGCGAAAGCGCGCGACCTCACAGGAACACACACGCAGTCCTTACGCACTGCGCATGCGTGCGGCCAACTTTGGCTGGGGCATGGAGCGCGCAGCAGTGTCCGGGGCTCCCGTGAGCTGAGGGAGCCCCGCGTATTGTAGCCCGTGTGATGGAGGCATGGATCCCTCTCGCAGAGAGCGTGTGCCAGGTGATGCGGCGGAGTGACGGAGCCTGTAGCAGAAAGAGCCCGGTGAGTGGTGGGGGGAGGGGGCGTGTGTGTGCGTGTGTGTGTGTGCACGTTTGTCTGTGTGTGTGTGTCTGTGTGCGTGTGTGCGTGTGTCTGTCTGTGTGTGCGCGCGTGTGTCTGTGTGTGCGTGTGTCTGTCTGTGTGTGTGTGCGCGTGTGTCTGTGTGTGTGTGTGTGTGTGTGTGTGTGTGAACAGCATGCCGGAATCGGAGCGCGTGTTCACGCGCGCGACCAGATCCGATTCCGGCAGGCTGCGCGTGCCCATCTCTTGTCTCCTTGGAAGCACAGCCATTAGCCATAGGTCTCGCAGGCGATGTAATTGCCAGGCGCGAGACCTAAAAACGACCGGCCCGTCTATTGTTATTTCACAGCATCAACTGCTCTTCCAAATGTATGTGGGTTTTCCCAACCTCTTTCCTGCTTAAAAGGACATCCTTCATAAACACATATGCACTTGCTTCAAACATACATATGACTTCATGAAGGACACTCACCCCTGTCTGAATGCTGTGAAGACACCTTAAAGCCCTGCCTACCACTTGATTCCTATGAGGTATTTCAGAGGCCATGAAATGTTGGGTGTGATGATCCCTTCCTCAGATTCAGCGAGGACAGTGACGCTAGCAGTTTGGGAGGGTGAATTGTCTCGCAACTTTGCACCATTTATTTTTAGCTGTGCGAACACTAAACAGTGCAAAGCTAGGCGAGTTAGGAAAAGGGGGAGCTGTAACGGCCATTTGTGGCCCTGGGAACCTCAGTGGCGTAGTGAGGTCAGGTGGTACCCGGTGCAGAAAATTTCTTGTCACCCCAAACTTGACAAAATGGCAAAAATATGTGTTTAAAATACAGTGATGACACCCGGGGGGCGACCCGCAACCACTGCACCCCTCTTCCTACGCCACTGGCGAAACTGTGCCAGGAAGGAGTCAGGTGGTCTTGAAGTGCTTAGTAACCGTCTCCACTCTCAGTCCCTCTCCCCGTGTAGTTATACTTGGGTCAGAGTTTTCATAGGAAGAGCGTTTTTTGGTCCTCTAATTCCTTTAGTGCCGTGTGACGAATCTGCATGAAACTTTTAATAAACACAATGTTCATTGACGTCTGCTCCTACCTTGAAAGTTACGGGTGATCCGCGCAGGGTAACTAAAAAAGTTGATTTCCCAAATTTTGGGAAGTGATACAGAAAAAATGGCTGAATAGAATCCCACCACATTTGGCAGATTGTTAGAACTTTACTCAAAGTGTGCTTTTTGTTGTTTGCTGGAAAATACTTTCAGACATTTTTTAGAAACTGTCATCTACAGAGGAGTTCAGAGTGTGCATTATGAGATAAAAAAGTTAGATATATCTGAATAGTTGGTTCAGTGGGATTCCTGCGGTACTGTAAATTTAAAAAATAGGACCGCCTGATTGGCTGAGGGAGCTTTTCTCCTGTAAGCCCTTTTGGTGCCACCGTACTGGTACCAGTCCAGTGGTACAGAGAGATCTGATTGGCTGGCTGCAACTTGAAGAAAATGATTTGCTTGTATGTTTATTGTGTAAATTTGTAAACATATGTCTGACTCACGTAGCAACTGACTTCACGGTGTGGTCGCCAGCCTTGTCCCAGTTAAATGTTTCCACTTCCCCTATCACATCCTGGTCTTTGAAGTCTGGTCGCAATCAAATACCTGCTTCGCACTGTTCTCAAGTTCGAGATGATCTATCTTGAAGGCACCATGCTTCTCGTTGGCCGATGTGATATCAAACATTTATAGAGTTTTAGGGGCATATTATCAAGAACGGCGTTAAAATTATCGCCGCTGTAGCGGCAGGAAACCGCAGCTAAAGCGGCGATAATGGGCTTGTTCTGGTGTGAACCTGGGCTTCTATTGTAATTCTCAAGGGCATATTATCAAGCCCACTATCGCCGCTTTAGCTGCAGTTTCCTGCCACTAAAGCGGTGATAATTTCAACGTCGGTCTTGATAATATGCCCCTCAGAGTTCTTTTTCCAAGTGTTCAGCACACACATTAGAATCTTTGGGTTAGTGCATGGGCTGCAGACAGCCGAGCTTGTACACAGGGTTCAGTAAACTCAGGTGAGTGCAAAGAACAGGATCATGATACTTCCTCAATACTCAACATCCATACTTTGACCCTCTTCCCTCCACTTTCATTCTGCTCTTAGATCTTCAATCTTGAATTCAGCTGGCAGCCCGCACCGGGTGACCATGGACTGATCGTTTCATAGGAGCGTATTCGAAGCGTGTACGGTCACACAGGGCACAGCAAGACGCCTGATCTTATGTGATCGCGTTGTCTAAAGCACATCAATCAATTGCCTAAACTTTCAGTGGTGATCTTTGGAAGTCCAGTTTATTAAACACATTATTTTTCTGCTGGTATTTTTCAAACAATTGATCCTACCTATGCTTATAAAATGACTTCCCAGAATGTTTTTTATCATTGGTGAGGAATCGAATGAAGGAAGTAAAGCGTGATGTCTCCAACTGCACAATGTCCGGGTGGTCCCCGAGAGGGATGACTGCTTCAAAGGCAAGTGCTGCTCAGATGTTGGCCAGCCTAAGTGTTCCAGGGGCTCAGCCATTGAGCGTAGAACTGAAGTGTCCTCCGGCTATCTCTCTGGATTGTCATAGCCGCCTCACAGTGACGCAGATGCCATCCGGTATGAGAAGGTGTTTTCCAACGAGAACTCTAACAGTGCCACTTGCTGGTCCACCAACCATTGCACCACTATTGTACTTCCTTGAAGCCAACCAGATTCCAGTATATTCAATGACCATCTTTGCTCCATGCCAAGTTTGCCTCTTGCCCCGTTTCTTCAGATTCATACCTCCCTGCGGGTTTTTTGACTTCCCAGCCTGTGCATCGAATTATCTTGCGATTGTGGCCTGAGCTGAGTCTGTCCACCTCTTCATTGAGCGAATGCGATAACTCTATAGTCAGAAGTCCTAAATGCTCCCAAGCGCACTGTAGGAATCTCTATTGTGATGGGACCCCAGCATGGTGGCATTGTAAACTGCACTTCATGACTGTCCTGCATTGCCACACATTCTTGTACCTCAATGGCCAGCTTTTTCCACCAAGAGCAGTCTTAAGCCAGTGTACCAAGATGAAAAAGTCAGTTTGCTAGGTTTTCTACTTAGAAAAAACTCATACTTATTTGGAATTTGAGAATGACCTGTGATTTCCATCTTATGAAGAGTTTCACCCTGCAATGCAGGTACCAAAAGGGCTGCCCTCAAGAAGAGAGGTGAGCACTGATCCATTCAGAGCATTCAATCACAGTGTGAGAGAAAGATGTCCTCCTAACTTTACATATCAACTACAAAAGGTGCTTGAGTAAAGAACGAGGAGTACCTTAGACCTGAAGAAGGACGTTGACCACCTCACAAGAACAAGTGCAGGTGATAACCGCTGGAGCAGATATATCTGCCAAACATGACTCATCCTTTCATCAGGCTGCACATGGATTCCAAAGATGCCTATTGGACAGTATGGGCCCGATTCACAGAACTAACTTAAGACAAAATCCTAAACTTACTACTTTTGGTATTCACAGAAGTTAGGATTTTGTCTTAAGTTTGACTTAAGACAGACTTAAGACAAAATCCTAACTTAAGTCTGTCTTAAATCTGTCTTAAGTCAAACTTAAGACAAAATCCTAACTTCTGTGAATACCAAAAGTAGTACGTTTAGGATTTTGTCTTAAGTTGGTTCTGTGAATGGGCCCCAAAGTGTGTGTTTCTTTGTGCTGTAGGCACTTGTTCTCTTCTTCTATCCATTTATTCACTCAAGCATTTGTTTTACCAATGCTTGTCTGAAGTTCAGGGACATATTTACGAATTTGTCACGCAGTTCAGGGAAGCAACTCACCTTCTGTGCTGCGTTGCACGACAGCGAAAGGGAAGGAACGGGCCCTATTCAAGTTGAAAGCAGAATGCAGCGCACAGAAAAAGGAAGTAGCGAGGAGAAATAAAGATACTTCTCCTGGTTACGCCTCCCCTGGGAAGGCGTATCTTTTGGAACCTCACCAGGTTTCCCAATTCTGGGAAATCTGTGAATGCGTCAAAATCCATTGCAATTGCGTGAGAACACTCACGCAACGCACATGGAACGCCTTTACAGGGCAGAGTAAAACAACGCATCCATTTCTGCTGCGCTGTTTCACTCCAGATTTATAGAGCAAAGTGGTCCTGCATGGCTTCATAAATCTCACTTAAGGTTTGCGTCTTTTATTTATCCCATGGTGTTGTGCAAACACAACACAAAACGTGTCATAAATACGGCCTTAAGTACTCTTTCAGAACTATTGAGTACACTAGCACACCCAGCTTTTGTATGTGGCATTACAAAGTACTAATTGTCCATAAGAGGGCTAAAAGAATTGGAGAGGGAGGGAGTTATCTCAAGGCCTGTAAGAGCTTTAGGAAACTCGAAGTATCCTTGTCACTGTGGGATAAACGGGTACCTAACACAATTAATTTGCTGGCAGCTATGTAGAACAGAGCACAACACACATGAATGGATTTTAAGGGAGTAACTTCTTTTATATGCCACTGTTTTAAACTATAGAATATTGGGAGAATGTAAATTGGAAATGCACTTTATGTATGAAAGAAGTTTTTCATGTCTCACAAGGCACTTTAAGAGCAGAATGTTAATAAGGGAATAGGAGAAGGGTGTCTGGCTGATTACAAAGATTTAATAAACACAATATTAATTAAAAAATGGACGATTAGATACTGCTTTGAATTAAACTCTTATAAAGGACAAATGGGCTAGGGTCTGTGGGGTAACTGGCTCAGCATCTTTGCTGAAACTAGAATAAAAATCGCTCCCTGCGCATAACACTTAGCATTCAGTTGGTCTGTATTGCTTTATGTTTGAGGTTAATGTAATCACTCCTATTTTTTGCGTCTGGAAACTGATTATATAACATTTTAAAAAGGGTACACTAATATTGTGAAAGGGACAGGCCTTAAATTAATTTCCAATCAATTAAGCCTAGAGACCTGTAGGTGATTTGGCGCAATATAAATCTAACATAACATAACAATAAGCGACCGAGTGATTTTCATCACCCACTTACCCTCAGTGGCGGCCATTTTTATATAGTTTGCAGTACTTTTTGCAGAGATTTACTAATTTCACATTCTGGAAATTACTGCATGTAAAAAATTGGGTTATTGGTTGCTCAAAGCCCTACAAAGGTAACAACCACAGTCCTTGTCAGGGTGAACTACAAGCGTCACTAAATTAACCTGTACTTAACCCTCTGTTAGCTTGGTACAAAGCAGCCAGTCTTAACTTACCACCAAAGTCTCAATTATTTGTGCAGCACACAAGCAGTAATGTAGTGAAAAAAAACAACAGAAAAAAACCTGAAACCAACATAGAAACCTAGAGTAATTTTTTATAAATAAAATGATTAAAAAAAATCCAATCAGTAGAGCCCGAGATATTCAAGTTTTAATTTTTGTGTGAAATAGTGCCTAAAACACAAAGCACCACTCGCAGTAATCTGGTCGCACTAGACCGGGAAAAAATCACAAATTCGGGCAGACAGCAATGGAGTGTGGGTTGGAAACAGGGACCAGGTTAACCCTCCTGAAAGCTACCTTTTAAGTCCAGTGCAAAGAGTTCTGTTTCTGTTGGAGGAGAACATGAGGAGGAGGATGAGTGCTGTGAACGGTCTTCCCTGTCGCGTGAAGGGCAAGCCTGGTGTCGCGGATGGCTGTTGCTGTAGCTCTGCGTAAGTGCTCGCCCCAGGCTATAGTTGCTGTAGTGCGAAGTGCGGGTCTCGTGTTGCTGGTTGTTGCTGGCAGCCGACTCGCAGAGCAAGTCTCACCAAAGCTTTGCATTGGTGTTTGCCACATGCGGCAGAGTCTTGGCATGAACAAGACTGTTCACGGTTGCAAGAATCCCAAACGTCAGGATTTTTGCCTTTTCTTTCGGAGGAGTACACTCTGATGACAGCCAAGGTTCCAGCATCTCTTGAAGATCAAGAATCACTTCAGGGGAGACAGCGGAGCTCTGGCAGATCCAGTCGGAGCTCCAGGGGGGTCCAGTTGCAACAGGTCAGCTGGGCAGTTGCAAGGAGCCTTTTGAAGCTGATTGTCTACATATAGCTCATGCAGGAGGTCAGCCAACCTATCCTTGGAGTCACTCTGGTTTGACTGGAATTAAGGAAAGCAGGTCAAGTCTTCATTCTCAGTCAGCAAGGCAGACCTTCAAGCAGCAGGACAGTCCTCTGGCCGCAGAGGAGCCCTTCTTCTGAAATGTCCACAGGTGCAGGAGTGTGTTGATCAGTGGCTCTGGAGGACCAATATTTATACCTGGTACCATCCTTTGTGTAGGGGGGATTCTCTGTCCTACACCCACATCTGGTTCTGGAAAGTTCTTCCCCTGTCAAGTTTCTAGACTGTTTGCGTATGACAAAATGCTGGGTAGGCCTGGTGTCAGGTTCCTCAGCACAGGAGGCAATGCCCTTTGAAGTGTAAGTGGGACTGGGCACAGCCCCTCCTCAGTCATCCCCAACAGCCGTGTCATTCACAGCCATGTGAGCCAGGACACTGGTTAGAACATAAAAATGCCAATTTTCTAAAAGTGGCATTTTCAGAATTGTGACTTAAAATTCAACATTTCAATTAAGAAGGAATTTAAATTACAATTCATTTGAGTGTAAACAGACTATCTCTATCTGTCCCCAATCTAAAGTTAGCATTTTTAAAATGTAATACGGTAACCCAGTGTTAATCAATGTGAGAGATAGGGCTCACAACGGTGAAAAGCAACTTTAGGAGTTTTTCACTGCAAGGGCATATATAACATACACGCACATGTCCTAAATACAATGCACCCTACACTGTGAGCCTTTGGGGACTGCCTTTAGGGTGACATTTATCTATTAAAAAGGAAGGTTTAGACTTGGCAAAAAATGTATTTTGCCAGGTCAAAAAGGCAATTTAAAACAGCAGTACAGGCTGCAGTGGCAGGCCTGAGACATGGTTTCAAATGCTACTTTAGTATGTAGCACAATAAATTCTGCGGCCCACTATTAGCACTGAATTTAAAGGCCCTGAGTATAGGCAATATTATTTACTAGGGACTTACAAGTAAATTAAATGTGCCAATTAGCTGTAGGCCAATTTTAGCATGTTTTAGGGAGAAAGCACACACATTTTAGGCCAAGTTAACAGTGTGAAAGTGACCAGACTCCTAAAGCTAACAAAAACAAACTCAACACACAGGGGGGGTGAAGGCAAAACGTTTGCGGGTGACCCTGCAGAGAGGGCTTGGTCCCACATAGTTTAATAGTACTATTGACCATTCATTGATTTTGCACTGCAAATGCTTCTTACATATAGTCTTGTGTTATTTACTTGAGTAGAAGTTTTCATAAGATACTGATATTGCTTCACAACTAACACCAAGTATTTTTAGTTTATAAGATCTTATCCTGCGGGTGTGTGGCGTTAACCACTGGAGAGCTCGAGCTACCATATATTCTAAGTGGGGCGAATGGGTTGGTCTCTTCAAATTCTCAAGAATTCTCTGCTGAATCTACAGAATTCTTCAAGCATGAGGCTAAGGGAAAAGACACTCCAGAAATCAAATCCTTGGGTTTGTAGGGATGTCCCTTTGAACCACTTTATTCACTTATATACTGTGATCACCACCATCAAGACACATGTGAGGATCAGCATTCCTACACCATATTCAAGAAACTATGAACTGGAGTGATGTGCACCTCCGATAAATCCAGGGGCATATTACCAACAAGTAGCGATATTTATCACTAAATAGGCTTAGCGACGATTTTTTATCTCTGCCTATCGCTGGATATGTTAGCGGAGAAAACATGCTATTAGCAACGTTTTTCTCCATTGTGCTAAAATATCCAGCGATAGCGGCGAAATGCGTGAATATCGCTGAGAATACAGCGATATTCACGCATTAGCGACGAAATGCTCTTAGCCATGTTATCCACCTCCCATTGGATAACATGGCTAAGAACTGGTCTGGGCAGGTGTTAGTATTTGGAGATATTTGCGCTTAGCGCGAATATTTCCAACGCTACGCCTGCCTTGCTAATAGGCGATAGCGACGTTAGCGACTGCTTTCAGTCGCTAACTGGTTGGGTACGCCCACTTTGCATGTCATTAGCGATAAACATCGCTGACATACAAAGCGGGCCCCAAACCACTCGCTATCGCCTAAAAGCTGTCGCTAACTGATGTTAGCGACAGCTTGCTAATAGGGCGATAGAATTATCGCCACTTAGCGGACGAAAACGGCAGCTAAATCGGCAATAATTGCCTATCGCCCCCCTTGGTAATATGCCCCCCAGTCTTTAAGCAATAAGACTGAAAAGTGTTAAATTCAGTGCCTTCACTTTATCCAGGGCTACTTGTGCACCAGAAGAGGACCAACTTATGCGGCAGGGTTGACAAAATTATGCATCAAAAAAGGCAAATTATGTGATGTGATGCAACATATTTTGTGATAGTATTACTTCATTATTTTGTCATTTTATACACATGGTAACACTGTGTGGGAAAGGATTTCACCTTACTAGTAGCCATTTATCACCAAATACAGCAGTAAGCAACTGAAAGATGACCAGTCATCTGTTGCACAGGGCCTTCCAGTGTGCAGGAACCTGTGTCCCCATGTTTTTAGTCATTGTTGATCTGTTTGAGCTAGAAACAAAACAAAAATGTGTCAAAATCTGCAGATTATGCAGCAGATGACGCATTATGTGGCAAATGCGGCAAATCAAAAATTATGTGAAAAATGAAAACAGACAACCTCTGCTTGTCGGGGTACCTTGATGCCGGTGAACCTCTAAAATTGCAAAGTCCAGTGAAATGACCGTTGATGCGCCTACGCTATAACAAGTGACCTCTTATGTTTGATTTTTTTTTTTTTACAGAGTTTTATATAGCACTAACTTGACCCGAAGGTATCGGGCATCAGAATGCTTTACACAGCACCAGTTGCATTACATGAGGACACATTCATTTTTGTTAGGCACGGGGAGATTAAGTGATTTGCCCAGAATCACAGGATGGTCAGCGTAGTTGCCGAGACTCTAACCAAGTAGTTCCCCAGATTCGAGGTCGACCGCCCTAGCCGTTAGGCCAACTCCTGTCCCTGCCTTGCACTTGCTTGTGGTTTGCTTACCTTTTTTGTCTTCCTTTTTTCTTGATGATTGGACCCACTCATCCTTTATAGGATTGAAGATTGGCAGCACCCTTGACTACCGAATCCTGCCCCTTTGAACATGGACCTGTACATAGCATCGACTCCAGTACCATTCACCAGGGATGTGCCGGGCTGGTATTTCCCGTCACACAGGTATGTCACCATCACGCTCAACACGCGTTTCACCCTTGAGGCGGAGTCCGGAGTCCCAGTCGCGACACACAGTACTGATTTCATCGGGAAGATGAAGTAGACTGCTTCCCAAACCTGGGGAGCAGACAAATAGGTGGGACCCCCTACAATCAGTGGCCAGCAGCGGCTACTCATGGTATAGCCTGGAGGTTACAACGGTAGTCAGCCATGTTAAAAGGATTACCGCTTGCGACAGTGTACAATACATCTGAGTTATCTTAAGAGGAGCAGTATTTAAAAACATGGCAGGGCAGCTCTCAGAGACTTCATAACTAATTTCTCTGTTCTCTGTGGTGGGGGCTTATTTCGTTGATGGGGACCTGCGTGCGATTTGAAATAAAAAAAGCAAAACGAATTTCGTTTTGCACACGCAGGTCCCCATCAACGCAATTAGCCCCCAGCTCAGCAGCACACACAACTGCCTGGTAGCCAGTCTGGCCCTGCTGTCAGTCATTCACTCACTTGGAGCTACTATGAATGAGAGCAAGCCGGGGAGTTGGGTTTACTCACGCACTCACTACGCAGTCACTCTTTAGATGGGTCATGAACTCACCCACTCACTCATTCCCCCATTTTTGTAGTTAGTTACTCGATATGTCAGTCATTCACTCTCTGTCAGTCATTCACTCATTTGTACTATGAACGACACCAAGCCGGGGAGTTGGGGTCTTCCATGTTACTAGGATGCCTACGTAGACTCGCGTGTAGACGGGAGAGGATCACTTTCAGGCCGCGGAAGTGCTTCAAACCCATGCCATTTGCATTAAAGATGGCATCGCCACCGTGGAAGAGCGCGAAACGAGAAGGAAGTGGGAAGGAATCTGCGAGAAGGCCTCCCCACAAGACAACTCAAAAATATGCATCAGACCAGGGTTTAAAAAATTCTTCATGCAAATCAAGATATAGCTCCAAAGGGGAGAGTTCACTTCTGCAATTGTTACACTGTAAAGCCTGTGGCAGGACTGTTACAGTAAAGTGCATCTCATTTCCTCTGTGGGGGCACAAATCTTCTGTTCAAGGGCTTTCAAATTGTCCCCATGACCACATCAATTCCCCTGAAATCCCCCCTTTTTGAGACTTCTTTAAAAGTCTGGCAGCCACTGCCAGAGCCTTCTTGGCCAATCAAAACTTGAACCTCAATGCAATAAAGCATCATTTCGCAGGGCAGCCCTATGAGGAAGTAACAGACGAAAACCACACGTGCAAATACCACTACCCGTGATGAATTTTGCACCAATGTTGTCAGTGGTATTAACTCTTGAACTGGGAGATTACCATCCACTACAACTTGGTGGGAGTGCTTGTGGAAAAGCTAGCAAGTACAAGCTGGGATTACAGTACGCATGTAAGTGGTATGTGCATGGTGCAAACCTAGCTCAAAGGCAGCGCATCACTGTACGGGGTCAAAGGCAAAGACGCAGTCCACAAGTGATTGAATATGTCCCTGTGTTTAAGAGAGTGGAGACGGACTCTTATGTTATGTTACTGGCATTTGTAGAGCGCACGTACACCAGAACGGTTCCCAGGCACTTAGATAATGGAAGTATTGCACACTGCTGATCAGGGCTCATTCGTATGCTTGGTTAAGCCCTTCGCAGCTGAGGTAATTCCCCCGCGGTGCGGGGGTGGAGGAGTGGCGTGCAGCGGTGTGGTGCTCATGACGAGTCCAGCTCGTCATGCTGCCCAGTGGAGCTGGGCTCATGACGAGCCGGACTCGTCATGACTCCGCCCACTCCAATAGAACACCCGCACGGGCGTGGAATTGGCCGCGCAGGGGAGTGCCGCGTCCGTTATGACGAGCCCAGCTCGTCATGAGCACAGCTCCGCTATGTATCATGGCGAGCTCGTCATAAGCATGCAAGGGGTTAAAAAGCCATGTTTTTATCGATTGCCTGAAACTCATGGAGCTGAGGTGGCTCTATGGCGAGTGGGAGGGCATTCCAGATGTGGGGGGGTCAACACTGATTATCTGCAGCCTCCAATTTTCTTCTTGTTGAATTTGGGGATGTGAGGAGGTTTATTTTGGATGGATCTAAGATTTCAAGTGGGTGTATTTTTGAACACGGCATTCTACGAAGGCCAGGTTTCTTCCATGAAGGGAAATGGTGCAACCCGTCTTGAAGATGGTCCTTTGTTCTACAGGAGGTCAGTGTAATTTTATCATCAGGTGGGTTATTTAGCAGTGTCTGGGTTGAGGGAAAATTAACCTGGCAGCCTGGTTCTGGACAAATTGGGGGTCTGCGATTGAGGCCCTTGGGAAGACCTAGACAGAGGGAGTTGAAGTTGTCGAGCCTAGAAATAACCAGAGCCTTGACTTCTTGGACAAGGGCCTCAGCGGTAAGGAATTTCACAGTTTCTGAATTCTTCTGAGTTGCAAAACACAGGAAGAAGTGATGGCTCCTAGCTGGGTCTCCATAGATAGATCCTAATCACAGAGGAACCCTAGACATATTACTAATTTGTAGGCAGTGTGTGGGGGAGGGGGGGCACCCATTGCCAGTGGCCAGAATGAGGGACTCCAAAGATTGAGCTTGTTTCTGGTTATAATATTTTACGTTTTTTCTGAATTTCGCGTAGTGCGATCAGGTACTAAAACGGGTACAAATTCTATTTGATCCAGTTTTTGCTGCACATCCTGTGTCCAAATGATCCCATTGGTAACCAAGTGAGTGACTTACCAGCATCATTTGTACTTACCACTAAACGGAGCCATCTTGTCACCACAACTTTAGGCACAAGTAACACTGCAAGGCCTTTGAACTCTGTGAAAAAATAGGAAGTGACATCACATGCCTTTTGACCCCAAGGCGGGCCATCATACTTTTTCTAACCAGTACTCGTTGAAAACTCAAGTAAGCTGCACATAAATATCTACCTCATTGGGCTGCCACAAGCCGAAGGGATGGATAGGGTAGCCGGGGGCTTAAGTCTGGGGTGGGCAAATGTTCACAGGACTTGCAAGCGGCAACACACGGAAGGACGTTTCTACTCTGGGGTCCCTGTTGATGCAACTCCTCCGCCAGTAGGATGCCAGATGGTGTCCAAGTCTACAATTCCTCAACATGGCCTACAAATGTTGCCAAATGCTGGAAAAGTGCAAAGAAACATGCATGTTTAGTTTGACTTGGGCTTGTTGAGACCTGTCACAGGCTTCTCTGCACACTTGGTTCGACGTACTTGAATAGAACTATCTATGACTGACTTTCGGAAGTCACTGCAAACTGGTATCTCTGCGCCCAACCGCAAAGACTGTGACTAGGAAGCAGAAAGTCTGACCACATCACACGAGTGCTGAGCTCACTTCAATGGCCGCCATTGGAGCCAGGAACACACGAGGAAGATGCGTAGTATATAAACGTCTGTAATTGAGAACCCGCTTTGCGAAGACCACAAACTAACCATTTCAGGTGGATCTACTCCCTGTTTAGCAGTGACCAACACCTCCCTGAAACCCCAGGCTTCATGAAAGAAAACATCAAACAAACATGCTGAGGAGTGCACCCAGGGTACGGGGCTACATCTATCTGGACACTTGAGCATATCCCAAATTTTGGAGTGTTCAAAAAGGAATCGAAGGTAACCTCGCTCAATGACATCGACAAATTCAATATGCCCACTCACATTACCGACAGTGCCGGACCAGTTCTCCTGATCCCTCCTACCTGTTCGGCTACAAGTGCCTTCTTGGCGCTACTCATGCGCTCTTAGTACTCCTGGAATCATGAGTGCTTTCCTCTCTGGAGCAGCATATGGCTTCTTTTGCTTCTGTCCTTTGGTGTTGTATTGTTTCCTCTCCCATTGTAACTGAGCACATATGCATTCTATGTCATCTAATGAGACCACCATTTCTATGTAAGACACCGGCTACCCATCCTTGAACAAAATGGCAAAATAAAAAAATAAACAAACAAATAAATAATTAATTAATTAAATAAACACATACATACATGCATGCATGAGTACATACATACACACATACATGCATACGTACATACATACACAAGTACATGCATACATCCACACATGCGTGCATACATACATACACGCTTACATGCATACATACATATATGCATACAAACATACACTTTCACATACCATACATACTTTTACATACATACTTACCTACATACATATGTATACACATACATGCATATATACATGCATGCATAAATACATGCAAGCATACATACATCTATACATACATACATACGCATGTACATACCATACATACATACATGAACACATACTTGCATACATACATTCATACACACATACATACATACATACTGTCAATGTGACCCCTTAGAGCCTGAACAGAGAATCTCATGAGTGGTAACAGAAAGGCAGTCTCAGTTCAATGAGTCATGTTTGATTGTTGGGTTTGTGTGATGTCCTGGACGGTGACCACCTAGCAGTGGGCGGTGTTAGGGCAGGTGTTGCTATGGGTTGGCGCGGTGGCTGCTTGTGGTGGCTCACACGCAGTTGAAGTTTGGTGTTCAATCATCACTTGTGCTATATCCTACTGTCTCAGTTCTCAGTCTCAGGTCTGTCTCCTACCACCTGCAGGGTTGGTCACACAGAGGACTTTGTTATCATCTTCTGTTCACACGCAGAGGCTGCGATGCTCAACCATAAACCCCTGGCGCGGTCCCCGCCTCCCCCTGCAATGTTTCTGGTTCAGATGAGAGAGCTGAGATGGTCACTCGTTGTCCATTTAGCTTTATTTTAATTCTGGTCACTGAACACCTTTCAAAGTCCCTTACTTCACATGAACCAAAAATCTTCACTACCTCTTTTATACCTTCAATTATCTGTTAACTGTTTGTCCCTGATCCACCCTCCTCATTTGACCCTTCTGATTTGCTTCAGGAGACTTGGACGACTATTTCATGTCTCAAAATGTTTCTCATGTCCTATGCTTTACTCTTATTTAGTATATTCTGATTCCTTTTCATTATCTTACATCATCTGAGGGGTTGGTCCCACTACATCTTCTAGTCATTCTCTGCCAGCTTCACTCATCACCTGTACATTTCCCTTCATCCTGCCTTACCTCATCTCATGATGATTCTCTTCCAATAGATTTATCCCGTCCCCATTATATTCTTTACGTTCCTTTAAATAATCTACCCTGAATATCTTACTTCTGAAAGACTGGTATCCCCTTTCTCTTATATACTTAAAATTTGGGGAATCATTTTTCACCTACAAACTTTTTCACACAAAAAACTTCACTCCTGTCTCGCCGGGGTCGCCACTGTAGTAGCGACACCGAGTCGACTGCGGTGTGAGTTTATACTTCTAATAATCACACAAAGAAGCCACTGCTATTGCTCTTTCTGCTCCTTTAAATGCTGTTGATCACCCTAGGTTCTTTCTTCTCTTGGATCTCAGGTCTATTAACTACTTTATCTTATTTTAGGCACCATCATTTATCTTAGCTTCTCTTCCTCTTCTTTCTTATGGTGTTCCTCAAGCGTCAACCTGGGATGCAATTCTGTTGAATGCATTCTGGGCAGGGGTGGTTCCTCCGTAATGGTAGAAAAGTGTCGCCCCACTGAGTCAGTCTGAGGAAAAAAAATATATATATTGTAATATTATATTTTTTGCCACTGACTGACTGAACCTGGGAGTCTTGTGCTTGGCTGGGCCGGGCATGGAAGGGAGAGGATGCAGTGTGTATTGTAAAGTGCGCATGTCAGTTTCGCTGGCTGTCTTATTCTGGACAAACATACATGCCCACTTAGGATTCTCCGACCCAGCTGTGTTGCAGAGCCGGGTTGGAGAAATGCCACAGGCTCCAATGCCCTTACTAAGCGCCAAAAAAGGCCGCTCTGAATAATCCTGGCGGCCGCCACTAACTCTGGGTGCTCACTTCAGGCTCTTTCCTCTGTTTTCATGACCACATCTCCATGGTTGTGCAATGTTGCCTGTGACATCCAGTTGTAAAATATTAAAAGTATCCCTTTTGTTCTTGTGTTTTCTCTTAACGCCTTAACTGCGGCCGTTATTTCAGCGCAGTGCTGGTGTTCTATTAGGTGGGTAGGGCTCCGTCGGCCATTGGCCGATGGCAGCAGTAGGGAGGTAGTGCTCTCATCGGCCAATGGCCGACGGGAGCACGGGAGTAGTTAAACTACATCTTCGGAAGCGGGTCCTCTCTCAGTTTCAGCAGTGTTGCTGTCAGTGTTTGTGTCACACACCGCACTCCTTCTCTGGTTTGCTGTCTGGTGTAGGCTTGGAATATCGAATCCTGAACATCGATGGGACGGAATATCATTGCAACAATATCACAGCACAACATATCGAAAGGTACGTTTCTATACATTTTTTATACCTAACTGCACATATACATCCTTTGGTGATTTATATATATTCAAGGTACGGAGATGTGGAGATAAGAATAGTAAATCCATACCTCGCTCTGCGCACTTACCTCTCGATATTTCATCATTCGATATTGCTGTAAGGATATTCTGTCCAGTCAATATTTGGAATTCAATATTCTCTGCCACAATCTTTCCAGTCTCCTTCTTGTACTGCTCACATTTTGATTGCATTCACGTTCTTGCTTCTCTGATCTCGCACAGTTTTCAGTTCCACTTCTTATTTATTGTTTTCAGTGGCGGCTGGTAGGGAAGGAGGGTGGGGGCATACGGGACGATAATATAAAAGCAAAAAAACGTTTACCTTTTCCGACGGCCACATCTCTCCTCCACTTCTTTGCTCTTCCTGACTCCAGTCCGGAAGAGGCTGCAGGAAGCACCCGGCACACAGGATCCCCTGAGCCAATCACAACGCTGCAATGCAGCCAGAGCACTGACACTGGCCTTCTTCAAGCAGCTGCTCTTTTGGCATTTTCCACATTTATTTTGCAGCGATGCCATGAATTTATCATGGATCTACATTTGTGAATCATGTTGTACATCTATTTATATAAAAACCAAAGTATGTCAGTTTGTCCTTTATGCCAGTGGTTCCCAAACTTTTTTGACCCGTGACTCCCTTGACCGGGTTGGCGGTTGGCCGTAGCTCCCCACCATTTTTTTGCTGGTGGGTCAGGCAGAGCCCTGTGCTAGGCACGGAATTTTGGCTTGAGTTTTTTAGGCCACGCCCTTTGTTGCATCGGCCACGCACTTTGAGACAACGCCCCCCCCCCCCCCGTTTTTTTTCATCTCACTTGGGGCCCTGCACATTTTACCTAGAATTCCTGACTAGTTCTTACTATGAAACTCATAAATGGGAGAGAATGCCACACCCTGGCGCCTCAGTTTACCAGGTGTGAAACACGGGGTGGGGGGGAGATAATTGAGGCTCAGAGTGTCCTGCCACTGTGATCTCTTATCAAAGGTGCTCAGGTGTGCATTGTTTCCTTGAACCATAAATTCTGTAATCTTATGTAATGCAGAAAAGTATAGGAAGATCTACAGGGCACTTCACTTAAGAATGTGATGGAAGTTACATGTAAAAGGTTACAAGGGAGTGCCAAGGAATTTGAGGATTATTCCTCAAGTTCTGTGCTCTTGTCTCACATGTATTGATAGATTTTAACCTTATACTTCCCTATTTAACAATCATGATGTAGATAACACGGCGGATGCCACGAGTTGGAGTTATTTTGTTATTTATACAAATGTTAACATTGTCTGGGAAAAGGGTCCACATTATTAGTACTAGTTTAACACCCAAATGCAGCAATAAACATCTGAAAAGTAGTAACCAGTCAAAATTTGCGACTGACTTTCAGCTGTGTGGCAACACTTGTAGCTGTGTTTTTAGTAACTTTTGACCCTTTGACCCAGAACCAATTTTTGGGGGTCAAAATTATTATTTATTATTATTAAAGGCTTTTATATCGCGCTCTATTACTAAAAAAATAGTATCCTGGCGCAATTATGCATCCATAATTATGTAAAAAACGCTGCAGCTGCACAATTGCATATTTCACGTGGCCCTGACTGAAGTTGAAGGAGCATTATTGAGGATAAAGGTCATCCCATCATGAACTCTACTTGAAGATGCATGAGCAAATAACTGTGGAAGTAGCGTCGCTGCAGCCGTCACAGTCACATAAATGTAATCGAGTCGTTACCTACTGCACGTCAATAATGTGTAAAGAAATAAGTGCATAATGACAATTGTTTTTCTTAGGAGCCCCGCTTCCGGTGATGCTGAATGCCAGGGTTTCCATATGCCAAGGCTGGCTAGATTTTACTCCAGTTTGCACCTCTTTCTTCCACCACCCAATACGCCCTGTCCCTTTATCTCCCTCTTAAAATTGTTTTTCCATTCCTGCCTTTTCACCTTTGTCACTGTTTTCATACCTTTCTCTTTCCTTTCTCCCTTTTCTGTCTTTCTCTCCTCCTGTGCCAAAGTTTGCTAACGAGAAGTAGGCTCAGCCCTAAAAATATGTGCCTGACCCACCACCCTCGTCCACATACAAATGAAGCAATTTATTTTCGGCTGCCTAGTGCCAAAGAGCTCCTGCTCTTTAACAACATAATTGCAGGCTATTTCTGTCCATCACCCAATCTCCTTTCTTGCAAGTCATAGTCCGATGTTTTTCCTAAATAGCGGGAGCTCCTAGAGAACCCTTCACACTCCACAGAACATGTTGCATGGGCTGGGATTTGCTGGGACTGCAGCCGATGACCGAGGGGATGTGTTTGGAGCTGGAAAGGGGGGCGGGGTACAGCTGCCCAGTCCGGTCGGGCGCTCTTGAAGAGTGTGTGTGGTGGGGGTGAGCTTCTCGCAGCCTGTGATTGCAGGAATGGGGGCGAGAGGTGGAGAGAGGGCGCTCTGCGCCAATGTTTTGAAGCACGTGCTATGTGGCAGAAGGTGGCATTTCTTTCAATCCTGCGCCGCGGCGCCCCAGGCTTCTCATCACGGCGCACCGGGGTGCCGCGGCGCACACTTTGGGAACCACAGCTTTATGCATTACTACACCATTCATTCGATCGGCATGAAACTTTGGGAAGTTGTTGAGTACACTCCTGCAAAGATTTCTGGCAAAAAGAAAAAGCGGAAAATGTGTTAAACATCGGCCCCCCAGGGCCCTCATAATCTTTCCAATACTGAACGTTTACAGTTTCCGGTGCGACTCGCTTTTGCAATGACCATCAACAAAGCACAAGGACAATCGCTGCAAGTGTGTGGACTAGATTTGGAGAATCCGTGCTTCTCACATGGACAACTGTATGTGGCCAGCTCACGCGACGGAAAACCTTCTGATTTATTCGTGTACGCACCAGATGGAAAAACAAAAAATATCGTGTATCCACGAGCACTCAGATAAAAAAACAGTATTAAAACAACACTTTGAAATGTTTTCCATATTAAAATGAATAAGTTTCAATAAAAATGACACAATGTAAATTGAATGTTATCATAACAAGTTTCCTTAAATTTCCTTTCTTCTGAGATCGCAGCAACGCGCGACGGGTAAGCTAGTATATTGATATATATGTTGTAATGGGCTGCGTGCATTAAAGTGTTTGGATTTGTGCAATGCAAGCCTGGTATAAAGCAGCTCTACAACAAGGGAAAGTGCACAAAAACACTGAAATGCCTTTTTTGCAGTTCTGTGGGTGGGCATAGATGACCCTTCTGTGCAGTGCTGCACGTGCAGTGCTGCTGCTCAGACTGCGCTCAAGCTCACGTGACCTTTAGAAGGTCGCGGCACCAAAGTCTTGAAATGGCACCCAGTGTGTTGCACCGCGTTTGCAGATAGCCTGTCTAGAGTTACCCAGCCCGGTTCCGGATTAGACAAGGTACAATGGGAGAAGTGTGCATGCCCCAGCTGGTGACGCGGCACAACCCCATAGGGGAGCTGAGTCCGCAGTGGCTGCTGAGAGCTGCCATGATGATGGCAAGGTGGAGCGGCAAGGGGGAGATTCTTAAGAGGTTTCCCCCTATCCCTTCCCTTGGAGACAACCTTGCTGTGCAGCACGAGTTTGTGCGAAGATGGGGCTCATGTACGCCATCTCCCACTCCAGCCTTCACCCCTGCAGACCTGTCAATTCACACGGTGCCACCGTGTAATACATGATTTTGTTCCCTTCACAGGGTCACCTGGTGAGGAGCCGAAATCACAGGGTAGCAGGAAAAACTAGCTAAAAGCTACTGTAAACAGTGGATTTCCAGCTCGTTTTTGGAGGCTGTAAGCAGCTGATGTCCATTAACCCCTTCCATGCTGCCGTCGGCCATTGGCCGACAATGCTACCTCGCTGGTGCTGCCGTCGGCCAATGGCCGATGCGGCCATGCCCGTTTTGCTGAAGTGCCGCACTTCCGCAAAATCGCGGGCGCAGTAGAGGGGTTAAAAGGTGTGAAAACCTCTCAGGACAGCCTTAATGACCCTTTGTTTTCTTTTTGTTTTTGAGAGGGGTGGGGGCTTAGTGAGGGGCAGAGTGCCTATTAGATTGCTCTCGGCACCAGGCCCTGCCCACTCCAAGGCTCCGCCCCCTCCGCACATGGTGAAGTAGTTTTGTAAGTTGACAGGCATGCCGTGGTCAGGGTCAGGGACTCCATTCCGCTCTCCTCCCACACACAAACACGTGGAAGTACAATGCCATGAACATAAAAAAGGTGACTTACTGCATGTACAGTACGGTTGACAAATGAGCAGCACTTATCGTGCAGTACTGGCCTTTTAAAGTCACAGGTCTGTACCTCAAGCAGACACATGTGCAAACAAGCCTGGAGTCCTAAACACAAAGAAGGGGACTTACTGTATGCACATTAGAGTGTGGTTGACATGTAATTGTATTGTAATCGCATTTGTATAGCGCTTACTACCCCTGATGAGGCGTCAAAGTGCTTTTTCGGCGAGTAGCACGGTACTCCGGAACCCATAGAGGATTAGAGTAGAATTAGTACAGTGAAACATGCAAGTACATTTTAAGTGGTGGATAAGATAGTCAGTTATTTGGATTTGGAAGGATAGCAGAAGGATAGAGGAGGAAAAGGTTTGTATCTATATAGCGCTTGTTACCCCTGATGGGTGTTGAAGCGCTTTTCTGGCGAGTAACACTCCACTCTGGAACCCATAAAAGAATTAGTGTTGATTATTAGTACAGTGAAATATGAAGTAATTTGAGTGGTGGATATGTTATTCAGTTATTTGGGTAGAGAAGGGTAGGTGGCAGGATAGAAGAGGGAAAGAGGTTTGTATTTATATAGAGCTTGCTACCCCTGATAGGGTTTTGAAGCGTTTTTTTGGTGAGTAGCACGCTACTCTGGAACCCATAAGGATTAGTATTAAATTAGTATGGTGAAACATGAAATTAATTTGAGTGGTGGATAGATTAGTCAGTTATTTGGATTGAGAAGTACATGTAGACCAAAGATGTTTTTTTTTTTTTACAACATAATTATTCTACATGTTTATACAAAGCTATGACCCTTACTAGCGCTTTCTTAAACTTTTACAGTCATCTGCCGATGGGCGAACTACGCGCACAGACAAACAAGCTTCAGTCGCGAAACACTCAGAGCTTCCTGTAAATACAATTCATAGCTCCCACATTTTCAGACTGTTTATGTGTGCCATTAGCATGTTGTAGTGTGCTCGTCTGTGACATTTCAATGTCTTATTGGTGAAACTTTGAGTGACACTTTACCACACATAGAACCACACTGTTCTGTCCATGCAGTTAGTTTAAGTCCATACATGACAAAGTATGCGAACAGATAAGAGGTGGGGATGATAGGGAGGAAGAAATGTTTTGTATCGTGTCCCGATTATTCGCATTGGAATAAAGGCAATTTTTAGAGTAAGTAAGTAAGTAAGTTTATTGGCATAGTTAATTAAAACCATTGCAAAAGGTTACACTATAAAATTCATAATCCATGGTTAAAAACATTTTAAGAATTAGAATAAAATACTGCATTGTGATAATACATGGTCAAATTACGGTGTTTGGAGTAGTCAATGGGTCACGCGTGCTTGGATATCATGGCGAGATTGTCTCTGCTTGTTTCGGTTATTTTTAGAGGAAAAAATAAAAAATATATAATTTTTTAGTAGTAAAATGAAGACTATCTGGAATGACCTCAGAAACACTGACACTTATTTAACTGACACCATGAACTTTGTGAACTGTTACATAAGTCTGAGATAACAGGGATTGGTGGGCATGTGAAAGTGTTCTAATGCCCGCACTATGTAGGCCTTTCCTTCTTGGCTTGTGAATAGCCAGACCGAAGCCTCTTTACACCCTGGAGATGACCACGATGGTGGTTTTGTTGGTCAAGAGTAGCCTCCAACCCTACAAGGCTGCATCCGCAATGACCATAGTCCAGTCATGGGTCAGTGTATGCCACATTGCTGGTAGTATCAGTATCTCCTTCCTGGTACTCTAAAGAAACCTCCGATCCACCAACCTCGTACTGGCCGAAACCACGCGCATCCATAGAGCCAGAACAGAAGGAAGAGCTTTCTCCTACATCGCGACCAAGACCTGGAACAAGCTCCCGCTCGATATCAGATGCGCCCCCTCCGTGAGCCTCTTCAGAAAGACACTCAAATCTGGCGATTCGGCTGAACGGAGCTGCTCAACCTCACCCCCCTCCCTCCAGCGTCTTGAGACCCTCGCGGGTGAGTAGTGCACTTACAATCCCATGATTGATTGATTGAGTATGGGAGTGCAGTGCCTCAAAGCTGCTTTGGCCCTGTCGAGGTCAGTGAAATTCTCAGCCTTTTGAAGTCTGTTCTCTCATTGGTGGCTGATGGATGGAAAGTCTTGTACATGGCTGTAGCTTGGTCTGTAAGAGTGGGAGGGAGAGCTTTAGATTTTCCAACAATCAGGCCGGCATATTATTGTTTAATATTTTATAAAACAAGCAGGGTGCCTGAGAGGGGCTTAAGGGGCAGGGGAAAGGGAGAGGAATGTGGATTGGTATTAGTACTAAGAGAGAAAATACAATATTTTATAAAAGAACCAATATTTTGAGGACTCTCAAAACAGAGAGGGGGAGAGTGTGTATGCGTTTTTGTATTTGTCCATGTAACCATCCCTGGTGAAATCCAACTGAGATCTCAAAATACATGACTGGCGAAACAGTGTTTACAATGCTGTCATGACAACGCAGTGCCATGACATGCAGGCACTACAACAAACGCGTCATTACCACGCGTTCAATTACAACGCAAGTCATTACAACAACTTGCTTTAGGGAACTCATTTTTGGATTTAATATCCAACACCTTCCCTACTGTTGCACAGACTGGAGCTGAAATAGTAAAATATACTATTCCAAACTCCAGCGCTTCCCTAAAGCAAGTTGTTGCAACGACTCGCGTTGTAATGGAAAGTGTGGTAACAACACGTTCATTGTATTGCCCGCTTTGTAAATGCGTGTGCGAAAACGTCATACATCTTATGACTGAAAGCACATGTACACAACTATTAGGAGCAAAGACATTTATTAGGGGGAGCATAACACCTCAAACACCCTACTGAAGCTATGTCACTTTGTGTTGTATGTATGTTTGCCAATTTTAGGCCACATCAGGAAACAATAGCAACTCACACAGGTTTGTAGGTCCTGCCATGTAGTAGGAGTTACTACCTTCTCATGGTAAAGTGTCATGTCTTCTTTTGAAAAGCTTTGCTCAAAGAACTTGAGAGCTGCATAATGACATTCACACTTGTCTTTGTTGAGGGCAAGTCCTGCATCAGTCGGGGATTTTCAAACTCTTACAGGTGCTTTGGAAAGTTCTTGCTGAGTCTTGCCAGAAACCAGACTAGTGCCACTTTATTTAAACCAGTTTGCCCCACCTGGATTATTGTCTGTATCTTTTCTTGAAAGACCCCAGCTGTTGATGACACTGGAATTGCTTTTTGACCTGGTGAAAACCTCACCAACTTCCTCTGCGGGCTCTGAACCCTGCCAACGCTCGCCCGGGAGGTCCTGCCCTGTTGTCGTCCGTGGCACCAACACCCTAAGGACAACAGAGACCCGGTGACGAATGATGTCCTCCCATTGGACGCTCACCGCTTCCAAACCACTAACTCCATTGAGCCCCGCTTGCATCTGTGCCTCACTTGGCAGCCAGCAAGTCTCTGCCTCGCTGTTGTAAAATAAGGTTGAAGTAACTTGTTTCTTTGGTACCCGTTGCTTTAAGAGCCACTCTGTTGTCATACTGGCATTTTACGTACTAGGTCCCTCGTGGTTCTGGGGCGGACGCTAGACAGGAGCTGCGTAATATGCTGGGAGGTGTCAGGGTTTGGTTATCTAAAAAAGGTTGATGATATGCACAGTGCGTGAATGTGTGCTGAGGCATAAAGACGTGTTTAACTACAGCTCCCATCGGGTGTCGTCCATCTGCATGCCCCAGGGCTGGAGAAGACGCTACCCAACTGATCTACCGGTCAGTTGGTACTGGTCTTCAGTGTGAAAGGCACTCTCTGGTCGTGGCTTCTCTGACACCAGGTTTTTAAGTGGGCCGGGTCCTGCCAGTGCCCAGCACAGCAATTCTAAAAAAGTAGGTGCTGAGACGGGTCCCTGTCGGGCTCTCCATTTGTGCCCTCACCATCAGGGTGAAAATCATACATTTTAACTCTGCAGTAGCCCCACGCGTCACTGCCTGTGATGTAACTTCAAAGAGACTTGTTATAGTTCTTTCACAGTCTCTTCATGTCAAAACTGAAGCATTTTCAATATGCTATGCAGAAGCCATAGTTGTTGCTTATTTACCTTATGCAGCTAGCATCTATTGACAAAGCCAATAGTCCTGGCTTGTTGTAGGTATGATGTTACTTTTATCATCATGTATCTGCATTCAATGACAGAAACAGGAAAATACAAGTCGTGCGGCGCACTATGCTAAGCACAGATTTTCAGCCTGAGTGGGCCCGATTCACAGAACTAACTTAAGACAAAATCCTAAACTTACTACTTTTGGTATTCACAGAAGTTAGGATTTTGTCTTAAGACAAACTTAAGACAGACTTAAGACAAAATCCTAACTTAAGTCTGTCTTAAGTTTGTCTTAAGTTTGTCTTAAGACAAATTTAAGACAAAATCCTAACTTCTGTGAATAACAAAAGTAGTAAGTTTAGGATTTTGTCTTAAGTTAGTTCTGTGAATTGGGCCCAGTGTTTTTAAGCCACGCCCTTAATTAAATAGGCCACGCTCCTCCGATTGACCCCCAGTTTTTCCATCCCAATTAAAGCCCTGTCTGACGCTATTTATCCTACACAAATAAACCTATATTTCACCCAGTCTGCCTCTCAAGCCCGTCACAAGCATGTTGCCACGCTCACGTTTCTCTGGCATCGGAAGTTCTATTTCACAGTGACAAGTAAAATTACATCCCCATGAGGACACTAAGGGGCATATTACCAAGTCCCTATCGCCACAACAACGTCACTTTTTGTGACGTTGTAGTGGCGATAGGGTCAGCGCCCTATTACCATGGCAGTGTTAAACCACATAATGTGGCTAAAATCCACCTTAACCCCTTGCATGCGGCCGCGATTCTGCGCCTGTGCGGCGAAATCGCAAGGTGGCGGGTTCATGACGGCCCCCAGCCGTCATCAGCACACGAGCGCCGTAGTGCATGACGGCTGGGGGCCGTCATCAGCATGCAAGGGGTTAAGTGGCTTAATGCTGCCTTGGAAAAAGGCCCCTTTCACTCTAAAATTAGCGTGAAAGGGGCGTGCAGTGGGTGTAGCGGTGGGCGTTCCACCGCAACACCCATTGACTTCAACGCTGCCACCTATTATCAGAGAGGCGATAATAGGTGGCAGCGCCGAACTTAAAACCAGGAAAATCGTGGGCTTAAGGTGGCAAAACGAGGAGAAATGCTTCATCTCTCCTCGGTTTTGCTTCTCCGTGTGTGCAGCACACAAGGAAAAAGCAAAATGCTAAGGTTTGTTTATGTACAGGAAGGTGTCCCTTCATGAACATAAACAAACCTTTTTTTTTAAATGCCATTATGTAAATTACACGTGTGCTGCACGAAGCAGCGCACATATAGTGCAGCCTGGTGCTTCCGAAGTGGCGTTTAGAGGCTTTAAGCCAAGGAGGCTAAGGCCTCTCTACGCCACTTCCTAGATAATATGCCCCTACATTTTCCCGCCAAAATCGAGTGTTGCTTTATTTGTTTGGGTCCCTTGTGCTCCATACAAACTGAAGTGGTGTTGTAATGTGACAGACACCGCCCCTGTACTATTTCCCTGTCAGAGGCAGTGCCTGTCAGGGAATCGCCCTATTTGCCAATAAAAACAGCCTGGCTGCCTCGACAGCCGCAGATTCGTCATGCTGATGAAATATTTGGAAATATTGTCTTCCTGGTCGCAGCAGTCTCATTTAAGAGCAGCAGTAAGGCTCTCCCAGGCGAAGTCGAACTGCCTATTGTGCAGCGACGGAAGTGACGTCTCGGAAGATAAACATCCCCAGCTCATCTGGAAGGCAGCAGCCAGCCGTAAAAATAGCATCTGAAAGCAGAGGCCTGGCCCTCTTCTGTCGAGGCCCAGGCATCCGTCACAGCACTCTCTCAGTCGTGTCCTCTTTACAATCCTCTCAGGTGCGATGCTCCAGCGCAGGCTCGGTTTATAATTATCTCTGGAAAAAAACAGCATGTTCTCGTTTGCGAGCCAGCGACGGTGTAATTTATAAACCTGTTCCGCAACCTGAGCGCGCCCAGTGCTCGCCTCAGCTAAAATCTCCTCTGGTTCTGGGCTTTCTTTTGAGCCTGTTAAGGACAGAGAGGACAAGGGCAGGTGCCTGTTTGAGCCTGTTAGAGACTGGTCGGGACTAGGGCCAGAAATGCCCTATCCCAAACCCTATACCACTACTATGATCGCCAAAATAACCCTTTCTAGACTCTCTCCTGCTCTACCCCTCCGTGCATCACATGACACCTCTTTTACTGCACCGATCCCCTGAAACAAACCTTTCTAAACTCTTCCCTATGAGTCCTCCCCTCCAAAACTCCTTTTTACTCACCCAAAAGCCTCCTCCTACTGCGAAGACCTAAAAAAAAAATCATTTGCTCTTTTATCCCTCCACTATCCTTTTCAATCAAAATTAACAGACTAACATGTTCACTTCTCAAATTCCTTGTTAAACTATACTAATATAGTGCCCAAATAACTGAATAACATATCTACTACTCAAATGACTTCATATTTTTTTACTATACTAATTTTCAACAGTAATCCTTTATGGGTTCCGGAGTGACGTGCTACTCGTCAGAAAAGCGCTTCAACACCTATCAGGGGTAACAAGTGCTATATGAATGCAAACCTTTCTTCCCCTTGTATCCCTCCGCTAACCTTCTCACTCCAAGTAACTGACTAATATCCACCACTGAAATTACATCATATTTCACCATATTAATTCACCACTAATCCTTTGTAGGCTTCCTGAATAGCGTGCGTCACCAAGCGCTATATAAATACAAACGTTTGTCCTCCTTTATCCTTCTGCTATCATTCCAAATCCAATTAACTGACTAACCTATCCACCACTTAAAATGTACTTGCATGGTTCACTGTACTAATTCAACACCAATCCTCTGTGGGTCCCGGAGTAGCGTGCTACTCGCCGAAAAAGTGCTTTGACGCCTTGTCATGGGTAGTAAGCGCTATATAAATGCAATTATACAATACGATACATCCGGTGCTGCCACGGTGTGCTACAAGACCTTCTGTGGGTACTGCCCTAGGTCACCCTGCTGTCGGGCAGTCAAGTCGACCGGAGGGCCCTAGCCCATGGGTACCAGGGCATAGGGGGCAGAAAGTAAGCAGGGATGTAGGCCTTATTACTGGCTGCTTATTGGCTTTCCCTGAGCCCTCAGCAGCAAATAAGAGGCTGTTCAGAAGCTGGGACAATGGGTCAACCCTGTGATGTCACAGGAGGGTCAAAGGCTGTGTGTGTGATGTCACTTCCAATACACCTGGAGGCTCATTTATGAGAGCCCTGTGTCACTTTTGCACCAAGTAAAGTGGTTACATGCATGACGCAGGCCTCTCAATCAGACAGCGTGGCTTTGAGTGACCTCATAATTCATGAGTAAGGTGACGCAGCGCGAATCGCTACGTTGCCTTACTCTGCACCTGGGCAGCGTCCAATTCCATGGGTGTTGCTTGGGATTTCGCAAGCAACACCCATGGAATTGGACGCTGCCTCCGAATTACAAAGTCATGTAAAGCCGAGGAAGCACCAAATGCGTACGCCTCCCGAGGTGAGGCGTAACGAGGAGAAATATGTTTTATTTCCCTCGTTTTTTCCTCTTTCCATGTGTGCAGCACTCTGCAGCACACGTAGAAAGAGGAACACACCTCTTAGGGATGTTTATGTGCAGGAAGGTGCCCCTCCCTGCACAAAACAATCCTGCATGCAACGGATGCACCATGGTGCAAGGGTTCCTGCGTTGGCGCTGGGCATCCAAAACGGCACCTGTGCAGGGAGAAAAGACAGGAATGCATCATATTGTATAAATACAATGCATTCCTGCCCTTTTACTTTGGCATAGGGCAGTGCACCAAGGTGCCTTGCTGTGCTGCTCTACGCCAAAATCCCATCAATGAGGCCCCTTGTATTTGCTGACTTGACACCCATGTTCTTGGGCTCTCCAATGCTGCTCCTGTGTTCAGGCCAATCGGGAGAGCTGTTCAAATCCTAAATCTATGTAGTATATCAGCCTCTTCATCGTGCTCTAAGGTATACCGCCTTTCATATTTAGGGAACGCCTGCTGCCTGGCAGAGAACTCGGTGCCGTCAGAGGAGCTGCAGCACTTGTGAAGGGATTGAGGACCTCATTTATGAGGAATTGGCGTAGGACAGCAGTGCAAGTCTTCTTGCTACGCTGCCCTACGCCAATGTGAAAGGGCAAGAATTCACCGTATTTATGAAATACGGTTCATTCCCGTCCTTTCCCAAAGGACACCTTCCTGCACAAAAACAATCCCAGGGGGTGTTTTCCTCTTTCCACGTGTGTTGCAAAATGCAGCACACGTGGAAAGAGGAAAAAACGAGGAGAAATAAGAATATATTTCTCCTCGTTACACCTGCTCTGGGGAGGCATAAGGTTTCGGCGCTGCCCCAGGATTACGTAATCAAGTAAATCTAGGGCAGCGTCTAAATCCGTGGATGTTGCCTGGGGAAACCCCACTGAAACGCCCATGGAACGCCTCCTTGACACGGAGTAAGTCAACGCAACGCTTCGCACTGCCTTGTCTTACTCCATATCTACGAGGGCACGCAAAGCCACGCAGGCTGGCTTTGCATCGCCCTACAGATATCATTGAGAGGCTTACACCACCGGAGCATCAAAAAAAGTGAAGTTCCTGCGGTGCAGGCCTCTTGTAAATGAGCCCTGAAGAGGCTTATTCAAGAGAGGTTTGAGCTGTGGGAGCGTCAAATGTTTTACGCTCCGGCGGTGCAAGCCTCTTACAGATAAGGCCCTCAATGGTTGACAAGTGTCCACCATGTGTCATGCAACTGCTCAGAAAACCTTTTTTTGCATCACCAAAGCAAAGCCCCAAAGCAGGAGTTTATTTCTGTAAAACAAATGACCGTGACACCCTGGTACCTCCAGGCTTTTCGTGGCGGTCCAAAAAGAGGAAACATAACTTCATTTATTCCCAACAGTGAAGGCACGGAGAGAGCCAGTGGATGCTTTGAATGTGGCATAACCATTATTTAAAGGATGTTGTGTTAGAACAAGAGAGGGCATTCAATCGATCAGGATTTATAAAGCGAGGCTAATCACCCGATTGGGTATCCTGGCGTTTGCAAGTCCCGGAGGCTTATTCGAACAGCCAGATCTTGAGCGCCATTCGGAATTCTGGAAGTGACGTGATGGTCCGGAAGTGCGTGGGGAAGCTGTTCCAGGTCTTTGCTGCGATGTGGGAGAAGGAACATTCTCCACGTCTGCTGCGGTAGATGCGGGGAGTATGGGCATTTCCCTTGTAACACACGTTGAAGTTAGGTACAGGTTTTAAACCCGGGATAGTCCCTCTATAATTTCAAAAGCGGTGGAGGGAACCTTCCTATGTATGTGATAGTTACCCATTGGGGAAGCAGGTGACAGTCGGGGTGGTAATGGTGTCCCTGTAAAGTGCTGCATTTCAGTTTTGTCAATAGCACTGCACTTACCTTAAGGACCTCATTTGGAGGACAGTGGGTACCGGTGTCCTGCACAAACAGGCACATGTCTCCTGCTGTTGCTCTTGCACCCACTGTCCCATTTAGAGTGCAGGAGATCACTGCCTGTCGGATAAAGGCAGCTCCATCATTGCAAACACCCTTCGGGGGAAGTTGACACCAGTGGGAATGACGCTGGATGGGCTGCCGTGTGTAGAGCAGCCCCCTGGGCATTATTCCAGCTGCAGTCACTGCTGCTCAGGTCTGCCATGTCAACCATTGCCGTCAAGGACATAAAAAGTACAGAAATGTCATCCAAATGCGGGTAGAAAACTCTCCACATCAGCAGCATCATTTATATCATTCCAGGATGGACACTGTTGGACCCGGTCCTTTGGGCAGGTTTACCCCGTGACTTTTTGCTTTTTCCTAGCCTGTTTTTGGAACCTGGATTGGTGATTGTAGGCCTCTGTGCACTTTTTCACTGTGGTACAGTGTAAAGTGCGTGTGCTTTCTGTGTATGGATGGTGAGTGACCTGCCCTCCCATAAGAATGAATGGGGAATATGTATGCCCATGGTAGATTCCTGATGCATGGGGAGTGCAGGGGCGAGTTTGATATGTATGAACTCGTGAGAATGAATGCTGCAGAATGGTGTATGCGGCATGGCTGTATCTAGTCCAGAAGCGCCACTTTTAGAAGTTGGCATAATTGTGTAGTGAGTCTGCTAGCACGTGATTGGCTGATGGGCCTGGCCCAGGCATGCCTGGGCCTGTTGGTAGATGGACTGTCTGGTTTGAGTAGGGCAGGGTCTGCAAGGCCCCGGAGGAGGGGGTCTGAGTCAGCCGTAGATGAAAGGCCCCTCTGCTGTCAGGGATGGGAGGAAAGAGCGTCTGGTGGTGCCGGGCTGTGCCTGCCGCCCACCCTGCTGGCTCTCCATCCTGGCGGCCTACTGTCACCTCTGGCCCTGAAGCTGTCAGGGAGACGTAAACCAGAAACATTCCAGTACTCAGGGCCCCTTGCACGAAAGCTTCAAAGTACTTCAAAGGCATTTCTGTGTATAAGAAGGGACGGTGTCTCCTTCCAAAGGGTTCTTGTTTTTACACTTGAATCTGCCAGGGGCTGCTGCTGCTTGGGCTTGGGGGGAATCCCTGGGTTCTGCCCAGCCCTGGGCACCTGATGGACCTTCCTGGACTCCTGGGGGACCCCCTGCCTTGCCTGGGCTGATGGGGGGACTTTTGCTTAGCCCGCTGAGACTCTCTGGGACCTTTGTGCAGCATGGTGGAGCTGCATTGCTGGAAGGACTTTGGGACTTTGTGTTCTAGCGCCTTGGAAGCGCTTTGGTGCTGGCAGCCCTGGAAGAGCGCTTTATTTTGATGACAGCGCTGAGGAGCGCTTTGCCCGCCTGGCGAGTTCCCACTTCGCTTATTCTTAGTGTTATTTAACTTCGGCTGCCCACGCCGTGATTGCCGCTGCCCGGGGGCCCAAAGGGGTCCAGGAGCCGCCGTCTGCCTGTGCGCGGCCGTGGACGAAGCCACGAAGGGGCCGCGACCTGATTGGCCGTCCCTCGGCAGGAGCCGCGCTCCGATTGGCCGAGGAAGCTACGCGTCACTGGGGGCTTGCCGAAGGAGCCGCGATGGGATTGGCCCATCGCTCGTGACCTGGGGGAGATGAGGCGGAGGAGAAGCATGGCGGCGGGTCGGCCGGGCTCCCGTGATCGGAGGGAACCCGGCGGCCTCTGAAGAGGCGTGTGGTCGGCTTCTGGGGCTCCCGTGTGCAGAGGGAGCCCCGAGTGAAGGAGGAGCGGCAGGCGGAGACTTGCGGCGGGGGCGCGAGGCACATTGGCGGTGCCTGCCCCACCGCGAACGAAGGAGAGCCCCGCCCGCTGCCGGTGAAGAGACCCGGTCCCAGGGAGGGAGACCGGGCGAAGAGGAGCCCCCGCCGAGAACAGCCCGGTGAGTCAAGAGGGCTGGGGGGGGGGCTCCGTGATGCTGCTGCTCCGTGAGGGAGCAGATGGGTTCTCGTGGTGCCGGTCGAGGCACCAAGGAAGGGCGGCCCCGAATGGCAGCGGGCCGCCCCAACGGTGTGTAGAGCCCGTTTGGCTCCAGAGAGGGCCATATTCGAGAGGGGGGGGGCTTCGGGGCATATTGTCGGTGCTCGTCCCCTCCTGCCCCCGAGTGTGAGGGCTAGAGTCCGGTGAGGCTCCTGGGGGCATCATTGTTTTAAGAGCCTGTGTGGCTCCAACGGTTGGCATGGTGCTTTAGAGCCTTTGTGGCTCCAACGTCTGGGGCATGTGTGATATGCCCAGGGCATGTGTGATATGCCCAGAGCCTGTGTGGCTCCAGCAGTGGCGCAGTTGGCGCCTAAGGGCCAGTGAGGGCCCTGGCGCAAGTTTGTTGTTCTCCAGGTGCCCAGCACTTTGTGGGCACCTGCCACGTTTAGGCTTTTTGTACTTTGAGACTGGCACCCTGACTTTGGACTCAGGGCGTCTGAGCCCCAACAAGGCCGTTGGCCTAGGGACTGCCACAGGTAGTGGCTCATGTGATAGTATTTGCCTAATGTGAGTTTTGCGCATTGTGATGTGGTGCTAGGAAATGTAATGCATTTAGTATGATTACGCACCTTGATCTTACTTTTACTGCGCTGCACCTCTGAATGTTTAGTCATCATGTGTCTTCTTGCGCTGCACCCCTGAATGTATTTTATTGCATCATGTGCTTTATTCTTAACACCCCTGAATGTATTTTATTGCATCATGTGCTTTATTCTTAACACCCCTGAATGTATTTTACTGCATCATGTGCTTTATTCTTAACACCTCTGAATGCTTTAGGCCTCATGTGTTTCTCTTTATTACTCCTCTGAATGTGTTCATGCATCATGGGTAAGGTGTTCTGGTTTATACCCCTAAATGTGTTTATTCTTAGGTGGTTGTCTTTTCTACTCCTCTGAATGTAGGTTTATTGCATCATGAGTCATGTATTCTTTCTTAGACCCCTAAATGCTGTGTGATACTTAGGTGGTTCTTCTTTCTTAGTACAGGTGGTCCTAGTAAGGTCCTGGTCCCCTGCGTGACAGTCTCCCAAGGAGTTTAGGGTTGTGTAGGTGGTACTTACCTGTTCCCAGTAGTTACTGGATGTGATCTATAACTGTTACTTTGTGTTACAGTGAAGTTTATATACTTTTATTCTAATTCCTGACAAGTATTTCTATATCTGCAAAGTGTTGATTCAGACAGTGGCCCCTGTGGCCCTGTCTTGTAAATAATCCCTTGTGAATATTGCCGTGCCAGTTGGCACAATGTACATGTGTGATTTCTATCTGATATGTTTTGACAATACAAAAGTTATTTTAATATAACCTTGTGTGGAGTCTCTTTTGTGGTGTACCTAGTATGTTGTTGCTGTTGTGCGCTGACGCAAATGCTTTACACATCGCCTCCGAGTTTAGCCTAGACTGCTCGCGCCATGCTACCTAGAGGGTGAGCAGGGGTTATCTTGGCGTGTGACTTCCTTGCCCTGACTGGAATGGTGGTTTCTGCCTGGCTTTGGCATAAGCCTTAGCCTACCAGAAATAACCGGTTTCCAACATTGGTGGGTCAGCGGTGCGTATTTGGACTTGCGTTTGCCCAGTGCCATAGCGACAACTGGCTACATTACAAAAACTCTGCGTTTTTCAGATAGTCACATATTTGGGATTATTATTTTTTGATTTTGTTTTTCCTCAAAAGTGTCATTTTCAGATGGTGTTCCTGCGCTTTATGTTAAGTGGCAGTTGAGAGAAAATGACAGGGCGGGACGCCAGTAGAGAGGGGAGGTTCCCGTAGATTAGGAATCCCTTGCTGGGTCCAGTGTCCAATCCCTATTCCTGTCCCTGTGCGGGTAGATGGAAGAGAGGGAGGGTGGAGGAGAAATTGCTTGCTCAGGAGGGTGGTTATTCCCTGAGTGTAGTGTGTGTGTCTGGATTCCCCAGTATGGTAGGATCCAGTGGTGGCAGCTTAAATGTGTCCAGTGCGCGAATTCCCATTCCCATTTCCCAGAGTATGGTGCCTGTTGCGCTCAGTAAGAGGGTGCCAGGTTGAGAGTCGGAGGCAGTGAAGAACTGTCTCACCAGTCTGGAGGGGGATTGTGTGGATGAGTGCTGTGTTGAACTGGAGGAGTTGTGTGAGTTTTTTAAGGAGCTTGCACGTGAGGTGGATGTCTGGCGGTGTGCAGGACGTCCTGCAGAGGCATTGGACAAGAAGGTGGATGTCTGGCGGTGTGCTAGATGTCTTACAGAGACATTAGGGAGTGATTCTAAAAGTAGTGGCTTGTGTATCTGATGATCCTGTGTAGGTGAAGAGGTTCATGTGTAGCCCAGCTATGTCCCATTAGGATGATAGGGGTGTAGGGGCTCACGTCCTGTCTCAGTGGAGGCGCAGTGAGTGTGGGACGGTGTGTCCAACGTTGGCCCGAAACCCTGTCTCGGGGCCTGGAGGGTTCCCTAAGGGAGCGCCAGGTCAGGGGCCTAGGCTGTACTTGTAAGTCATTTGAGGAGGATCTTCCTGTGTCAAGAGGACGGGGAGTTTCTGTAACCAGAACTCCGGCGGTCCTAGTGTTGGGCAGTACCGCTCCTAAGTGGAGGGTGCAGAAGTCCTGGTTCGCTGGGCATTTGACCATCTAGAGTGCTTGACCATTTTTTGGGCCTCTGGAGGTCATTCCCCGAGGAGGGGGGAGGCCAGGTTCAGGTTCAGCCTGACCTGGAGGGAAGGGCATCTGTAGTCAGTGTCCTGACCGGTTGTTGGCTTCCAGGGGTACCGCTCCCAGGTGGGAGGGTGCAGAACTCTGGAGGGGGGTGCAGAGGGACGGTGTCCTTACTTCTGACCCCGGTGGGAGGAGAGTGTGTCGCTGCTATGCCGCTGGCGTGTGCTCTGTCTAGCCTGAGACATACTGTGCCTGTGATAGTGGAACTGGAAGGGGGTGCAGAAGGACGGTGTACTTATGACCCTGGTGCAACTTAAGGGTGTAAATCCTAGGTTGGGAGATTAGGAAACTTCTAGGTCAAGAGGAGTCTCTACTAAGGTGGATCAACTGAAGAGACTGAGGAGGCGGCCCTTGCTGTGTGTTCTGGGGCCCACCTGCAGTTTGTTGTTTCCACTAAGGTAGAGGAAAGGGGGCTTTGCTGTGTGCTGTGTCCCCCCACCTGCTTGAAGAGGGACTGTGCTGTGTGCTTGGTACCTCAGAAGTGGAATCGTTTCCAGGTGGTAGACCAGTGACGGAGTGAGGTCCTGATCTGGTAGGAGAGTTGTGTTCTGGTGAGTGCTTCCCTGTGAGGGCTATTCCTTCACCCTGACTGGAAGCCAGGGTCCCTACTTGGTCTAAGGTACTTACCTCTGCCAACTAGAGACCCCCAGTTCTAACATTGGTGGAGTAGAGGTAGGATCGGGCATTCTTGCCGTGACCTCTAGTCAGCCTGAGGGTGTGGTCCCTAGGTTGTAGGATCAGTGGTAGTGTAGCTACCCGGAGAGAGAGAGTGGAGATTGGCTATTGTGTGCCAGGGGCTTCTGCCCCCACTCTGTGGATTGGTTAGGACCTGTGATCTTTGGATGGCCTAGGGCCTGGTCCTGGCTGTGGATGACTAGAGTGTACCAGTGGGGTATCCTAGTTGTGTCAGAGAGCTTTTGTGAGGGAAATCCCTGTAGGTTCAGAGTGGCGAAAAACTGTAAGGTGGCCCTGCCCTGCAGGCCCGTCTCCGTGGTTTTGTCGCCCAAAGCATTGAAGACCATCAGTGTAGTGATTGGTCTACCCTGCGTTTTGGCTGGAAGGGGGATGTGTTGGACCCGGTCCTTTGGGCAGGTTTACCCCGTGACTTTTTGCTTTTTCCTAGCCTGTTTTTGGAACCTGGATTGGTGATTGTAGGCCTCTGCGCACTTTTTCACTGTGGTACAGTGTAAAGTGCGTGTGCTTTCTGTGTATGGATGGTGAGTGACCTGCCCTCCCATAGGAATGAATGGGGAATATGTATGCCCATGGTAGATTCCTGATGCATGGGGAGTGCAGGGGCGAGTTTGATATGTATGAACTCGTGAGAATGAATGCTGCAGAATGGTGTATGCGGCATGGCTGTATCTAGTCCAGAAGCGCCACTTTTAGAAGTTGGCATAATTGTGTAGTGAGTCTGCTAGCACGTGATTGGCTGATGGGCCTGGCCCAGGCATGCCTGGGCCTGTTGGTAGATGGACTGTCTGGTTTGAGTAGGGCAGGGTCTGCAAGGCCCCGGAGGAGGGGGTCTGAGTCAGCCGTAGATGAAAGGCCCCTCTGCTGTCAGGGATGGGAGGAAAGAGCGTCTGGTGGTGCCGGGCTGTGCCTGCCGCCCACCCTGCTGGCTCTCCATCCTGGCGGCCTACTGTCACCTCTGGCCCTGAAGCTGTCAGGGAGACGTAAACCAGAAACATTCCAGTACTCAGGGCCCCTTGCACGAAAGCTTCAAAGTACTTCAAAGGCATTTCTGTGTATAAGAAGGGACGGTGTCTCCTTCCAAAGGGTTCTTGTTTTTACACTTGAATCTGCCAGGGGCTGCTGCTGCTTGGGCTTGGGGGGAATCCCTGGGTTCTGCCCAGCCCTGGGCACCTGATGGACCTTCCTGGACTCCTGGGGGACCCCCTGCCTTGCCTGGGCTGATGGGGGGACTTTTGCTTAGCCCGCTGAGACTCTCTGGGACCTTTGTGCAGCATGGTGGAGCTGCATTGCTGGAAGGACTTTGGGACTTTGCGTTCTAGCGCCTTGGAAGCGCTTTGGTGCTGGCAGCCCTGGAAGAGCGCTTTATTTTGATGACAGCGCTGAGGAGCGCTTTGCCCGCCTGGCGAGTTCCCACTTCGCTTATTCTTAGTGTTATTTAACTTCGGCTGCCCACGCCGTGATTGCCGCTGCCCGGGGGCCCAAAGGGGTCCAGGAGCCGCCGTCTGCCTGTGCGCGGCCGTGGACGAAGCCACGAAGGGGCCGCGACCTGATTGGCCGTCCCTCGGCAGGAGCCGCGCTCCGATTGGCCG
The DNA here is from genome assembly GCF_964261635.1 of Lissotriton helveticus. Taxonomy (NCBI): domain Eukaryota; kingdom Metazoa; phylum Chordata; class Amphibia; order Caudata; family Salamandridae; genus Lissotriton; species Lissotriton helveticus. Next base: position 25,124,254 of record NC_136072.1, read on the forward strand.
AGGAAGCTACGCGTCACTGGGGGCTTGCCGAAGGAGCCGCGATGGGATTGGCCCATCGCTCGTGACCTGGGGGAGATGAGGCGGAGGAGAAGCATGGCGGCGGGTCGGCCGGGCTCCCGTGATCGGAGGGAACCCGGCGGCCTCTGAAGAGGCGTGTGGTCGGCTTCTGGGGCTCCCGTGTGCAGAGGGAGCCCCGAGTGAAGGAGGAGCGGCAGGCGGAGACTTGCGGCGGGGGCGCGAGGCACATTGGCGGTGCCTGCCCCACCGCGAACGAAGGAGAGCCCCGCCCGCTGCCGGTGAAGAGACCCGGTCCCAGGGAGGGAGACCGGGCGAAGAGGAGCCCCCGCCGAGAACAGCCCGGTGAGTCAAGAGGGCTGGGGGGGGCTCCGTGATGCTGCTGCTCCGTGAGGGAGCAGATGGGTTCTCGTGGTGCCGGTCGAGGCACCAAGGAAGGGCGGCCCCGAATGGCAGCGGGCCGCCCCAACGGTGTGTAGAGCCCGTTTGGCTCCAGAGAGGGCCATATTCAAGAGGGGGGGGGCTTCGGGGCATATTGTCGGTGCTCGTCCCCTCCTGCCCCCGAGTGTGAGGGCTAGAGTCCGGTGAGGCTCCTGGGGGCATCATTGTTTTAAGAGCCTGTGTGGCTCCAACGGTTGGCATGGTGCTTTAGAGCCTTTGTGGCTCCAACGTCTGGGGCATGTGTGATATGCCCAGAGCCTGTGTGGCTCCAGCAGTGGCGCAGTTGGCGCCTAAGGGCCAGTGAGGGCCCTGGCGCAAGTTTGTTGTTCTCCAGGTGCCCAGCACTTTGTGGGCACCTGCCACGTTTAGGCTTTTTGTACTTTGAGACTGGCACCCTGACTTTGGACTCAGGGCGTCTGAGCCCCAACAAGGCCGTTGGCCTAGGGACTGCCACAGGTAGTGGCTCATGTGATAGTATTTGCCTAATGTGAGTTTTGCGCATTGTGATGTGGTGCTAGGAAATGTAATGCATTTAGTATGATTACGCACCTTGATCTTACTTTTCCTGCGCTGCACCTCTGAATGTTTAGTCATCATGTGTCTTCTTGCGCTGCACCCCTGAATATATTTTATTGCATCATGTGCTTTATTCTTAACACCCCTGAATGTATTTTATTGCATCGTGTGCTTTATTCTTAACACCCCTGAATGTATTTTACTGCATCATGTGCTTTATTCTTAACACCTCTGAATGCTTTAGGCCTCACGTGTTTCTCTTTATTACTCCTCTGAATGTGTTCATGCATCATGGGTAAGGTGTTCTGGTTTATACCCCTAAATGTGTTTATTCTTAGGTGGTTGTCTTTTCTACTCCTCTGAATGTAGGTTTATTGCATCATGAGTCATGTATTCTTTCTTAGACCCCTAAATGCTGTGTGATACTTAGGTGGTTCTTCTTTCTTAGTACAGGTGGTCCTAGTAAGGTCCTGGTCCCCTGCGTGACAGTCTCCCAAGGATTTTAGGGTTGCGTAGGTGGTACTTACCTGTTCCCAGTAGTTACTGGATGTGATCTATAACTGTTACTTTGTGTTACAGTGAAGTTTATATACTTTTATTCTAATTCCTGACAAGTATTTCTATATCTGCAAAGTGTTGATTCAGACAGTGGCCCCTGTGGCCCTGTCTTGTAAATAATCCCTTGTGAATATTGCCGTGCCAGTTGGCACAATGTACATGTGTGATTTCTATCTGATATGTTTTGACAATACAAAAGTTATTTTAATATAACCTTGTGTGGAGTCTCTTTTGTGGTGTACCTAGTATGTTGTTGCTGTTGTGCGCTGACGCAAATGCTTTACACATCGCCTCCGAGTTTAGCCTAGACTGCTCGCGCCATGCTACCTAGAGGGTGAGCAGGGGTTATCTTGGCGTGTGACTTCCTTGCCCTGACTGGAATGGTGGTTTCTGCCTGGCTTTGGCATAAGCCTTAGCCTACCAGAAATAACCGGTTTCCAACAGACACTTGCTTTGGGGTCTGTCTCTCTATCCTAGTTTCCTACCCTAGACCTTCTCGCTGCTGCGAATCTATGATCTCCAAGTCATTTCGACTAAGTCTTAGCGGACTAAAAAACTCCGTTGCACAACGCGGAGTTCCGCGAGCATAGAGTGCATTAGGGTCATGCCGTTCGTGGTGATTTTGGGCACCAGGTGTTTGTTCCTTGCTGTAAGGTCATCGCAAATGACACCATGTGCAGCGCAAGAGGGTGTGGCTTCCTTTCTGCTCGAGTAGAATTTCTACTTGAGCGGCAGCATTCTCAACGCCAGTGGTCGCGACCTGCCACGAACACTCTCATTGAGAAATCCGACCTCCCAAGTAGATAAATCTCACAAGGAGTTTGATTTTCCAAGCTTGACGTTGACGAGTGCAACAGATGGAAAAAACAACGCTCCTCTTTGCAGTGCAGAGTTTTTGGGAACTCCGCGTGCTCCACGGAGCACGGAGTGCGAAAAACTCTGCGAACGGAGCAGAGTTCACTGCTCAGGGTTAATTTTGACTATAGTTAATTATTGTTTTTTCTGTTGCCTCTTACCTATGGTTCCCCAAGCTTTGGAGCCAGCGGCAGCCGGAATAGGTAAACCTAGTAGGGCGGAGAAGAGCTGGAACAGGGTGGGAGGGAGCAAAGTCGACAGACGACGGAATAGGTACAATTAAATAAATAAAATAATACCTATTCCATCATCTGTCGGCTTCCCCCTGCCTCAACCTGCTCCGCCTCACCTCGCTTAACTGTTTGGAGCAAAGCTTCTGCAGTGGCTTCAGAGGTGGAACATTCAATGACAAAAGGCAAGAAACTACAGTTCCCAACATGCTCTGGGTGTCACCTGACATATGTCTCAACTGCTAGGCCCTTGAAGGAAGTGTGTGGCAGGCAGTGTCTATGTGTGGCTGCAGTGTCTACTCATGGCCTGTTTAGGTGAGGTTGGGTGAGAAGTTCTGCCTCCATACGTATTTCAAATTTCGCAGTGATTAAATTCATGCAGTCACAATATAGGTAATCCCAGAAATGTGCATATTTTTGGAGTGGTTTTGTCAAACACTCCTACTCTGTTGGGGTTGGAAGAGAAAACGATAAAGCTAAGCAGCAACTGATCATTTTAAAATTGTATTTTAATGATTTGATTCACAAAATCGACTTTTATTATTGTAGTGTAATTGTACTATAATTGACTGATAATTGTAGTGCTTTACTATCTGAGATCAAACGCTGTCAAACGCTGTCCCTCAGCGCTAACAGGGCTCCAGAATATTGAATACTCAGCTGCTCTGTGTTACAGCCTGCCCGCCCCGTTCCGACTCGGTATCCAATACCGTTGAGCGGAGGGCGGGGCAGGTACGAGCCTGAGTCACACACTTCCTGGTTCCCGCCCTAGATTCGAGCGGTTAGCGCTCTAGCCTTGCTGCACCAGGGGCTACTTAGGCGGCGAGGAGGCGAGGCTCCCTGCGGTAAGACGGACAGTGGCAGTGTCTGTCGACCCCGCTCTTGCCAGGTAAAACGGTAACAGACCACACTCCTACTCTGTTGGGGTTGGAAGAGAAAACGATAAAGCTAAGCAGCAACTGATCATTTTAAAATTGTATTTTAATGATTTGATTCACAAAATCGACTTTTATTATTGTAGTGTAATTGTACTATAATTGACTGATAATTGTAGTGCTTTACTATCTGAGATCAAACGCTGTCAAACGCTGTCCCTCAGCGCTAACAGGGCTCCAGAATATTGAATACTCAGCTGCTCTGTGTTACAGCCTGCCCGCCCCGTTCCGACTCGGTATCCAATACCGTTGAGCGGAGGGCGGGGCAGCTACGAGCCTGAGTCACACACTTCCTGGTTCCCGCCCTAGATTCGAGCGGTTAGCGCTCTAGCCTTGCTGCACCAGGGGCTACTTAGGCGGCGAGGAGGCGAGGCTCCCTGCGGTAAGACGGACAGTGGCAGTGTCTGTCGACCCCGCTCTTGCCAGGTAAAACGGTAACAGACCACACTCCTACTCTGTTGGGGTTGGAAGAGAAAACGATAAAGCTAAGCAGCAACTGATCATTTTAAAATTGTATTTTAATGATTTGATTCACAAAATCGACTTTTATTATTGTAGTGTAATTGTACTATAATTGACTGATAATTGTAGTGCTTTACTATCTGAGATCAAACGCTGTCAAACGCTGTCCCTCAGCGCTAACAGGGCTCCAGAATATTGAATACTCAGCTGCTCTGTGTTACAGCCTGCCCGCCCCGTTCCGACTCGGTATCCAATACCGTTGAGCGGAGGGCGGGGCAGGTACGAGCCTGAGTCACACACTTCCTGGTTCCCGCCCTAGATTCGAGCGGTTAGCGCTCTAGCCTTGCTGCACCAGGGGCTACTTAGCCACTCGTCGGTACTGGCGCGCAGCGGTAGCGCGCAGGGGGGCGCCTTCTGACGCGCCGAAGACAAGCCTAAGACCTGCCCGTCTGCGCTCGTCCGCGCTAGACCGGGCTAAGGGCTATGGCAGGCCCGGCTGCTTCTCTCCATGTCCCTGCGGCAACGATAGTCACATACTTCTAAGGTACTGCGCTGCTTAATGGCCCCCTATTCTCCTGTTGCTAGCTGTATGGCCCAGTTTGAGGTTGAAGGCCCCTTTTCATGTCGTCACTGCCATACCCAATTCTCTTGTGATCAGGCAACGACCCGCTGCACTCTGAGTCACAACACGATGATATCTTCACCACCTCTAATTATAGATACCATCGTGCCAGGAAGAAAGCATCTGTTGTGTAACATCAGGTCCCTCTCCAAACATACCGCGGAGGTTTGGGACATGATTGTTTCCAATCAACCTGAGCTGTGTTTTCTCACAGAAACATGGCTCAAGCCACACTGCATGCCTGCTATCACTCTTGCTATACCAGACAATTATAAAATCTTGAGACTGGACCGCCCTTTGAAAACTGGCGGTGGCATTGCTGTGGTGTATAAGGAGGAGTTAAGAGCCACGATTTTAGAGGAACTTAGCTCCCCTGACATGGAAATCTTGATTTATAAAATACAATCAACTTCTAAAGAGAACTACAAAGGCGCCTTAGTTTATAGACCACCGGGCCCATATAAACAATTTTCTAATAATCTAGTTGAGCTAATTGCCCCATATATTGTTGATAACGATGAGTTCACGCTAGTTGGAGACTTTAATGTCCATGGTGAGAAAATGGACTGTTGTGACGCCCAATCTCTAATAACCGACTTATCTACTTTAGGCTTACTGCTGAAAAACAGTGGCCCTACCCATCAGGCTGGCCACACATTGGATTTAGTTTTTTCCAATGTTCAGGCGATGTTATGCCCTCCCGCTACCCAGGTGAGCTGGACTGACCATTTTATCGTGGAGTTTACTACACCCCGTCGAGAGCCCAGTCTACCACACCCCAACATTCTGCCTTGCACTCGTAGACAGTGGCATAAAGTCACTAAGTCTACTTTTATAGAAAATTTTAATCCTCCTGTCTTTCGGCCTTCGGACGATATTGAAGTAGCTCTCACGAAATTCGGAGGTGAAATAAAGACAACTATTGACACAATTGCCCCACTAAAGTCTTTTAAACCTAGGCCAGCAAAAAAGCATGAAATCTGGTATTCTGACCATTTACGTACGCTTAAACAAGGAGCCAGGAAACTGGAGAAAAAATGGAGACCTTCCCATCTCCTTGAGGATAAAGAAAGATACTGGGCTGCTCTATCTTCTTATCACAAAGCAATACGGGGTGCACGGAAAGCACATATAGCCAACCAAATACAGGAGGCTGGGAGCTCACCTAGAGTTCTTTTTCAGATAGTACAGTCACTGGCTAAACCGACAGCATGTGAAGCCCCGGACACTTCATCGCAAAAATTGTGTGACGAAGTTTCCTGCTATTTTACTAGTAAAATTGACAGAATTTATGATAAGATTTTATGTACAAATCAGTCCATATCCATCAAGGAGACATCTCCTTCTGATCCCATGAATCCTATTGTGGACACACAATCCCTGGACAGTTTTCCCCTTATCTCATGTTTGGAAACCTCTACCCTTTTAAAACGGATTAAGAGTGGAAGTCCAGAGGATTCTATTCCTGCTAAACTAATGCCTATTCTGGAAGAACATTTAAGCCCACTGGTTACAGAATTGGTAAACCTATCACTCACCTCGGGTACGGTCCCCAAGGACTGGAAGCGAGCACTCGTCAGACCTACTAGGAAAAATAACACCATACCTTGGTCTGACTTGAGTAATTTAAGACCTATTTCTCTGCTACCCTTCTTGGGGAAAGTTATAGAAAAACATGTCAACAAACACCTGTCTGTTTACATCGAAAAAGTGCAAGCCCTTGATGAGTCCCAATCAGGATTTCGCCCCAGATATAGTACTGAATCCACCTTGCTATATGTTACCGATGACCTCCATACCTACCAGGACAAGGGGCTCTCTGTTATTCTTGTTCTATTAGATCTTTCGGCAGCGTTCGACACCGTGTCACATTCCATCTTGACTCAACGGTTGTCGAACGCTGGCCTGAAGAACAAAGCCCTTCACTGGATAAGGAGTTTCCTAACAGATCGCACCCAGACAGGCACCATGGGTGCATTTCGCTCGGCGGAAATAGAGATTTCTAAAGGGGTGCCACAGGGCTCATGCTTGAGCCCCACGCTCTTTAATATCTATGTGGCACCCCTGGCAGGAGTGCTGCGTAGATACGGGTTTGTTCCCGTATCTTACGCTGATGACACACAGCTCCTGTTTCCTTTTAAAACTCTTTCCGCTGAGGTTAGGAACTCCTTTGTATCTGGCATGAAGGAAGTAGCTAATTGGATGTCCAGTAACTATCTCCAGTGTAACATCAGCAAGACGGAGATCATGCTATTTGGGGAAGCTAAGATACTTTGGACTCCTGATTGGTGGCCATCAGAGCTGGGAGCAGTCCCTGAACCTAAACAGGTCGTGAAGAATCTTGGAATTCGACTTGACCACGACCTGTCCTTAAAACAGCATGTCAGCTATATTTCAGGGATATGCTTCCATATTATTGGTTTACTGCGAAAAATCTGCCCACTCTTGCCCAACTCAGCAAGAAAGACCCTGGTTCAGGCACTCGTCCTGAGCCGGATTGATTATTGTAACGGGTTGTTATTTTCTGTCAACGAGGGGCTATTAGACAAATTACAAGTTGTTCAGAACACGGCGGCTCGCCTTGTCCTGAATGCCCCCCCAAGAACGGCATCCAAACCCCTCTTTGAACAACTACACTGGCTTACTGTCAGACAAAGGGCAAAATTTAAGATATGTTGCTTAATCCACAAATGCTTGAATGGACTAGGACCCACCTACCTGGAAAGGAAATTTAGACCATATGTTCCCTCACGATCTCTCAGATCTAGCAATAATTTTCTCCTTGTGGTTCCACATATTAAAAAAGTTAGACACGGAGGCAGAGCCCTGTCAACTATGGGCCCCAAGTTGTGGAATAAGCTCCCGTTGGCCCTAAGGTTATGTAAAGATCACCTAACCTTCCGTAAACAGTTAAAAACCATTCTGTTCAAAAACGAAATCTAATCATCTTCCATTGTGTAGTTGCGATTTTACTGGGCATGAAGCGCAGAGATACTCCTGGCGGAGTGATTCTAGCGCTATATAAACTCATAAATAAATAAATAAATAAATAAAGTCTCCAGGCTTGTAGATGTGGGTTTACAGAGGTTTGCTTTCTTACACTTGGCAATATCTGAGCTACTAACTCCAGCTTAAGGGGTACATATCAATCAGTCCCTCAATTCTTGCAAGTGGTGGTAAAATCCTAGAGCTGTGCAGATCCTACTCACTGCCTGCAAACACTTCCAACCATATAACCCAACTAATAATTAGAGCACCGGTGAGTAAAGGACGCAGTGTTTTCATTTCACTGCTCTTCCTCCTTCTCTTTTATCTTAGTGCCATTTCCTTTCTCTTCCTTATTCTGTTGTGTTCTCATTTAAGTGACAGTGAGAACTCCTACCCGATTCCCAATTTCGTTTACATCCCCTGCTATTTGTTCTTCCAAAGTCATTTCCTCTTCTAACCACACCTAACTTTTTTACTCACCTTTTCCCATTGCTCCAGCTGTTTTAGGACATCCTCTGGATCTTCTTTGTTGTTAGACATAAAGAACAGACTAATGAAACACAAGTTTTTGATTACTCTTTGTAAGTCTTTCAAAAAAATTTTGATGTACAATTAGGTATTTGTGAAAATTCCCAATTTTATGTACTTGTATCCAGTATTCTAGTTTAATTTTTTCTTCTTTTTTTTACTATGGACAGGAACCATCCATTCTAACATTTGTTTGCGCATCAGATTTCGAGATTTGTCGACCTCGAATTATTGTAACTTTCTGGATAAGAAACAGAGGGGAGCATTCGGTTTCAGTTCGATCGAGATGTCCATCATCACATCGATCAATCATGGTTCTGCCCAGGACATTGGATGGAAACTGGTCTACCTGACTTGGTAGGCAACATGTTTCATGTGATTGAAACGCGGCTTTTGATAGCGTGGAAGATGCAGCATTGATCCACCATTTAGAGTCCATGGTCGCTATCAATGGCACGGCCTGAACTGGATGACGTCTCGTCTACTCCAATGAAGTCAAAATCTTAACCTTGGAGGATTCTGATTGAAGCCCACAACAATCTCAAGCGAGGTCCCAGAGGGTTCCCCCTTGACACCGGGCTCGTTTACCATCTACATGAAGCCACGGATGGCGTATTCTGGCTTGTCTGAGATCCATGATGTACAGAATGAGCCAAAGTTGGCTTCAGCTGATCAGAGGTAAAGATGTGACCCTCTTCCGATGGATCAAGGCGTACAACAGACATCTTGTCTATCAGCCCCCGATTAACATCTGTTTGACAAAGATCTTCCTATTGATTCAACGGTGAAAAGCAACGTCAATGAGGACCACACTGGGCTACCTACATACCATTGAATGCCTCTGTGTTCTATCCAGATGTTACAAGTGTCCTAAACGAGGGCATAATATGGTGGCATGTTCCTTCTGAGAACCTTCGGTCAGGCCCTAAATATCCCTCCCACCAGAATTCATGACCCGGGGCCTTCATTTTATAGGTTTAAAGAAATAGGACAGCAAATTCTGGACCCTTCCTCAATCCCAGTTCAGCAAACACCTCCTTAGGCCACCGCATAGAGGTGGCCCTAGGTTTTCTGTGCGCTATGTACATGTCCTGTCTTATCCTGGTTTAAAGATGGCCCCGTTCACATGCCAGTCGCGGAGCATTGGAAACAGATGCCTGCGGCAACCTGCATTTCACAAGGCTGAGCATGAATAATTATTTATTTAAGTTGTATTGTAAATCAATGCTGAGTAAACAAACGTTATGTGATGTCTAATGCAAAGGTTATGTGTGCATAGTCCAGAGGGGGTGCAGTCTTGGACTCAGGGGCATTTTTATTCGATTGCATGCCAAGGAGGGCAGAACAAGAAGGTCCATCTTGTCTCCTCTGCTCCATCTGACCTCCAGGCTCCTGGCAATCAGTGATGTTTGATAACTATCATCCTAGGACAGCTCGTCATCATATGCTGTCACAGCAGTGACACATATATGCACACATGCACTGAAATACACACGAAGACACATGTGCAGATTGGCATGGAGACATACACACACAAAGGCACATAGACACACACACACAAGCTACATATTTACACACACACCATACAATTAGCAACAGACACATTAAAATGGACATGTTTGCACACACATACACATTATGCACATACAGGCACACTTACACATGTTTCTGGACATAGGCACACACATTGTTAAACACACATAAATGGCGTGAAGGTGAGTAAGACCTACTCACCTTCAGAAGACTCCTCAAGACCTGGCTCTTCCAGCAGTAGAGCCCCCCCCCCCCCGCCCCCCTCTCAGCGCCTTGAGACCCTCACGGGTAAGTAGCGCGCGTTATAAATTCTTTGATTGATTGATTGATTGTGCTTACGTGCGAACACACAGACAGAAATGCACAGAACTGATACAGCCAGGACAGGGTGGCACACTCTTCCGTTGACATGTGTCCTACTCACAATCTTTGACATATATTTAGAAGGACTATATTTGTCAGTAAAAAATCAATGCCACAGAATACAAATATAAAATACAGGTGTGAGTAAATAGATACCAAGTTTGGAGCACGGATGCGCTAATATACTATTGTATGAGTTGCACTTAATCCTCACTAATGCAGCGTGAATAACAAACAGATTCACTCTTCCAAGATGGCGGCTTCATTGACAAACCAATATGATTCTGCTAATCTTGGTCAGTTGAAACAAGGGTCAAAAGTTAACAGAACGAGGCGTGTATCGTTGAACGCAGAGTTTCTGCGATCAACCACAAACTTAGTTATGAGGACAACCTCTGACAACTGAAGAAATGCTTTCTTTGTTGATTAATAAAAAAGAATCCAAACAAGATTAAAAACACTTTGGGTTGCAACAGAAACTTGAATACACCAATTTGATCAAACTGGAATCACATCTTTATCCGACGAAGCACATATACTACATTGTATTGAGAATAATATCAGGGTACATTGTAAAGTGCACTTGTGCAGTCCCATACATCTAACAGCAATAATAAAAGAGCACTTAGTTGTACCAATTTGATCGTCTAATATTGCCACTTTAAAAAGCAAAAACCCATATAATACATTTTTTTGCGAGTAATCTCATGGAACATTTTAAAATGGATACATGTTTAGCACCAATCACAAAAAATCTTTACTCCAAATGGATGGTAAAAACGTTCTCAAAGGAACTACTACCCAACCCCTAAATTTAAAATACATATACAAAAGTGCCAACATTAAGGTGCAATAGATAAAGTGTACCTGTGCAGAATCTTACAACTACCAGCAGTAGTTAAGGAGCACATATGCAAGACTTACATTTAGCAGCAATAGTTAAAGTGCGATTGAGCAGCGTCTACATCTAACAACATTCTAAACAATTAATTAGAATGGATAATTTCTCCTCATTAGAAAAGGCCCACACAAGCGAATAATTGATTTAGTATTGGGATTATACCCAGTTACTACGGACAAATAAAATCATTTAAAACTTCGGTTTCAGGACCATTCACAATTACTTCAGGAACAATTTTATCGAATTGCAAATTTTTTCTTTAACATTTTTGAGATTGCAACATTGTCCTGTAAAACCAGTCTTTAATATTCTAGGCATGCAACTGATGTCAGGTGTCGCACTCAGAAAGTAGCTTTTTTTCTGCGGTGAGGACGAACTTTACAAACTGTGTTATCAGGCGAGGTGTATTCCCAGAAAGACAAGTTATTATTGCTTGTCGACATGTTCTCACCCCTAATTCGTTAAGGATGGATTTTTCTAGAGCTTTCCTCTCTTCTAACAGCTGAGGGTAATTAGTTACTTAGGGCCCGATTCACAGAACTAACTTAAGACAAAATCCTAAATTTACTACTTTTGGTATTCACAGAAGTTAGGATTTTGTCTTAAGTTTGTCTTAAGACAGACTGAAGACAGACTTAAGACAGACTTAAGTTAGGATTTGTCTTAAGTCTGTCTTAAGTCTGTCTTAAGTTTGGCTTAAGACAAAATCCTAACTTCTGTGAATACCAAAAGTAGTAAGTTTAGGATTTTGTCTTAAGTTAGTTCTGTGAATCTGTCCCAATATGTATGAAAGATTCTTTATAAAAACCACACAACCTGCAGCGGATTGTGAGCCAAATACGTTCCCTAGAAGGGATTCCTTCCTTTGTGGGATATCTCCCAATTCGTAACTACATAAATCTGTCCCTTAAAATGGTTTTGGGTGTGTTGTGAGGTACAATTGTGGTTCTAATTTAGTAAATGAAATAAAAATTGACCAGGAGAGACTCTTTTTGGCAAGCTCATCCTTGTCTAAGTGAATCGATAGGAAGTTAGCTGATCGATTTATTGTCTGTTTAAACACCACTTTGCTCCTGGCTACGTCTTCGAGGGGCGGCAACCTCTGTCCTAATGCTGGTTGGATTGGGTAATTATGAGTGGGCAGAAACCTTCCGGTAGAGTCCAAAATGGCTCGTAACTACCATCTCCTTTAACGCTCTATTGTGCGGGACATTGCACCTAGAAGGTTGGAAATCAGGAGTCTCCACTGGATGACCCTTGGACAGATGCTTGCGCCAAGTAACTAGGAGGCATTTAATTAGCAGTCATCAAACTGGAAATAATGAGACATTGTGATGCCTTCAGCATAAGGAGCAATGATGTCTCAGCTTCTGTCATTCCTGTCTCTGTCTCATGCTACAAATGTGTAATCAAGCCTATCCTCTGTCTCTGATGTAATCTTCCCTGTTAGTCACCCTCTCTAGCAAGGTACTACCTCTCTATAAGTCTCTGTGGTTCAATTTTCTCTCTTTATAGGTCTCTCTGGTACAATACCGCCACTTTACAAGCTGGGGATTATGTGACATTTTTATTACGCGCTTCGGCGTAATACACTTTCAAATACTCTCTAGTGCAATAAAACATTGCGCAAACCGAGTGCTCATGATGCATTAAGTGCAACCACATATCTGAAGTGTCTAAGATCAGTCACTCTGGCAGGCTGAGGAGCTGAAGGCCCATTAGAACCAGTTAAAGGGAAGTAAATACATGCCCGAGAGACCAGACTTTGGACAAGACTGCACGGAATGCCGGTGGCGGAGTGGTCATTGCCCAGAGGTGAAGTATTGCCATTGTCAAGCTAATGACAACATCTTTCCCAAATCCCAGTGGTGTCGAGCAAAACTTCTAAAAAAAACTGAGACGTGATTGGCTCTTGAGATATTAGGATCACAGAGTGTCTTCCACCTGAGCAAAGAGCTTTCTGTTCAGCTGGCCCAGGCAAGCATTTCAATTCGAAATCAAAATGGCTTCCAGGTCTTGTAATCATGTCTTCTAGGTGACCTGAATGATGTATTAAGAAACTCTAACTTAGGTTCCTGAGCCTCCAGAGAGGTGCCAAAGAAAAGCAACATGGCTTCCATGACTGTAGCAATGGAAGTCATTAATTACAACATGGCTCCTATGTAAACTGCGAGATGACTTTCATTTCTTATCATCATGTCTTCAAGGTGGCCCTCAAGATGGCTTCCAGTATCTATAACATGGGTTCCTGGAGCCCCAAAGTGGTACCAAAGAAATAAAACATTACTTTCATGACTGTAACATGCCTTCCAGAAATTACAATATGTCTTCCAGGCGGCCAGCAATATGGCTTCCAGGTCTTGCAATCATGTCTTCCAGGTGACCTGCAAGATGGCTTCCAGGTCTTGCAATTATGTCTTCCAGGCGGCCAGCAATATGGCTTCCAGGTCTTGCAATCATGTCTTCCTGGTGACCTGCAAGATGGCTTCCAGGTCTTGCAGGCGGCCAGCAATTTGGCTTCCAGATCTTGCAATCATGTGTTCCAGGCAGCCAGCAATATGGCTTCCAGGTCTTGCAATCATGTCTTCCTGGTGACCTGCAAGATGGCTTCCATGTCTTGCAATTATGTCTTCCAGGCGGCCAGCAATATGGCTTCCAGGTCTTGCAATCATGTCTTCCTGGTGACCTGCAAGATGGCTTCCAGGTCTTGCAATTATGTCTTCCAGGCGGCTAGCAATATGGCTTCCAGGTCTTGCAATCATGTCTTTCCTGGTCACCTGCAAGATTGCTTCCAGGTCTTGTAAACATGTCTTCCAGGTCACCTGCAAGATGGCTACCAGGTCTTGGCTACCAGGTCTTGCAAACATGTCTTCCAGTTGACCTGCAAGATGGCTTCCAGGTCTTGCAAACATGTCTTCCAGGTGACCTGCAAGATGGATTCCAGCTCTTGCAATCATGTCTTCCAGGTGACCTGCAAGATGTCTTCCAGGTCTTGCAAACATGTCTTCCAGGTGACCCGCAAGATGGCTTCGAGGTCTTGCAATCATATCTTCCAGGTGACCTGCAAGATGGCTTCCAGTTCTTGCAATCATGTCTTCCAGGTGACCTGCAAGATGGCTTCCAGTTCTTGTAATCATGTCTTCCAGGTGACCTGCAGATGGCTTCCAGCTTTTGCAGCCGTGTCTTCTGGGTGGCCTGCAAGATGGCTTCCAGTAATTTCAACATAAGTTCCTAGACCTCCAAAGTGATGCCTAAGAAATGGGAAATGGCATTTATGACTGAAACATGGCTTCCATGACCACAACATGGCTTTAAAAAACTGCAGAATTACTTCTAAAAACTTTCACGTTGCTTCTAGAACCGCATCATAGATTGAAGGAATCACATCTTTGGACCAAGCAACATTGCTACCTGAAACTGCAAAAAGGCTTTCAGGACTGGGAACTAGTCTTTCAGAAACTGCTTGAACTGCAACAAGGCTTCAATGAACTCTAACTGTGTCTCTGACCTGTAAGATGTCTTCAAGGAATGATAGAATGCAGACCCAGGGTTTGCGGCTTGTCTCACAGGAAGTGCCACAAGGCTTCTATGAAGGGCCACCTAGAGAACTGCTTCCAGGTTAGCCGGTCCAAGGAACGCCTCACGCGAGCCTGATGACGAAGATCCCACACAAAGCTCTTGATGTACTACCCTGCAGAATGAACACCCTCTGGTGTAAATCAAAGTACCCTTGCAAGAGGTTCTAGCCCTGGACACAGTCTGGTTCACTTTTAATCTAACAGTGCAAAGCATTACACACTCTTAACATACCTTAGAATCAGTCCTTCTTAAAATATCATTGGACGCGGCTCATTCTGGCTCCTAGCTGCTATTTGAGGCCATGATCCTTGGCCTCAAATATATGTTGCTAAAATAACCCCAATGGATCAATAGGTGTGGTGCACAGCACTATTATTAACCACTGGGTCTTGTCTGGGTAGTCTGACTCAGACTTTCACCCTCTTGAGGTTGATGATATAAGTACCTCTGCAGTGAGTAATATCAACAATTGTGATCAGCACCAAAATAGAGTTTGCAGTATGGCCACATCAACTGTGTATAAAAATCTATTGGGAGTGGATGTGGCCTAATGGCTAGGGCGGTCGATCTAAAATCTGGAGAACTGGGTTCGAGTCTCAGCAAGGACACTCAACATCCTGTGATAATGGGCAAATCACTTAGGGGCAGATTCACAGAACTCATCTGAGATAAAATCCTAATCTTACTAATTTTGATATTCACAGAAGACATTTAGTAGCAGTGAAGTTAGGACTCCTAACTTTACTACTACTAAACTGAGACAAAATCCTAACTTTACAACTTTCGGTATTCACAAAAGGCATTTAGTAGTAGTAAAGTTAGGGGTCCTAACTTTACTACTACTGAATGCCTTCTTTGAATACCAAAAGTAGTAAGTTTAGGATTTTATCTCAGTTTGGTAGTAGTAAAGTTAGGAGTCCAAACTTTACTACTACTAATTGCCCTCTGTAAATACCAAAAGTAGTACGCAACTGGTGCTTGTGTAAAGCGCTCTGATACCTTCGGGTCAAGTTTGTGCTTGATAACACTCCACAAAAAAATGCATGCCGATGTTGATAAAACTATTGCCTGCAGCATTAACTTCACTGGATTTTTTACTTTGTTTTTTGGCTTTATATGGTCTATTTTATCTTTCTATAAAATCTGTTTTTTACAGCTCTGCTTGTCTTCCATTCCTCTGGCCTGGGGGGCCGTACAGCTCCGTTATGGACCCCACATACTTGGGTTACTCATGTGGGTGTAAAACTCAGACTTTGCAGGAGCCTCTCATACAAAGTCTCTGCAGCCCAGAGCCCTAATGTCTTGGACTTCCCTTCCATGAACATGATAGCCTTTGTTTCTAGCTTGTGTTTGCAATGAGACAGCTGATGGAACCAGTCTGGCAGCTTTCTTGACAGACCTGCCCACACCCGGTGCACCCGGTGCACCCAGGAGTGTGTGGTGCCCAGCGGGAACCACCTTGCTAACGTGGCAGAGGAGTCCGGCATCGATAGTAGTGTGGCAACGTTCCCGGATCAAGCCGTGAAGGGCTGCTGGCACTAACTGGGTCTGCCTAGGTCCAAGCATGGAAGGCACAGCTCATCTTCTACCCCTGATGTGGTTGATGCCCGCTTGCTCTCTGCCAGCTGGCAGACAACAACTGCATCAGACTGACGTAGCCACTTCGTGCCACCGCAGGCCGCGACCTGCATAGGGCGTGTTGGGTGGCCGCGAGGCCTGTGGCTCATGCGATGTCAGCTGCACGCTGCTTTAATCTTGACGAGGGCGTAGTTGGATGGAAACCAGGCCATAACTGAGGTTTCTGTGGTTGGCGGTGTGTGACTACTTGTGAGTTGGGGCTTGATTGTGCTTTATTCCCTAGACCCAACAGCCTTCTCTTGGTGGGACTTCACACTGAACAGGTAAAGATGAACTGGACTCTCAAAAAAAAAATTTCTTGGTGTCTCCAAAGCCAGCGGGGACTCAACTACAAGGCACTCAGACCTGACGTTTGGGCTGGCTCAACCACCCTCTATTGGTTGCTCAGAGGCCGGCATGCCAGGAAATCTGCAGTTGCTTCTGCAGTCAGTTTGCTCCTGAATAACCCTGGGCGTAGTTTGCATAGTAGCGCTACGCATAGGTATGCAAAATGCACTTCACAATACACACGCTACGGGTAGCTACGTGAACTTTGTAGTGAGGTAGGGAAATGTTGTTCGCACTGATTGCACAGTGCCGGATGCTTGTCCGCACTGTGCAATCATTTCCTCTTGCACAGTGCAAGCGGTCGTTTTCTGCCGCTCGAGAAGATTTGTACTCGATCGGCAGCTTTCTCAACGCGGACTGGTAGTTTCACATCGCGAGCGGTCACAGCATATGCGGTCACGAGCATACTGAAGAACTGAAATCTTCATTCTCAGGGGTCTCACTAATACAAAAGAACTTGGCACAGAAGCTGTAATATTAAAAGACATCTTTATTAAATTTAATAAGTGAGGCCACGTCACACAGAAGCTGTAGCAACTGAATGAGGTAGTCTAAAGAATACAGAACACAGAGGTATTTTATATGCTTAGGATTTACAAACTCAGCATGAAAGAAAGGGGCAGTCCTAGCTTCTGCAAGCATACAAAATACCTAATATGGACATACAAGATCTGCAAAATATTAGCCAATAGAAATACATCATGTAACCAGAATGTCCCCCTTACGTCGTGTTTCTGCCCAACCCATAAGTCAATCAATTACAGCACTTATAGGTCAATCAGTGATGGCAGAACATGTCTGTATGCAGTTAGGCCAGCTAGTGTCTGAGATTGCTTTCAAAGCAAGGGCAGAGGGGGGTTTTCTACACGTTGCAGTCCAAAGGGCAGAAACACTTCATGAATAGAGCAGTCTGTGTAAAGGCAACACAAATTGATAACAAATGTAAGATGGAGTCAAAATTAAAGAACCTCAATACGCGACCACTCGCATTGAGAAACCTTGTCCTCCGAGCGTTGAGAATCTTGCCGGGAGGTTTATTTTCCACGCTCGCGATCGGCAACTTGATGTTGCTGACCCCGAACGAAGAAAAAGTCTCGCTGGGATGTTCATTTAGCTCGCTCGCGGTCACCAACTTGACTTTGAGAACTGCGAGCAAGCAAAAAATGCCCGCTACACTACGTGTTTTTGCACTGTGCTACGTGCAATTCGCATAGTGCGTAGTAGCGCAAACTACGCAAGCTCCGCGAGCGTAGCGTAGTCGTACGCTCAAGGGTACTCCTGAACACAGAAGGTAAAAGTTTAGGGAGGACAATACAAAAAAGCTGGATTACATGACATCAGAGAGCAAGTTTACCTGATTCAGAAATGCATCTTTATAGTGAGATAAGAGTGTCTGCATCAAATGCTAAACATTTACAGTTTCAGACCACAGAGCTTAGCCAACCAATGAGATCAAGGCATGCAGGTGATTGCATAAGGATCACGCATCATTGCCAGCAGTGATCGTAGCCGATGTATGGAAGACCACATACAACGCTCTGACCCATGAAAGGCAGAGGGTCACGTGGTACCTGCATTCCTAGGTGCCCATCACACCCCGGCAGTCATTTCCTTCTTGGTCTTGAGAAGCATCCTAGGAAGGGGAAACATGATGTCATATCTGGAACTTTCCATTGTCATGCAAAGAGTCAGTCAACGCATGGTATCTTCCAAACTCCAACCCTCTTGCTATAAGCCCTTAAGAATGTAATATATAGGCACAGCTACTCTTGTGCCGCTCTAGAAGGCCTCCACTGTGGTGGAGCATTCTGAGATGTAGTGGAGACCTAATGGAGTGGCCAAGGGGATGCTGGTAGGTACAGGTTGCAGGCACTGATCAGGCCACCAATGGGAGCAAAGGCGGATATCTTGCTTTGTTCCTGGGTTGGCGGTCATGGAGAGACGCTTCTTGCTTGTGCGGTTCTGAGGTCACTATGGGGTTAGCGTCAAGGAGGCACGCTTCTTCCTTGTGTGTTCTGAGGGTCACCATGGGGTTAGCGTCAAGGTGAGACGCTTCTTCCTTGCGTGTTCTGAGGGTCACCATGGGGTTAGCGTCAAGGAGAGACGCTTCTTGCTTGTGCGGTTCTGAGGTCACCATGGGGTTGGTGTCAAGGAGAGATGCTTCTTGTTTGTGCGTTTCTGAGGTCACCATGGGGTTGGCGTCAAGGAGAGACGCTTCTTGCTGGTGTGGTTCCGAGGTTCACCATGGGGTTAGCGTCAAGGAGAGACAATTCTTACTTGTGTGGGTCTTAGGGCTTGCATGATGAACTCCTTTGGCCACACCCACCATCTTGTGGTGAGTGTGGAATTTACTTGTAATATTCAGTGCTTGGGCTTTTAAAGCCCACACAGTCTTGAGGGCCGCACTATTTGTCAACTTGATCAGCACAAAAGCAGCCTGTGACATGCAGCCTTGGGTCTTCAGCGAAGATCCGCCTCCTTGGACTCAGGATAGGTCTGGACCTTACGTCTCTGTTGAGGCCTTGGTTTAGAGTGTTACTGACGGATTTTCCATCTGCCATTGTAGCAGGTGTAATTCCTGTAACACGCTAGTTTCTAGTTTCCCCATCTAGCATTCTCTGCCATGGGCGGTGGATATTTCACCACCTGCTGGCTGTTACTGCCACTGGAGAATCTACTTTAGGGTGGGTGGGGGACTTTTTCTGCTGGAAAACAGATGGTGGAATTTCCGCCCATGACTGTGGACACTGAAAATCCACCCCAAATATTGTCAGTGCCTCATATCTTGTCTTCCTAACCTGCAGAGTGTGTGTCCCAGAATGTTATGCACACCACCCTTACCTTCTACTCTTTCCATGGCAGTCCATTACCAGGGTAACCCCACCTTTAGAGGTGTGGGTTCAGTCTCTCTTTAGTCGACAGATGATCCCCCATCATATGTAGGGGTTACTGGCGGACCCTGCCTACCCGATGGTCGAGCCGGAGGAGTCTCCCCTAGTGGGACATTCTCCATCTTTGGTCCTCCAAATAGGGCACATAGACCGCCAGAGGAGCCGATGGAACACTTGCTGTATGTTGGTGGACTATCCACTACAACCCTCTTATATATCAAGCCACGATCTCCTTAGCGTCCCAATTCTGCCGCAAGACGTGCTTGCTCCCTGTGGTCCTTCCCTCGTCCTGTTTAGTTGTGCTAGTTATAATTTAATTTCTATGGTGTCCTCGTGCCTCATTTAATGGCCACTTGTAAGATTAAGGTCCCCTGGGGGCAGAGCATGCATAAACTTACATATGTGAACCTCATCTTCGGCCCCTACATGTATGACCAAGCTCTTTAATATGGCACACACTTAACAAAGTGACTTACATGTTATAGACAGGATGCACTGCCCTGGTTTGCTCCGCAGCGCAGTTTTAACCAGGAGCACTGAACGCAGAACGTGTCAGTGCTTCCTATTACAGGTGTTATGCTTCCTTCAGCATGACCGTGAACCCACGTCTGCCGTGGGTGCAGGGCATTAATGAAAGTCAGATCTTCTGTTTGAAGCAGCTAATCTGGCTTTCACTGCGCAGGCGGCAACCCAGCCTACCTTAGAAAGGGGAGCAGGACTCCCACTGTAGGTGTTTGAGTTACTTAACTCCCCTGCAGAGGGATTTTTGAGGGGTCCAAAAAAAATCCCTTTCAACCCCTTCCAAGGATTATCTCTACGTAAAATCAAAAGGTCTTGGCTAACACCAGACATCATGAAGATTCTCAGTCCATTTGGTGCCGCAATAGGGTTTGTTTTGTAAATAAGTTAGGTAGGTAGCAGGACACGTCTTCAGGTTATTAAGATAGGTTTATTAAGATAAGATAGGATAAGACAGCAGAGCAGTAAACCTCACAGCTGACCAGACCATGATCTGCCAAGGCTGGAATCTTCACATCACAGATAGAACACTCTTAGGTACTATGGGAGGTTGGGAAGATAGAAACACTAAGAAAGGACTACAGACACCAAGTAGCCACATTGAAGTAAGTATAAATATACAACAGTTTGTATGGCGCTCTCAGAGTCAGTTATGTGATGGGCGATAGCTGAAGATAGGAGGTCCCTATTATTCAATGCAGATATCTGGCAAAACATTCATATGGGCTGGATAAACCAGCGGAATCTGCCCAAGATGGCGGAAAGGATCCCAGAGGCCATCACAAGTCAGAGGGATCTTGGTACAGCGGTGCAGTGTTTCTGAATATATGTGCCACCGGGTATTGGGATGGACAGCACAATAGCCAAGGGGATGAAAGGCCAGCGGTCAAGACCAAATATATTAGTTGTTGGGAAAGGTTTGCAGCAATTTCTCCCCAACACTCGCTCCAGTGAAACTCCGTGCTATGATTTGGTGCACAGTCAGAGACTAAGCATCTCAGACTATAGGAGAAAGTGAGCAGCTGCAATTTGCAACCCTATTCCCCTATGGCACTCAGGTGATGTATGGATTTTACTGCAGTATTTTGACTGCACGATCTCTGACAATAATAGCAATTTAAGAAACACCAAAAGTTCAGGATATTGATTGGTAGTCACAAAAACAATGCCCAGCCTCCATGCTGCGTTACCTGCGGAGAGTCGCTCAGTGCAGTACTCACAGATAACTGCGTCAAGATTCACCGATACACAACCCTACTTGAAAATCCACCCTCCTACAGACATGCAACGCTTCAAACACTGCGTGTAGATCATCCAGATATGGGGTCTGGTTCCTACCTGACGCTCAACCCAACCAAGAAATAATGTATTATATTTGCCTAGATTAAAACAAACAAAAAACAGTACAAACCTGGCTCAAGGACATGAACCTTCCTGACTTTGAACCTCAGCTTTTACAAAATGCAAAGACACATACATTTTCCATGGACACCAACCTACCCTTGAAGGAATGCACTGCCAAAAAACAAAGATAGTCTGGTACCAGCTCTCTCTTCTGAAGAAAGTGAAAATGATTCTTCCAGGAAGGACTCCAGAACAACTGTTCAAGCCTTCGTAAGCTTGCCTGTGGATTGTGGTAACTCCATGACCTCCCAGACTCCACATATGCATACCTTAAAGGTATCCTACTAGCCAAAACACACATTTTATCCAGAGTCTGAGGAAATATGATCATATATCCCTATCCCGATTGGCCTCCATTGATGCCGCTTGCCAGCCTGCACCATTTTTAAAACCAGTTGCATCAGGTTTGTGCACCAGAAATACCACATAATACGCACACAAATCACCGGTTGTGGTAGAAGGAAAGTCTGTGAACCTGTAGGCTCTTGTGCTGGGGCAGCAATGGACTGTCACAACAATGAGGAGACGAAGCATTGTGCACCAGCCAGGGTGAGCCAGGAAAGGACTAGAAAGATTGATGGCTGGCGGGAGACTGAAGACCACCAGGAGGATCACTGAAGGGACACGACAAGACAAACAAAGCAGCTCCACAAGCCCTGTTCACTAGCACTTCAGAAGGAGCAATGTTTCTAGGCGCTAGAAAGTGTTCTGCTTATAGACAAGGATGTGCTTCAGGGTTGCCCTGGAAGTCTCCGAAGTGTCTACCGTATACTCTGCAACTTACCTTCGCAAGCCGGTCCTCCACCCTCAGAAGATCGTGGCTGAGGCTCGGTGTGTTCTCCAGGCACCCGTGTATCATTGATCAGTACAGTTTTACCAAAAGGGCTCTGAGCAGACACCTCAAGGAGCTACAAGCTTGATTCGAGACAGTCCGGAGGAGACATATGAACATGAGCTAAATTCTGAGGTGGAGAACGAATGTTAATAACTAAGAGAATAATGGAACATGTGCGTTGAACTTGTGTCTCTGGACCTGCCTGGAAATCATCCTCTCTATGGAGATGGCCGATGTAGCTCGCCCTGTGAGTAGGCAAGATTTGGGAGCTGTGTGCTATGCAAATGGCAGAGATTTAGGCAAACGTTTGTTTCCGGTTAACAGCAGCAGCAGTGGTACAAGGGCACGGGTTGCATCGTCCCTGTATGAGGGATCTTCACGGAAGCCCCCAGCACCGGCCTTGGGTTCTGCCGGATCTCCACGCTGCCTGGAAACCACTTCAGGACCTGGTACCTGTCAACAGTAGTGTGGACACTGACTCATGGCTATCAAACCATAGGGTTCAGCCACTACTGGAATAGATTTTAAAATAACATTCCAAGAAGGTCATGTGCTAAAGGGATCCCCCTAAACGTTTATGACCCACTCATGTCTCCACTCCAAGCCCATGAGTTGGGAAGGACTATAAGAGTTGTTTTTGGTGCAAGGGTATGTTAAAAATCATGGTCCCTCTGAGCCAGGACCTTGTTGGTTTTGGGATAACAGCCCTTTAGCCTCACAAAGGGTGAACTACATACCTAGTGATCCAGGCATCGGCCATCACGCTGCATTGTGTGCGGACGTGTGCATGGGACAGACATCCTCTCTTATGCAAACCCATGCTTAGAAACATGAAAAGCTTTGTTGCAGTATTCAGATATGAAAAACAATCTTTCAGGGGCACTGTCTATTGAATATATGATGATTCTCGCCAAATTTACCAAGCTGGAGATTTGCTAAGATGTTACGCTGTGTTTGTATCACAGAAGTGATGCAAACTGGTGCAAAATCTTTCTTTTCTGATTTACTTTTTATGGATAAACTTGTTTAGCGCTGGGAATAACATAAAAGTAACGCAGAGCAGCGCATAGCGCGGTTATGCATTACTTGGCGCCAAGGGGGTGTACCAAGGGTTGCAAATGGGTGGTCCCATGCAACCACCCAAGGTTTCTGATGCTAAACCTAATTTACTAAATAAAGTAGACAGGATTTAGCATCAGAAAACGGCACCCTTTTGAAGTAGGCGCAGGAAGGAGAAATGATTTCATTTCTCCTTCCTTGTCTGACTTTGAATGTGTGCAGAACTTTACAGCACACAGCTAAAGAGGGAAATGTTTAAATCAGTCTATGCATAGTATTTTGTACTGGAAGGGTATCCTTCTGGTACAAAACCTATGCCAGACTCACGGAGACCCCCTTGCACCATGGCACAAAGGTTTCTCCGTGGCACACGGCAGCTGATTTCAGCCCCCACGCTAGGGTAAGGGAAAGAGAGTGCCATCATTCAGTAAATTGGGCGCTCTCCCCTCTCTTCTTTTCACGCAGCGCAGCATTTGCGGCTGCTGCACTGCGTAAGAAAGTGGTAAATCTGCCCCCTTGTGTACAAGCAAACAGGTTTTTGGATGTTAAATTAGAAAACCTGCAGAAAATGTACTTCAGTTTCCCCCTAAAATGTTGACAAGGTCTGATGCATTTATCTTTTTTTCAGCTTGTTGGTGCATTGTCATGAAGAGAGGAAGGTGCTAATGGTTGGAGGTCAGAATACCAGGCTAAAAAATAGTGTTCTAAAAACCAATTGTATCTACAATATCAACTAAAAGAATATTATGAAGGTAAAGTCTATATAGATAAGTATCGGTTTACTATTCTTAAATCCACATCGACCTGCCTTGAGGAAATACATTTCTTATCAAGCTTCATAAATATAGAATAAAGTACACTAAATCTATGCTGACCTACATATACACCTTCACAATACTTTTATATTTAATACTGTGGCTGTGATATTTTTGTAGTTCAAGATTTAAAGCTCTATATTTTTGCAGGTCACCTGATTGCACTATTGGAAACCAATCCAAGGTCAATTATCTCTTACTTTTCTAGTGATTTCTTTTTTCAGCTCAGGCAGAGTGTTGTTCTTTTGCTGATGATGTTGGTTTGAATGTATATTTCTAGATAACCAGTGGGTGTCAAACTGTTTCTATGCCACATAGCAGAATGTTGTGAACTTGCAGGGAAGGCCACAATATCTTCGGTGAGAAAGCACAGATGCAACAGAGTTAAAAATATACGAATATTTGAGGCCTGAAAACTGAAGAACTATCTTCCATGTTTTACAAGGAGATAAACTGCGCCCTGCGCTGCTTTCCTTCCCATAAAAGGACTCGGGCTCACATGACTTAGGATGCTTACATCTGAAACTAATGGCTACAATGGTGTCTGTTGTGAGAAGCAAGGGAGCCTTTCATCAATAAACCCCCCAGAGACTCGATACCTCCAGGAGCAGTGTTTACACTCATTAGGACTGTGTGCACCTGTGGCCAGTCAGTGTATTATCACTTTCACGATCAGAGAGGGGCTGGAGCTTTGAAGAAGCAAGGCATTTCCATCGAGCTGAGACAAGAAAAGCATTATTACATGGTGCACAAGTGCATGTGCTTCATGCCTGTATTTATTACATGGTGCACAGGTGCATGGTTTTCATGCCTGCATTTATTACATGGTACACAAGTGCATGTTTTTCATGTCTGTATTTATTATATGGTGTATGTTTTTCATGCCTGTATTTATTACATGGTGCACAGGTGCATGTTTTTCATGCCTGCATTTATTACATGGTGCACAAGTGCATGTTTTTCTTGCCTGCATTTATTACATGGTGCACAAGTGTATGTTTTTCACGCCTGTATTTATTACATGGTGCACAAGTGCATGTTTTTCACGCCTGTATTTATTACATGGTGCACAGGTTTATGTTTTTCATGCCTGTATTTATTACATGGTGCATGTTTTTCCTGCCTGTTTTTATTACATGGTGCACAAGTGCATGTTTTTCATGCCTGCATTTATTACATGATGCACAAGTGCATGTTTTTCTTGCCTGCATTTATTACATGGTGCACAAGTGTATGTTTTTCACGCCTGTATTTATTACATGGTGCATAAGTTTATGTTTTTCATGCCTGTATTTATTACATGGTGCACAAGTTTATATTTTTCATGTATGTTTTTATTACATGGTGCACAAGCGCATGTTTTTCATGCCTGTATTTATTACATGGTGCACAAGTGCATGTTTTTCACACCTGCATTTATTACATGGTGCACAAGTGCATGTTTTTCATGCCTGTTTTTATTACATGGTGCACATGTTCATGTTTTTCATGCCTGTATTTATTACATGGTGCACATGTTCATGTTTTTCATGCCTGTATTTATTACATGGTGCACAAGTGCATGCTTTTCATGCCTGTATTTATTACATGGTGCACATGTTCATGCTTTTCATGCCTGTATTTATTACATGGTGCACATGTTCATGTTTTTCATGCCGGTATTTATTACATGGTGCACATGTTCATGTTTTTCATGCCTGTTTTTATTACATGGTGCACAAGTGCATGCTTTTCATGCCTGTATTTATTACATTGTGCACAAGTGCATGCTTTTCATGCCTGTATTTATTACATGGTGCACATGTTCATGCTTTTCATGCCTGTATTTATTACATGGTGCACATGTTCATGTTTTTCATGCCTGTATTTATTACATGGTGCACATGTTCATGTTTTTCATGCCTGTATTTATTACATGGTGCACATGTTCATGTTTTTCATGCCTGTTTTTATTACATGGTGCACAAGTGCATGCTTTTCATGCCTGTATTTATTACATGGTGCACAAGTGCATGCTTTTCATGCCTGTATTTATTACATGGTGCACATGTTCATGTTTTTCATGCCTGTATTTATTACATGGTGCACATGTTCATGTTTTTCATGCCTGTATTTATTACATGGTGCACATGTTCATGTTTTTCATGCCTGTTTTTATTACATGGTGCACAAGTGCATGCTCTTCATGCCTGTATTTATTACATGGTGCACATGATCATGTTTTTCATGCCTGTATTTATTACATGGTGCACAAGTGCATGCTTTTCATGCCTGTATTTATTACATGGTGCACATGTTCATGTTTTTCATGCCTGTATTTATTACATGGTGCACATGTTCATGTTTTTCATGCCTGTATTTATTACATGGTGCACATGTTCATGTTTTTCATGCCTGTTTTTATTACATGGTGCACAAGTGCATGCTTTTCATGCCTGTCTTTCGTTTCTGGTAGTACGTTTGCTTTGTGGGATGTTTACATGTTGACGTCAACAGCTGATGCCGCTCGTGGAGTGGTTATTGAGGGAATTTCCTAGCTTGGCGCTTGAATGTAGCGCTGCACAGAAGTTGCCTGGTTCTTCAGTGGGTTGGATTAGAGACACGTTCAACTAGTGTCTGCTTCGGTGTCACCTTTCAGCGTCCTTTTATTCGGATCGTCTCTAACTCTCAGAGAATTCTCTATGACTGCAGTCACTCTCTGCTTTTTCCCCTGTCTCATTTCATTTATGGGCTTAAAAGTTGATACAAATGTGCTTCTTTACCAGACCCAGAGGGTGTGAGGTGGGGAGTAAAGCACCTCAGCGAACCATGGCTGAGTGCCAGAATGGCAGATATCACCCATGGGCGTCCAGGGCCAAATATCTGCCTTGGATGCTTGTTGGACTTTCCGTGAAACTGGTCCTAGGAAGCTTGTTTCCAGTCCAGTGAGGACCTGGCTTGGCAGATCGGGCTGGACTGTTCCTATCAGGCACAGGGCCAAGACTGATTTGCATATGGCCAGGTCTGAACTGGGGGAGCGAAGTGAGCTAAAGAACGGGGTCTGGAAAGTTTCAGCCCTCCTTATTGGCGTTGGACTTTCCTAACCTTTAAAAGTCTTGTTATGCTGATGCAATAGAGGTTCTTTCTGACCACTAAGTAACATCACTTTTTTTGATGAGATTGTAAATTTGTGAGGCTTTTATATAAACTCTGATAAAATATGTTTATCTCTGCTACCCGAGTACAAGGCACTTTGATCACAGTTACCTAAGCCTCCAACTGGAATGATTACCATAATATCATCGATTGATATGAAATGGGCCAGAGGAAAACAACGAGGTGACCGTAATGCGTAAATGATCGCTCTCTCAGCTCCGTATATATTCGTTGGATATCAAAGGTATAAGAAATGATGGTGGTAGTCAACCAACGTACACTTGGAATGTTCACAATAGGTTGAAGAAAAAATTGTAGGAAAAGAGGTCACCTGGAAAAAAAGTTGTGCTCAATAAAATGTTTAATAAATAACGTATTTTCATTTACTTTCAATTCCTTTCAAGTAAATGTTGCGATTAAAAAAAAGGTCTTGCATCTTTTAATCCTACCTGTGTCTGAGCAAGCCTCAATTGCGAGTTTTTCGTTAATTACAATTTCTCCTCTGAATATGTGGTAAAACGTGCAAATTGTGGTGCTTAAAACACCATACTCTGCATGTCCCATTATATATGTGGCAATTTTCACTCAGTAAATGTCCCCAGTTATGACCTAACAAAATATAGTGAGTGAAAAATCTGGATTTTTAGGAGGCACTCATAGTGGAGGCCTTAATCCTTCTTTGAGATATTTTGTTCTTTTCAATGTTTTCACTTTCAATATTTTTTTTGGGTGGGGGCAGGAAGGTAGCCCCTAACTTTTAAAGATGCAGGTACTTCTATAGATCACGGTTGAATGTGCGGAGAGGGGGGGCAAGCCTGGACTGAATGGAAGAATATTATGTATTTTCCACAAATTTCCTGAGGAGGAACCCTGGAGAGTACTCTTTTCCCTAAGTCAAGCAAAGTAGACATTGGCTGATTTACAGTCTGTCTTTGCTTTCAATTTTGATTTTTGGTGAGGAGTATGCCGGAGAACTTGGGTGAATGAGGAAGATTGTTTTATATCTTAAAGTAGATTGAAAGGGAACCTATGAAGTGGTTTAAGAACAGGTAAGAATTGATCACAACTTCTAGTACTTGTGGGACGCTTGAAAATTTACGGTAGGATCACTC
The DNA here is from genome assembly GCF_964261635.1 of Lissotriton helveticus. NCBI lineage: Eukaryota > Metazoa > Chordata > Amphibia > Caudata > Salamandridae > Lissotriton > Lissotriton helveticus. The sequence goes on from NC_136072.1 coordinate 25,152,515, forward strand.
GGAGATGTGCGAAACGTATTCTAGGCAGATCCGTAAGTAGTGCATTTCCGTAAGTGACTCAACATCTCTTCTATTTAATTCATTCTTTAAGACATGTAATCTTCATCTGACTTCAGTTTCCATGTATGTTATGTAAGAAGGTCATGACTTTCACAAAATGTAGGTCCAGAGTCCCCTATGAGTAAGATGAACATTCACTGCGGGCGAAAGAGTGATTAAAGGAAACAAAAGCTGGCATCGCCGAGAGCAGGCAGGTGAAAACCAGGATTGCTCCATTCAGCCGTAAGACAGAATGGTATCGAGGTAAGAAAAGTGCCAACCACACCCCCACGGTAGGCGACTAGAGATAGGCTGAAGAGATGCACGCTCCCGCCCATTGGCATCACTCTGAAGAAGATGGTGCCAACAAAGTGTTGCAACAACACACTTGTGCCAGCCTGCTTTGTCATTCTCCCTTGTTAGAAGAATACCTTCTGCTTTTAAATCTGTGTATACCTTGTCAACTCGGAATGTGGAGTTAGAGTCGCTGCGTTGTCAGTGCTAGCAACGACTGTTGTTCAAACACAGCCGTAGAAAGGGCAGGGTTGCCACCTGTCTAGTTTTAGACCTGCTGATCCAGTTTTAATAAACTCCCTGCCAGCTTCCTGATGCTTTATTAGCACAAGCGCCGCCTTTTCGCTCCCCTTGTTCTCATAGGCCTTGAGATTTAGGGGAATTCCAGAATCACCTCCATTCGTTGCGTCCGTATTCTGTCCAACGCCTTTAAGTTTAGATGGATGTCCATGGCGAGGACGATCCATCATCGCTTGTCATGTCAGATATTCTTATAGAGCGCACTTATCACCAGAAGGTCTCAAGTCGCTTAGACGCACAACATTGACTATTGGACTGCAACCTGTACTTCTCTGCCATCTTAACCCCTTCGGCGCTCATGACAAGCTCAGCTCGTCATGAGCGTAACGTGCCCTACGCTGATGACGAGCTGAGCTCGTCATGTAACGCGGGTTTTTTAAAATCGCAGCGCGCAGCGGGAAAACCGCTAGCGCGCATGCGGTTAAAGTCAAAGAGTCTTGTAAAGCGCACAAATCACCGTTAGGTCTCAGGGCGTTTGTTATGTTATGTTATGTTAATTGAATTTTTGAGCGCACAGCTGCGCCAGCAAAGCGGCGTCCCGGCGCTATATCTGAGAAAGGTAACATAACTAACAACACAGAAAAAGTAGGGAGTAATTAATAATACAAAGGAAAAAAATAAGTTTTAACAGCTTTCCTGAAGGACAAAAGGTCTTCTAAAGAACGAATGTAGAGGGGGAGTGCGTTCCACAGTTTGGAGGCCAGAACCGTAAACGATCGGCCACCCAGTCTACATTTTTGGAAACGAGGAACAAGTGCCAAATTTTGGCCGGCAGAACGAAGGCTGCGCGAAGGGGTGTATGAAGTCAGAAGGTGCTGGAGGATGGTGGGAGTGTCAGTTTTAAGAATTTTAAACGCAAAGCAAAGGGTTTTAAACTCTATGCGTCTAATTACAGGCAGCCAATGCAATTTGAAGATTGTACTACGGGCTGAGCAGAAGCGCGGCAAGCCCACTAGGGCCCTGGCTGCCGCATTCTGAACCCGTTGGAGTCGCAGGACTTCCGCCTGGTTGGCGCCCACAAACAGTGAGCTCGCGTAATCGAGCCTCGATAATACGCTAGCTTGTATCACCATCTGGCGGGTGGGGGCATCAAAAAATTTGAGGATAGGCCTCAAACCGCGCAGAATGCCAAAGCACATGGATGCCACCTTCTTGGTATGGAACGAGAAGGTCAGTTTGGAATCCAACCAGACGCCAAGATTTTTGTTTGCAGACAACGACGACATACCTAGGATCCTTCTCGTATCATTTAGGGAAACAGCCATGTTTTTAGTTCTCTGTGAAAGTGCAGGTTATCTGGAATAGACGAGATGTATGACGGAAGGTTATTCCAGAAATGGGGGCGAGGTAAGAAAAGAAACAGCCTCCATTTCGCACAGTGCGGATCCGCAACGGAATTAGGAGACGTTTAGAGCTGGATCTGTCGATCATAGCCCCAGGCACTGTGTTTGATAGGACCTGGTCAATGCAGGCAACGGTTGTCCACGAAGCTTGACACACCTTGAACCATCCTTACTTGGTAAACGGTCAGGTCTTCTGGCCTTTACGCCAGTGCTCAATGAGTTTGGCACGCTCAACGAAAATGGTTTACCCTCCCAGACCAATCAGTCACCACTGTACTACCCAAGATTTGGGAATGACCAACAGACAGAAAACAGACAGCCACTTCCAGCCTTCTCCACTTCAACACTTTATACTTCTTATTTCCTTCCTGTAAACATTTCTCTTCTCTGCTGCTCTATCATGGTTACTTTGTACTCTAGCTTTAACCGAGTGATAATTGTCCTGAGCGGTTATGGTGGCGCCATTATATGGGGTCTAATGTACTTATTTTATTTATCAACAGCGTTTACTTAGCACATTAGAGTCTTGCAACTGGCTACAAGAACAGAAAATATGCAAATGCCCTCTGACAGAACCAAGGTGTTAGGACTTTGTTATTTTTATTTTGGGAAGCCAGAGTTTCTGGATGACCCTTATAATCTATAGAGAGGACGAAAAATCATCAAAATTTGTTTTGCTAAGAGGGGATTTTAATAGGTTTTCAGGGGGTCATTTACAGTAAAAACAAATTGTCCCGGAGCCGCGAAGCCGATGAACTGACCTTGGTTGTCAACATTCAATGGAAGTCACAGTGAAAAGGTACAAAAATTGATGGACCGATGCTGAGTTAATGTCCGGCAAGGTGATTATTTGAGGGTGCATCCTAGTACATCATTATTTTTCCCAAGCAGTAAAAAATCTTGGAATAAAACTGGATCCAGCATTATCTATGAAGGACCATGGGGCAGTTACGTCTAGCTCCTGCTACTACAGTCTACGCCTCCTACGTAGGATACTTCCCTATCTGTCGGCCGACCACCGGAGAACCTTGGTTCAAGCCATGGTGATGAGTCGCCTAGATTATGGTAACGCACTGTTGGCGGAAGTAGGAGAGGTATTGCTTGCTGAATTGCAGGTAATTCAAAATACCGTGGCTAGGATGATTTTAAACTGCCCCCCAGGCTCTCCCTCCGCTCCTTTGCTGAGACAGCTACACTTTAGAAATTCATCTAACATAACATAACACCAGGCACCATCTGATTATACTGAGCCATATGCAAATCAGTCTGTATTATTCTCCAACAGGACCAGCCGATCCCAGACTGACAGCCGAGTTCCTCTATGAACCAGAAGACAAGCAGCCCAAGATTGGGGTTGGCCTATTTGGGCCGCTTCGTTTAGGTGTAGCTCAATTCTAGTGTCCCACTGAGCGCCGAACCCATGTCTGGGCACAGCCATTGCACTTAGGCTGCCTGGCAGTTTGGGTTGGACTGTTCCTATTGGAGAAGGATGAAGACTGGTTTGCATAAGGCGGGCCTCTGTCTAGAAAAGCACAGTAGGTGGAAAAAAATGATCTGGAATGTGGCTCTAAGCGATCACCTGAGGCTTCAATTAAATCAAGCATTGCTTCTGTCACATTGTTCTTTTTGCAGTAGACGCCTTAAGTGTGACAGATAAGTCCAGATGTGGGACCGGTGCTCAATGTGCCATCGGATTCAAGGTATACCTTCCTGACGAGATCTAATTAGGTTGAACCAGGTTTGAGTGAGTTTGTTCCAATCTAAGGAAGATCTGGCACAGCATTTAGGGCTGGACTATTTCTTTTGGAACAGAACCAAGACTGACCTGCTTAAGGTGGGTCTGTGTCTAGAACGGCACAGTGGGTGAAAGACGGTGGTCTGGAATCCTGAGTGACTGCTAGTGACTGACATTATTCAAGCATTCCTTTCTGTACCTTGTTGTTTTTTTTTTTAAACAATCAAAGGGCACCCTATTGGTACACCATACAACATTGGAAGGGGATCAAGGTTATTGGTGCGGTTCCTTGTATCCCGCGAGGACCCAGCTGCCCCGAGACCTCTGTGCTGGGCAGTCCTCCGAGAATGCATACCCATCAAGAGAGTGCCCCTCCTGTCCGTCTGTGCACTCACCTCCTGAAGGACATGCTTCCAGGGTGAGTGCCCACCAGATTGTCCACAAAGTGACAGGTGCCTCCTGGGATGCAAGGATTGGTGGGGAAGAAGCAGGACGTGAGGTGCTTGGAGCAAGGAAGACTTCAGATGGACACCTTCAGGCTCGGGCCGACCTCTGGATGAGGAAGTACCTGAGACAGGGTTGGTGTTGGCTCCCAGAGCAGATGAGACAGCTTCTTCAAACACCTCTCTAGGCCGACCAGTGGTTGATAAGTGAGTCATCCTCTGTGTTATTGTTTGTCCATCTCTTTGCTAGGCCCAGCGCAATGCAAATTATGTCTGCATAACATGTGTAATTCATGTTACGCTTGTTACATGAAAATCTGACAATACACCTGGGCACATGAGCATGGGAACAATGGAAAAAAACATTATATCAGAGGCTTTTATTTTTTTGGCAATTGTGTTTTTCCCTATTTTTTTTTTTTAGCATGAAATACACCGTCATGTCAAAAATTGGCACGTGGCTGCATTTGATTGTAAAATATATCTCTTAATGATAGATTTACTTTTCACATAATTATGTATAATTTTGTGTAATCGCATGAAAGCTAATTACGAGAACCCTTGTAGAAGCAGTTGGGTGTCCCGAAAGAAGCATACATAAAGCAACCATTGTACAGCTCACTTTTTCTGCTCCTGCACCAGCACAGACAACTGTGTTCCCTGCCTAATTGCCGTGGTGGTAGGTAATTTGAGCAGGTGGGGGTGGTGGCTCACACATGCACACATACATACTCATTCTCACCCATCCAAATGCACACTCACTCACACTCATACATTTACAGGCGCCCACACATACATCCACCATTCACAAGCACACACACCCATTCACAGCATGCATGCACCAATACACCTACATTCATATATACACAGACACATGCACTAAAAATTAAAAAATAAACTTACTGAGCTGCAGTGGTGATCTCAGGTGGCGGGAGCAAAGCCTACAAGCTTCCTGGAAGAGTGTGACTGCAGCCTCCTCTCATTGGCTGTTGGGTCAACCAGAGAGAGGATGCAGCAGTCTCTTACTCGTCTCAGAGTGTGATGGTGTCAGTGAGAGTTCTTGACCCCAGCCCACTCTGTGACCAGGTGTCACTGACTGGGCCTCTGCCCTGAAGAGCTCTGGTCCGAGTTTACCTATCGCGCACCACCCGATCATGAGGAGGGGGAACTCGGCGTGCTTTGCTGGGTAGATCACACCTAGAGGCTGTGAAATCCTCAGTCTGGCAAAGTTCACCTCAGGGAGCCAGGCATCTGTACATTTATCCAATTCCATGCACATGTACTGCCTGACCTCTGCTCAGCCTGAACAACACTCTTCAGGCCCGATTCACAGAACTAACTTAAGACAAAATCCGAACTTAAGTCTGTCTTAAGTCTGTCTTAAGTCTGTCAAGACAAAATCCTAACTTCTGTGAATACCAAAAGTAGTAAGTTTAGGATTTTGTCTTAAGTTAGTTCTGAGAATCGGGCCCACGATGTCTGCAAAACTGGTGGCTAGGCGGGCCCCCTCAGCCCTTTAGGATGGGCCGTGTCTACCTAATTGGCAAATTTGCTAGGCCACATCACAGTCCAATGGCATTCACAACTCCATCACTCACACCTCACTGGTTACCTATCGCACCCTAAAACGCTTATCAAGTCGAATGTTAGAATTGAAAAACTCACTGATGTCCAGCAGCCCTGGCTTTGGGTATTTAAAAAGCAAAACAAAATCCGATCCGCAACTGCCAGGGTGTTGCAGAGTCATCAGAGTCTACCTCCATAACATGCAAGATGCCAAAGGGATGCAATGCTTAGAAAGAAAGAAGCAAAGAAGGGTGCAGTGGTGCAGGGACGCCGGAAGCATGTAAGGTGGGACCTTACGGCAAACGATACTTCTTCCCACCTTCTTAGGGCTTCCACTTTCTATGGTAACAGTTAATCAGAGCGCTCAGCAAATTCGGGTACATGTAATTTGACAAAGTAAAAGTGGTGCTCAGGATGAATTCAGGGTTGGTTACCACAGCCCTAAAGATAAACCTGAAAGGTACAAAATTGATTTTCGTTCTTCCGAGCACTCAATCAATAGTACAAAGTCCTTATAAAGTTTCAATGATCCATTTAATGTCCAGATCTTCTTTTAAATTCAACTTATACATCCACCAAATGAACGCAGCCAACACGTGTTTCGTCAAGTACGTATGACAAAAAGACTTCTTCAGGGCTGCAACCCAAAATAATTCCAATAAGTAAAATTTCACTACATAATCCACAAATTGTATCATAACTCTCTAATCCATCTATTATGAGAGAATACAAAGAAAGGGGATACACCCTCAAACCATAACCAGTAATGTAGTGTTCAAAGTAGGTGTTGAAAGAAGAAACAAATACACCTCGTTCGTGTTTAGATCAAAAAGGGTCTGTACATAATCATAACTAATGAGTCAATACACCAGAGTTCTGTAAGCATCTCCAATTGTGGTCATGGGTAACCGCCGACACCTCAAAAACCCAGATCATGCACAGTGAGCACCAATCAAGTTGGGTCAAAATAAAGACACTCACCAATATGGTGCACTTATCGTATTCTTAGTATTTCTTAATCCAATAATTGTAAATCTGGAGTAAAACACAACCCTTGTATTATTAAGTAATATAATTTAACGTCTTCTACAACACACGTATTGGAACTACATAACCCTCACCTCTCAATGTCCTGTTGTCCAAATCAAACTCCAATACGTCTCTAAAGTACGCGTCAGTATAGTTCCTACAATGTTAAAATGATATATACATGTAATATTCTATATTGTCTGTAACAGTATTAAAGACACCTAACTGTACATCTATATCCTTTCTTTACGTATCTAAATAGCGATCATAAAGGGGCCAAAGTGTAACGTAACGTCCAGTCCTCACCTCAAATCTCATAATTGGTCTCAAAATCCCTCGCCTCATATATCTAGTTAACCATCCTTCCGTATTGTTCATGTCCGAATCTGCAACCAAAGTAAACAGTAGTAAAGCGTATGACTGTTACTTGGTCCTCAATTAAAGACTACATTAAGTGTCCCTCGCTTACCGTTCGTATCGTATTCCCAGGCTTGGAGTGGCGTTCAGCACCCGCGCCATCTTGTAGTGGCTATTTATAGTCACATTGTTCTAAACCTACGTACCACTCTACTCGCTAATTGTATCGCTATAAACAAGTATATATCTTGTTTCAAAACCAATATTCTTACTTAAGAAGAAATAAGAAGATCATAACTAGTATCAATGACTATATTGTCATCCATATCGATCGATAACGAAGTTTAACAATTTTTCGTATTTGACGAGTAGAATTTTATGTCTCAATTCTTACTCTTTATTAACAACCGTAATGATTCTAGATGCTGTAGCGTTATATTATAGAGTAACATTATAGCAGGGACAGAGAATATAGTCTCTATCTCAAAATGCCCCATCTCGAAGGAGTCAAGATGCATATTTGTCACGAAGTATTTAGTATTATTTTACTTCATTCAGTCACTCCAACCTTATTATGTTTGGCCAAAAATTGCGGTCAACCCAATTCATATTAAGGCTTTTATTATCCTCCGTTATCCGAGGTTTAGAACTAGTACAAAGTTGTAGCTAGAATCGATGTCATAAGCCGCGCCATCTTGGAATGGTCACGAAGTATGTCGCCCCATTCGGAATGATCCTATTTAGTCAACATTGAGCCAATCTATTTGTATTTTGTGTATGGTGTTCCAAATCGTTGTATTCGACATTTTGTCATGTCTTATGTTAAGGTAATTTAGTCACTGTATAAATTTCGATTGTTACTCACTACGCGTGAAAAACCGGACATCCGAGGCCCCCACAGTCAATCCACGGCCACAAACAGTATCATTATGTAAAAATGCAAAGAGATTCGAATAGGTCACATTGTTAGGTGGTAAACATAATCTAATTCCAATCTTAACTAGAATATCAATATTTGCAAGTATTCTACAAATTCGTAATTGGCAATTCTAACTAAACATTAATTTGACATACATTTGCTAGAGCTGTCTCTATTGTGAAACAAAGATGAATATATATTGATACATATATCTGAAATTCAGAGCAGAAATGATTTATATACAACAGCATAATTAAACATTTATCATTATTACTCATGTACCTTGGTCAATTACTGATTCTACTGTCCTAAATAAAATTCATACTCATGATCGACATTAAGGCCACATTCCACGGCTCTCAATTTAATTAACCAAAGCACTTCCTTTCTTCTTAATGTCAAAAGTCTGTTACCTCCACGGGGATCAGGTTTAATGTGATCAATGCCATGGTAAGAGAAAATATGTTGTTCCTTGTTATCACAATTTTGTACCATATGGGAAGCGATAGGATAGCGTGTATCGCCATTTTTTAACGCTCTGAAGTGCTCAGCCATTCTGTCCTTGAGCCTGCAAATCGTACTTCCCACATATATCTTACCACATGAGCACGTAATTACATATACTACAAATGTAGTATCACAGTTAATAAACATTCCAATAGTATATTCTCCTGAGTTGTTATATTCAAATCGTAGTACCTTCTTTTTTGCCCATCTGCAAGAAATACATCTCCCACATTTGTAAAAACCTTTGAAACTGTTGAGCCAATCTGTTTTGTTCAATTTGCTCGGGTAACTGGGACTCAGCAAATTTCTCAAAGTGGTTCCTCTCCTGAAAGTCAAACTAGGTCTATCAAAAAGATATGGTCTCAAATCCTGATCCATGAGGAGGAGATGCCAGTGTTTGTACAGGATAGAAAATAGTTTGGAACTGCCCATACCATAATTGGTTATTAATCTGACCTTTTGATCAGTTACTCTGCCATCTTTACCTTGTCTGATTAGAGTAGATTTCCTTTTTACTTTCTTTGCTCTGGATACTGCAGTTCTAATCACATCTTGTTTATATCCCCGATGATAAAATCTGTCTGACATATCAACTAGGTTTTTCTCGAAGTCAATATCTAGGGCACAGTTTCGTCGGGCCCTAATTAGCTCCCCATATGGTATGGCATTTACTTGACTGCTGGGGTGGCAACTCGCCGCATGTAAGATTGCATTACAGCTGGTTGGTTTCCTATACATTCAGCTCCTTATCTTGTCTCCTTCTACAAACAGCTCTACATCCAAGAATGTGATACATTGATTGTCGTACTGTGTTGTAAATCTAAGATTGTATACATTATCATTAAGATAGTCAAAAAATCCTTTCAATCTCTCTACCGTTCCGGTCCATATCAACAGGCAATCATCGATAAATCAACCCCAATAGTGTATGTATTGTGTCCACTCACTACCATCCGGACCCCAGATCCGCTCCGCCTCGAACCAACCCATGAAAAGGTTGGCGAAAGACGGAGCAAATCTCGAGCCCATGGCAGCACCAAGACGTTGCCTATACCATTGTCCATCAAATAAGAAAACATTATTCTTAAGTACCAACTCAGTCATTCCTAAAATCATCTGAGTGTGATCAAACATCTCCGCTGGTCTACGGCTGAGGAAGTAATCCAGTGCTTGTATACCAAGGTTGTGATCTATAATAGTATACAGGAATACTACATCTAACGTTACAAGTATCATACCGTCTTCCCAAACTATGTCTTCAAGCAAATTTAAGACATGCTTGGTATCTTCAATAAAAGATGGCAAATTGTATACAAATTGTCTCAGGAAACAGTCAATAAACTCTGACAAGTGTTCAGTAGGTCCACCTATGCCGGAGACAATGGGCCGTCAAGGTGGTTTGTCCCGGCATTTGTGGACCTTAGGAAGCGTATATAAGCATGGTGATCTCGGTGTACTCAAAGACAAATATAGATATTCATCATGATCTAAGAGTGATTGTTCAAACCATACTTTGATTTTACTGTTAATCTTAACAATTAAATCATTCATTGGGTTGGAGGTAAGTTTCTCATAGTATACAGTATTGTTAAGTTGGGAGTAGACTTCATCGTTGTAATCCTTTGTGTCCAGTACCACTATATTCCCACCTTTATCCGCACTACGTATTGTAATGGATTTGTTATTGATGAGTTCTTTCAGGGCCTCTCTTTCACCAAAAGTTAGATTATCTTGCTTTCTCTTAGTATTCCTCATCCGAGACATATCCATTTCCTTATCTATATCGGTATTAACCATCTTAAAGAACACATCAATAGTATTGCCAGGTATAAGTTGTGGAGTCCACTTTGATCTAACCTTGAGTCCACTTCCCTCCCTATGGAATCTTTCAATCTCCAAATCCTCCAAAAGTCTCAATATAGTAATAGGGTCATCCTCTTTCTCAGTCACTGATAACAGAAGCTGTGTATCCTTCAATTCTTGAATTGTCAAATCACTCAATGTTTTATTTACAGACTGTTTCTCTTTATCAGGTACATGTGCAAAATGTTTCTTCAATTTCAAGTTCCTAACGAATTTGAAAAGGTCTATTTTCGTCATACACCAATCATATTCCATTACGGGACAAAAGTTTAAACCTTTTTGGAGTACAAATATCATATTAGCAGACAATTCACATGAAGATTGGTTGATCACCTCAATATCACATGCATTAGATTCTCCACTTATTGCTGTTTCCATGACCTTAGGCTCCTTATTCTCGTGCCTGGATCGCTTACCACCCCTGCTCCCTCTCCTTGTCTTTTTGCACTTAAATCTCGATTCCTCATCTCTGTGTCCCGATTCCCCCGCCTCAGTCTCTGAGGTTGGTTCGAGGCGGAGCGGATCTGGGGTCCGGATGGTAGTGAGTGGACACAATACATACACTATTGGGGTCGATTTATCGATGATTGCCTGTTGATATGGACCGGAACGGTAGAGAGATTGAAAGGATTTTTTTACTATCTTAATGATAATGTATACAATCTTAGATTTACAACACAGTACGACAATCAATGTATCACATTCTTGGATGTAGAGCTGTTTGTAGAAGGAGACAAGATAAGGAGCAGAATGTATAGGAAACCAACCAGCTGTAATGCAATCTTACATGCGGGGAGTTGCCACCCCAGCAGTCAAGTAAATGCCATACCATATGGGGAGCTAATTAGGGCCCGACGAAACTGTGCCCTAGATATTGACTTCGAGAAAAACCTAGTTGATATGTCAGACAGATTTTATCATCGGGGATATAAACAAGATGTGATTAGAACTGCAGTATCCAGAGCAAAGAAAGTAAAAAGGAAATCTACTCTAATCAGACGAGGTAAAGATGGCAGAGTAACTGATCAAAAGGTCAGATTAATAACCAATTATGGTATGGGCAGTTCCAAACTATTTTCTATCCTGTACAAACACTGGCATCTCCTCCTCATGGATCAGGATTTGAGACCATATCTTTTTGATAGACCTAGTTTGACTTTCAGGAGAGGAACCACTTTGAGAAATTTGCTGAGTCCCAGTTACCCGAGCAAATTGAACAAAACAGATTGGCTCAACAGTTTCAAAGGTTTTTACAAATGTGGGAGATGTATTTCTTGCAGATGGGCAAAAAAGAAGGTACTACGATTTGAATATAACAACTCAGGAGAATATACTATTGGAATGTTTATTAACTGTGATACTACATTTGTAGTATATGTAATTACGTGCTCATGTGGTAAGATATATGTGGGAAGTACGATTTGCAGGCTCAAGGACAGAATGGCTGAGCACTTCAGAGCGTTAAAAAATGGCGATACACGCTATCCTATCGCTTCCCATATGGTACAAAATTGTGATAACAAGGAACAACATATTTTCTCTTACCATGGCATTGATCACATTAAACCTGATCCCCGTGGAGGTAACAGACTTTTGACATTAAGAAGAAAGGAAGTGCTTTGGTTAATTAAATTGAGAGCCGTGGAATGTGGCCTTAATGTCGATCATGAGTATGAATTTTATTTAGGACAGTAGAATCAGTAATTGACCAAGGTACATGAGTAATAATGATAAATGTTTAATTATGCTGTTGTATATAAATCATTTCTGCTCTGAATTTCAGATATATGTATCAATATATATTCATCTTTGTTTCACAATAGAGACAGCTCTAGCAAATGTATGTCAAATTAATGTTTAGTTAGAATAGCCAATTACGAATTTGTAGAATACTTGCAAATATTGATATTCTAGTTAAGATTGGAATTAGATTATGTTTACCACCTAACAATGTGACCTATTCGAATCTCTTTTCATTTTTACATAATGATACTGTTTGTGGCCGTGGATTGACTGTGGGGGCCTCGGATGTCCGGTTTTTTCACGCGTAGTGAGTAACAATCGAAATTTATACAGTGACTAAATTACCTTAACATAAGACATGACAAAATGTCGAATACAACGATTTGGAACACCATACACAAAATACAAATAGATTGACTCAATGTTGACTAAATAGGATCATTCCGAATGGGGCGACATACTTCGTGACCATTCCAAGATGGCGCGGCTTATGACATCGATTCTAGCTACAACTTTGTACTAGTTCTAAACCTCGGATAACGGAGGATAATAAAAGCCTTAATATGAATTGGGTTGACCGCAATTTTTGGCCAAACATAATAAGGTTGGAGTGACTGAATGAAGTAAAATAATACTAAATACTTCGTGACAAATATGCATCTTGACTCCTTCGAGATGGGGCATTTTGAGATAGAGACTATATTCTCTGTCCCTGCTATAATGTTACTCTATAATATAACGCTACAGCCTCTAGAATCATTACGGTTGTTAATAAAGAGTAAGAATTGAGACATAAAATTCTACTCGTCAAATACGAAAAATTGTTAAACTTCGTTATCGATCGATATGGATGACAATATAGTCATTGATACTAGTTATGATCTTCTTATTTCTTCTTAAGTAAGAATATTGGTTTTGAAACAAGATATATACTTGTTTATAGCGATACAATTAGCGAGTAGAGTTGTACGTAGGTTTAGAACAATGTGACTATAAATAGCCACTACAAGATGGCGCGGGTGCTGAACGCCACTCCAAGCCTGGGAATACGATACGAACGGTAAGCGAGGGACACTTAATGTAGTCTTTAATTCAGGACCAAGTAACAGTCATACGCTTTACTACTGTTTACTTTGGTTGCAGATTCGGACACGAACAATACGGAAGGATGGTTAACTAGATATATGAGGCGAGGAATTTTGAGACCAATTATGAGATTTGAGGTGAGGACTGGACGCTACGTTACACTTTGGCCCCTTTATGATCGCTATTTAGATACGTAAAGAAAGGATATAGATGTACAGTTAGGTGTCTTTAATACTGTTACAGACAATATAGAATATTACATGTATATATCATTTTAACATTGTAGGAACTATACTGACGCGTACTTTAGAGACGTATTGGAGTTTGATTTGGACAACAGGACATCGAGAGGTGAGGGTTATGTAGTTCTAATACGTGTGTTGTAGAAGACGTTAAATTAGATTACTTAATAATACAAGGGTTGTGTTTTACTCCAGATTTACAATTATTGGATTAAGAAATACTAAGAATACGATAAGTGCACCATATTGGTGAGTGTCTTTATTTTGACCCAACTTGATTGGTGCTCACTGTGCATGATCTGGGTTTTTGAGGTGTCGGCGGTTACCCATGACCACAATTGGAGATGCTTACAGAACTCTGGTGTATTGACTCATAAGTTATGATTATGTACAGACCCTTTTTGATCTAAACACGAACGAGGTGTATTTGTTTCTTCTTTCAACACCTACTTTGAACACTACATTACTGGTTATGGTTCGAGGGTGTATCCCCTTTCTTTGTATTCTCTCATAATAGTGTAGTGTAGCTCCTATTTTCCCAATAGGCTCTGCGCATTGGAATAGTACCTACAGCAGTAAAGGCCTAGGCCAGACGTTAACTAGGTCTACTACTGTCGATACTAGACTTAATTTTTGGGTTTGCCAGCTAAGCTCAGAGTTCGCTAGAAACTTTCTCGAATGTTCAAGGGAGGATGAACTCCCCTGATTAGACAAGAAGGGATTTAGTTTCTGACAACCATAGAACATGACAACTTTGCTCTCCCCTAATCAAGAGTCAATCTCGAGAGTCGTGTGAGCACAAGGCAATTATTTTACTCAGTCAGTACGTGCATTCTTAGTCTCATCAGAATGTAGAGAAAAGGAAGAGACGGGCGTGTTCAATAAAAGATGTTATTTATTGATCAGTCTCTTTTCTCGTACAAGAGAAATGGATCGATATTATTGCAATACTTATAGTTAAGTAAAGTGCATACATTAGAAGCAATAGTATAAAATAATACTGTAAAAACATTGATATGGTTTCTGAGCCATATGATGTTTAAAATGATTAAAATATATTTACATACACATATACATTTTGACTAAACGTACTCAACTGGTGTTTCTAAATACGCCTACCCCGTGTACCTGACCTAAGTCTAATGCGTGGGCGGGAATAGAAAGTTACAGTTTAGTTTAAGTTTGTTTTTGCCAAGTGAATAACTAAAGAATTCTCTAGGAGGGGTTATTCAGTTCTGTACCTGGAATTTAGGATGAATGAGGAATGGTATCTCTTTCTCTGCTCTCGATATTCCAGGCTGCCTGCGAGGGCTGCCCAGAAGCGCCGGTGCTGGGTCTCTCGGCTTGAGATAGCAGCGCGTCTCTCAGCGCGTCAGGAAGGCGGGGCTGCTGCCTGCGGGGTCTGCTTCTGCTCTCGGCTTCGGCAAGTATGGCTGCTCCGTCTTGTCACCACGCGTGTGTTTGCATAGGGCAAGGTCGGCAATATTTATACCTTAAAGGTGCCGAGATTGACGTAAGGATGGACATAGGTACGTCAATAAAGATGTCATACGACTTGCTCGTTAGCACATTCTTTACTAAAGTTCTCTGTGAAATCAAAACAATGGCCGCACGGATTATCCAGGTTGTCATAGGTTTGATTTGTTATGAGAACGTCGTATGCCTTATCAGGGGCTGGAGGAATGTCGCTTGTCTAATTAGATCTCAAGCGTTATGACCTAATCAGATAACACGTTCCTGTGCCGTAGTGTGACTGCGTCAGATAACGGTATCTGCATCATGGGGGTTTTCTTGCCTCATGGGCTGACTGTTAGTTAACTAGCTAGTAAGTTTAACCAGAATAGGGTCAGGAATAGGGGGATCGAATCAGAACCTATAGAAATACACGACACCCACTCCACGCTAACTATGGTCATATCTACTAATCTATGCATAGTATAACATAGTACAACATACTATAGAGTATAGTGTATACCTTACCACCCCAAAATACATAAATGCATTTCGAAATTTTCAAATATACTGAAAAATTGCAGTCATATATATTGTATGCACTTAAGCTATGAATTAAATGCAAAAGTAAACACGCATTGTTATGTATTATTGCTTGTTGGTATATGAGAAATACACATGAAATGGCTCTTAATATGGCTATACAGAAAAAAAAGTCGAAACCATTTCATCACATAAAATCTATTGCGAACATACCAGCGGGCAGCTAAAGTCTATAAAGTCTATAAAGTATCTAAAATAGAAATCTTAGTTCTCTAGGAATAGTCTCTTACTTTAAGCAGAAAATCAGTGTCCCGGGAAAAAATATATAGAAAAATATTTTAGGGGCTTGCTGAAAAAAGTTGCTGTCCGTGAACTGGATTGTAATTGTTCATGTGACTTTATTTTTAAAGTTGAAGGCCGAATTCAGGGAACGCCGTGTGCGAGTTTACTCAAAAGTCTCTATTTCTGTTCCGGAGAGAACATCATATCATTCAGGCTTTCGAAAAAACTGTCAACAGCTTCATGGGAAAGTTCCTCTAAGTCGGAAATAGGGGTAACCATGCATTCATGCGCATGATTGTCTCCATTGACATTCTGATTTGCATTGCTGACAGAAGGTCGTACCTGTTCGATGCTGCTTTCATCTTGAACTTCACTACTCTTCAATCGCAGTGGTGAAGATTCCAGGAATGCCGTCATCAGAATTGGCAGCCTTTGAGGGCAGCACAGTGCGTGAACCTTGGTAGGAACCAACAGTGTATCTGCATCCACCGGCGCATCCGATTGTAGCGTCAGACAGGTGTCTAACACGCATTCTTCTCCGCATAGCAGACACCTTAGTACAGGTAAAACACACCTTTGCCACATTGGTCGAAATGATAGAAACCAAGTCATGTTTAGGTCTCTAAGCCGGGATAGTCCCAGGATTTTTGATATCCGGTCCCGGTATCCAATGGCTAGGATCGTATCTTCCATTGTCGCGAGAGTTTGATCTGTGACATGGGTTGCCATAACGAAAAATAAGGACTAGGAATAGGATTCCTGCAATTAGTCCCAGGATCAAGGGAAGTCCGCCAAAAATCGAATGGACGAAGTCTGGAAAAATACCCAGTATGGCTTTGAATGGTGTTAATGCCATCGAAAATACTGTCTTAAATACCTTTGAGACCCCAGTGGTATCAGAAATATTTAAGATTTCGCTCAGAATTTCCGCGAAATGTACAGGGGAATTAGTTGATAATAATGTATGTATCTCTGCAGTCGTCCTTGCGACTTGTAGATCATACGTTTCTTTAGATGACGTGAGCCTTGTAGGCGTCTGAAGAAGCACTGTTTTCATTCTGCTTAAAGTGTCTATTCGAATAGAAGTAATTTTCAGACCGGGCCATGCCCTTGCCTCCCTGTCTGGAAAGGAGCTGGGAAACAAAGAACGTCCACAGCACTTGACCTTCGCCGTCGTAGTGACGAGATAAGGAGTCCCGGGCATAAGACTACAGCATCTGCGGTCTACAATAAGAATGTAACTCCCATTATAGAGTCTTTGAAAGAATGGTTCTATTTCAGTTGCAGGTGCGCCTTGCTGGTGACATGAAAGGTTGTATGAATTCCCTTCACAGGCTCCGTGCAAACTAATACCGTTACACAGAAGCGTGCCGCTTAGTGACATAGCACAATTGTTGCCACTAAGAAACACTTTCTGTCCTTTGTTACTGACACATGCATGTGAATAGGGCAGGTTCCAAGTTGTTTTAAGGTACCCCTTTCCCAATTTCTCGTACATGCCAGCCTGTATATATTTTTGGCAGTATTGAAACCTGAAGGTTGAGATTGGAATATTTATGATTCCGTGGATTATCCATTCACTGACAGGTCGTTCTGACATTGTCAACGGTAATCTTTCTAGTTTTTCAATGCTCAAGATTGTATAATCAGCACCCTTCTGCGCCATACCGATCTGTCTATCAGTAAGGTTAAAGATTTGGAATAGTGACGTTGTGTTGATTAAACGCCAAGGCACATAGCCTGAACGCAGATTTTGTAACGTCCAGCCAAGCTGTACAATAGAACGCAATTGTGACTGACCATGTTGTAATAACAGTAAGTCTTGCGATAATATATCGATTGCTGAAGACACAATGCTGTCCAATGAAAAAATTCTGGAGGACAGAGTCATTAACCCATTGTCCACTACAGAAAGTGATTTTTCCAAATTAATACGGTCAATTTCCCGTATTCTCTCTGCTGTCTCAATTTGAGTAACCTTCCAGGCCTCATTGTATGCTGCATATACAGAGGCTGCTATGAAACGCTTTTGACGCTGTTTGCGTGGTCCCATTATGAAATCACGCAAGTCAGCACCATCAGTAAGTAAAGTTAGGTGTTGCTTAATTTCAGGCAGTGTGGAAGTTTGTAGCCATTGAAGGCATAATTTGCCCACACTGTAGGTTGTTATTATCCCTGGGTGATGTCTTTGGGGATATCTAGGGTCTGGCCTGGTCATTTTGAAACCCTGTGTTTTATTCAGGAATCTATCTTGACAGTTATTTGTATCTGTGGGCCAGATCAACCATTGTTTCCAATCAGGATGTGTTCTGTTTTGGTTAAGTATATGGTTTATGTCTATTTCTTCATCTGTTTCAGAGTTATTGCTAAACATTGCTGGCTTTGGAATAGACAGGTTATTTAAATCTTTGATTTTGGCTAAGCCAAGACAGGTGGTTTGTTGAACGGTGTCATTTAAAAATATCATTTGTTCTGGGATCATGCAGGCTCTAAACAAAGCTTCTAAACCCTGTACTTGCCATTCTTTTGTGCCCCAAACACTTTTCAAATCAACATGTTTGTCCCAATAATCAAATCCAAAAGTATTCATTTTTTCAAAGAAAGAATCTGAATATATCAATTTTGTGTTGGTTATCATGGTTTTCATCCCTGTCTTGTTTGACAATTTGTAATAAAATGTTTCAGCATTAGTTATGTTAAAACCTGAAAAATATGAATATTTGCCATACACGGTTCTAGAGCTCCCTTTTGGAGGTGTAGCACAATGTTCCCATTGATTAAAATTTAAAACATTTCTAGGTTGTGCAGATTTATGCAAGAAATGGTTACCATAATGGTTATAGCAGTACATGCTGTCATAATTTGTAGAACCCTGCAAATAATCATGTTTTGTAAATTTAGCAGACATTACTAAGTCAGACATCATATTGTTTATACTTTCAAAGTCCCAATCATCAGCAAATGAGTTTGGTTTAGCAAAGTCACTCAAGGAGATCTTGATTTGGTGTGGATATTTCAGGATCTCGACCGGACCATAAATTTCATAGTCAGTGTTGTCCCAGGCTACCCCACCAGATATTGGAATTGCTGTGAAGTTGGCTGAAGAAAGTTCTGAAGAAAGTTCTCTTTTCTCGACGTGTGAAGATGTGTGTGGTTTGAGGACCAAGTTGATGTTCTGACTTGCTGTGTCCATTTTAGCATATTTTCCCTCAATGAAGCGTCCCAAGGTAAATACCATGATGAGCCAAAGTATGAGGATAAATGCACCAAAACCCACCCAAAATTCAATCCATGGAGAAACTAGATATGTTTCTTTCAGTTGTTTCAAAAGTTCCTTAGCTTTGTCTTTAAAGGATTTTGATGATGGCTGTGTCTTTTGTTCGCTGAAGCCTTCAGAGGAATCATCGAAGTTGATGAAGTAACCGGATGCAGTTCTGTCAATTGTTCCAATTGGTTCAGGATTTTTGTTTCTCGCATTTTCACTTGGTACTTCTGTATAGATTGGTGTGTCTCTGCTAAATGTCTTTATTTGGGTTTTCAGAGGTCTAAGTTCTATTGCATTGTTGCATAGTCCTTGTTGTTCTTCTGTAGGCGTTTCGAATGTGATGAGCCTCTTTGATAGGACCTCTGTACTGGTAGCAAACCTTGGTGTTCTGCTACTTATTGGGAGTCCACTTGGCCTACTGTTGGTTATCGGCCACATGTTGTGGTTTTACCAGGTCGATGGATACAACTCGGTTCTCCTTTTTTCCAGCAAGTGGCGGTAGTACAATTGATCTTGTCCCGTTGACAGACAATACAGGAACTGCTTTTCTGTAAGAAGGCCCAAATTCCTTCTTTACCGCGATCTTCTCCCTGACTAGATCCCCGACTTTTGGAATCCAGACAGGTCTTGCTGGGACAGGTGGTGATTCTTCAGTGGTCGTTGGCTGTTCTTTCAACTGTATGTTGCTCAGGTCTTTTCTTGTTTTGTTTAAGTCCTGCAAAATAGCCAAACGGTCTTTGACATCAAAGCTTTTTTCTGTTACCACTGAAGTCTGACTATCAAGGTCAGAGATCAACATCCTAGTTCCGAATAATAATTCCTACGGACTGAATCCCTTCAGAGAATTTCTTGGCAAGTTATTTAGACTACGTTGGACACTTATTAGATGTTTGACCCACCCAGCTCCCGAACCTAATATCCTTTCTATTATAGATTGCTTTCTGTCTTGGTTTTTTCTTTACACCATCCCATACCCTCAGGAAGGAAGTGAGAAGATTCCCGCTGGGCTGTGCTCATTTGGCCATTCTTTCCCCCCCCAGGCTGGATTGCCTGAGAAAAGGAAAAAAAATTGGTCGAACGTAGCATGCTCTTAGCGTATATGCCATTTAGACTCGCAAATCTTGTATAACAGTCCGGACGTCAGCCGAGTGTTGTGGATCTACATTATAAGTGGGAACTAGCCTGTATATGTTAATCGCAAGCCATTCTTTTTAGTGGTGATGTTATCTGCCTTGATACGACGAGGTATTAAACTGCTTCTCTCCCCACTGCGATCTCTGTTGCAGTTTGGGCAGTTTTTTACAAACATGGTGTAGTGCAGGCTCATGCCTGGCCACCAGTACCGTGATTGTAATTCTTCCAGAGAATCTTTTAATTTAAGGTGTCTGAGACCCTCGCCCATGTGTGCGTCTGCGATTAACAAGTTTCTCCTGTCCATGTTTGGAATCACTCTATCCCCCACTCCAGGGATTCGAGCAAAAGGAATGGAGTTTGCATCTATGATGTATGTGTAATTGAGTGGATAGTTGATCGGTAACGCCGAGCAGTCGCCTTTTGATGACGTTTTTACTGCCAGCAATGTTTCGCCGTCAATGTATTTTAATGTACGCTTTTTTCGATCTACGGGAGCCGGTTTACTGGCTGCCGCTGCGGCTGTTTCAGCCAATGAATTCCCTACAACGTGAACGCCATCACGCTGATGACTCAGTGAGTGTGTCACGTGAGTCTTTGGTAGTTCTTTTTTCAAAAGAGCTACCTGTTCCCAGAGCAATCTCTGCTTTATTGGTGCATCTGTGTCATCTTTGTAACCGTTCTGAATCCATGTCTGCAAATCCTTGTTATATGCTTTGACGCAGAAATATGAATCTGACACTATAAGCGTCGGGAATTCGCGATCCGCATTATCTAGCGCCATTTTCAAAGCTAATATTTCAGTTTGTAGTTCTGAATTAGTTTCTACTGAGTGTGATTTTGTTAATAGAGGTCTTAGTTTACCTCCGTGCCACACTTCTTTTGTAATCTCACATGTGGGATTGTATGCATGTTCTCCCCAAACGGAGGGTTGAGCATGTCCGTCTGTATAGATTACACAGGCGTAATGTCGTAGAGGCAGAATGTCGATTGGCAGAGGACACGTTTTTTCATATTTTAGATTTTTTAATTCTTCTAGTTTCTTAAAAGACTGTTAACCAGGCAATACTTGATAATTCATATCCTCCGTACTGGATTTTCAGATGGGCAATTCTGGACTTTTTGAAGTTGAATTTGTAACCCTCTGCAGCGAAACCAAGTATTATGGTGTTCACTCTTTTCAAGTGAGTCTCCAAGTCATCATCTGTTAAGTAAATGTCATCGACATAAGATAATGCTTCATCATCATATAGTTGTAGTAATTCTGTTACTCTCGCTGAGAATACCCCCGGGCTATTCTTGTACCCCTGGGCTAACCGACAGAATTGTTTTTGAGTGCCATTTACTGAAAATGCAGTTAAATATCTGCTCTCTGGTGCTATGTTTTGACAAAAGAATCCGTTGGAGATGTCCAAGGTTGTTTTGTATTTTTTGCGCACTATGTTATTCATTAGTGCAGCACTGTGTGAGTTTTGCACTGCAAAAGTTTTGCAACATGTGTTAAGGTGTCGGTAATCCAAAACTAGACGATATGAATTGTCTGGTTTGGAGACCGGAAACAAAGGATTGTTCATTTGTGAGGTGCAAGTTTCAATCACCCCCTGGTATTCTAGCTGATCTAGTATTTCATTTACTTGTTTTTTAGCTTCTTGCTTAATTGGGTACTGCCTTTGTGCAGTAGGTTGTGATTTTAACTGGACTTTGTGAGGAGGAGAATCCTCATCCCATCCTACATGATTTTTATATAAAGCAGGTGCTAAGGCCACTGCCCACTTTCTAGCAAGTGTATATTTTTTATGAATCGGTATTTGATTCGAGAAGGCAGGCATAATTACTTCTTCGCCATGAGGGCACTCCCTGACAAACTCCGGTGGCCAGTCTTTTTCAGCTAGAAGGATGTCATAGCCCTTGGATAGGTTATCCCAAAATAGTCCCCTTATTTTCCTAGTCTTATCTCCCTCTATACGTAATGTTATCTCGTATATTTTGTGGGGCTTGCTAACTCTGGTGTCTGCAGTTTCCACTTGAAGGTATTCATTCGTGTCCACTGTCTCCAGATGATTCATAAGGACTTTGCGAGCTATGCTCACCTCTGCTGCGCTGTCTAGCATTGTCTGAGCCCATTCTCCGTTTTTCAGTTGTGTCCTCAGTATTCTCGGCATTGTTAACTACCTTGATACTGGCTACCTTCTTTTTTGGAAATTGTGATTTCTTTTTCAGTTGAGCAGGTTCCTTGTCTTTGGACTTGGCGTGCTCTTCTGATCGTCCTCTTCTTTCCGATTTCTGCGAGGAATTCTGAAAAGATTGAGAGGGACGTGTATCAATGTCTTGATATCTATCAGGTTTTTTAATATTATCCCTATTTCTAAGGTTATATCTATTCCCAGAGGGTTCACTCTGAGGTGACCTTTGTCTCGGGTTTGGAGATTTCTCTCTTCGCCTAGGAGACCTTCCTCTGGACTGGAATTTCTTTTCTTTAGGATTGGATTGTTTATTTCCATCCCAGTTCTTTTTTGGTGAATTACTATTAAAAAATATTTTTTCTGGACTTGTAGTCAGTTGCGGTTTTACTGGTATTCCACCTAGACTATCTCTGCCTAGTTCTTCATAGGATTTTTCTATGATTCTGGCAATTTCAGCTGGTTGGTCTGCTATATCTGTCTCTTTTAACCTCTGGCGGATCGCCACGTTTGCTGCTTCACCTTTTATGTTGGCTAGTAATATAGCCGAGACTTGCTTGAAGTCTTTCAGTAATTTCATACCAAGAGTTAAAGCAGGTTCTGGACCGTATTCATCTTGAATTTGTTTTAGCACATCTGGTATTACCGAAATGGATGGAACACCGTGCGTTTTTGTATAGATGGAAGCAAAGACTGTACCCCAAGTGTCACAGTCCTCAATGTGTGGTGCGATTCCCATTGGGAGACATATAGTCAGAATCCTGTGTTTTTCCAGCGGGGTGGTGTCAGGAAACACCGCCTCTATTTGGGTAATTT
This sequence comes from Lissotriton helveticus, assembly GCF_964261635.1. NCBI lineage: Eukaryota > Metazoa > Chordata > Amphibia > Caudata > Salamandridae > Lissotriton > Lissotriton helveticus. Next base: position 25,175,650 of record NC_136072.1, read on the forward strand.
TCTGTGCCAACCAGAATGGTATTTGTTCCCGTTTAGCTGGAACTTTACCTAGGCAGGATTGGATGTTCTGTGGTGTAATTTTATTTGTGTTCCCCTGGTGAGGGGTCAGCTGTGGAAGTTTAATCGCTGGCTGAATTGTTGAAGTCCGCATTACATACTGAACTAATTGTCTGTGAATTTTTAGTAGTTGTTTTAGCTGTATTAACAGCTCTGCTGCAGGCATTCTTTCGATGTCTGGATGTGGTGTGTATCCGGCTAGGACCGGCCACGTTGCTCCTGGTCTTCCTAAAGGACCGAGCCTTGTAATGTGATTGTTATGTATTAGGGCGCCATCAAATAAGAGCAAATGCTCTTGGAATTTGAGTGGTACTTCCACCTCCTCGAAAGGAGTGTACTCATTAGGAGGTTCCTCTACTTTGTAATAGTGGAAGTACTTTGTTACAGCATTTGCTGCTGGAAAATGTATCCATGTATAGTATACCTCTGTCTGCCGATATTCGTGTGCCTCGATTACGAATATGACTGTACCACCTCTAGGTGTCAGTCCATTTTCTATAAGTTTTAGAGTTATAGCTCTCCTTTTGGCGACCTGGATGAGTATTATATCCGGGTCTGCATCGAGTGCTGTAGTATCAGCTGCTGCTATTTCAGTAGCTAATCTAATTGCCTCTCTTTCTCCATCACTGTCTCCCATTTTACAGACAGGATGGTATTATGTCTATTTGCAGATCAGGTTTCTTTATGGAAACAGAGATTAGATGCACAATATTTTGGAACTGTTTTATCCTTCAACGTTGACTAGACCAAGAACCATACATAGGAGTTCCCTCCTGCGAGGTTTTGGAGGATATTATAACCTTTCACCCACTCCAGACGTCTTTGGAGTATTTGGGAAAAGGGGTCTGAGTGAGAAAGCACGACTGAGTTACTCTAAATGTCTTACGTTAGTTTTATCGCCCTTTCCAAACGCGTTGGGCGCCATGTAGTGTAGCTCCTATTTTCCCAATAGGCTCTGCGCATTGGAATAGTACCTACAGCAGTAAAGGCCTAGGCCAGACGTTAACTAGGTCTACTACTGTCGATACTAGACTTAATTTTTGGGTTTGCCAGCTAAGCTCAGAGTTCGCTAGAAACTTTCTCGAATGTTCAAGGGAGGATGAACTCCCCTGATTAGACAAGAAGGGATTTAGTTTCTGACAACCATAGAACATGACAACTTTGCTCTCCCCTAATCAAGAGTCAATCTCGAGAGTCGTGTGAGCACAAGGCAATTATTTTACTCAGTCAGTACGTGCATTCTTAGTCTCATCAGAATGTAGAGAAAAGGAAGAGACGGGCGTGTTCAATAAAAGATGTTATTTATTGATCAGTCTCTTTTCTCGTACAAGAGAAATGGATCGATATTATTGCAATACTTATAGTTAAGTAAAGTGCATACATTAGAAGCAATAGTATAAAATAATACTGTAAAAACATTGATATGGTTTCTGAGCCATATGATGTTTAAAATGATTAAAATATATTTACATACACATATACATTTTGACTAAACGTACTCAACTGGTGTTTCTAAATACGCCTACCCCGTGTACCTGACCTAAGTCTAATGCGTGGGCGGGAATAGAAAGTTACAGTTTAGTTTAAGTTTGTTTTTGCCAAGTGAATAACTAAAGAATTCTCTAGGAGGGGTTATTCAGTTCTGTACCTGGAATTTAGGATGAATGAGGAATGGTATCTCTTTCTCTGCTCTCGATATTCCAGGCTGCCTGCGAGGGCTGCCCAGAAGCGCCGGTGCTGGGTCTCTCGGCTTGAGATAGCAGCGCGTCTCTCAGCGCGTCAGGAAGGCGGGGCTGCTGCCTGCGGGGTCTGCTTCTGCTCTCGGCTTCGGCAAGTATGGCTGCTCCGTCTTGTCACCACGCGTGTGTTTGCATAGGGCAAGGTCGGCAATATTTATACCTTAAAGGTGCCGAGATTGACGTAAGGATGGACATAGGTACGTCAATAAAGATGTCATACGACTTGCTCGTTAGCACATTCTTTACTAAAGTTCTCTGTGAAATCAAAACAATGGCCGCACGGATTATCCAGGTTGTCATAGGTTTGATTTGTTATGAGAACGTCGTATGCCTTATCAGGGGCTGGAGGAATGTCGCTTGTCTAATTAGATCTCAAGCGTTATGACCTAATCAGATAACACGTTCCTGTGCCGTAGTGTGACTGCGTCAGATAACGGTATCTGCATCATGGGGGTTTTCTTGCCTCATGGGCTGACTGTTAGTTAACTAGCTAGTAAGTTTAACCAGAATAGGGTCAGGAATAGGGGGATCGAATCAGAACCTATAGAAATACACGACAATAGATGGATTAGAGAGTTATGATACAATTTGTGGATTATGTAGTGAAATTTTACTTATTGGAATTATTTTGGGTTGCAGCCCTGAAGAAGTCTTTTTGTCATACAGACTTGACGAAACACGTGTTGGCTGCGTTCATTTGGTGGATGTATAAGTTGAATTTAAAAGAAGATCTGGACATTAAATGGATCATTGAAACTTTATAAGGACTTTGTACTATTGATTGAGTGCTCGGAAGAACGAAAATCAATTTTGTACCTTCCACTTTCTATGTTGCTTTTACTTTTTTTCCCTGCATGTCTGGGTAGTAGACGTCCAAACCCATGAGTCATGTAGTCAGGACTACATAACCTGGTGATCTCTACTAGGGCCATTCAACAAGAGGCCTTGAATTTCTACTTCAAAATTGATGAAAAGAAGCAAATTGGAGCCGTTTTGAACTTGTAGAGGCGATCTGTATAAGTGTTTTGCAAGGTATGGGAGACTGCATGGGTTTGAGATTGCTTCCGGCAATGTTTGTTTTAGTGTCAGGGAAATTAACAGTAAAAACGGACACAGGAGACCAGAAAACAGGGCGACATACAGCTACAAATTGGCCAACACTCTGGCCTGACAACTCAGCCCTCCGGGCACTGCTTGACCGTCTTACAGGCCAGTCCGACCATAAGTAGGGCACCACTCACAGCATGTTTTCTTTATATTTGAAGAATTCTAGAAACCACACCATATGTGGGCCCTAATAACTCATATACTGAGAACTGGTCTGGCTCTGCTCATACAAAGGCATGTGTCACTGTCACTCAGCATTTCACTGACTGTACTTGCCCCTTGCAGGAGAGACCTTGAGGGGACAGTCAGCAGTACAGGCAGACAAGGTACGCATTGGGCCAATATTTATGAAGCCTTTGCATTGTCCTTGCATCCTGCAAGGTGAAGCCCGGCAACCTAATGGCTTCAGTAATATTTCCAAAGCCGCACATCACCTGATTTGCTTGGCCTGGCGTGCTTTGGAAAGAAATGTAACACAAGGTATCTGGTTGCGCTGCATTACATTATATTACAACCTGGGAGCCGGTTCATTGGTAAAGCATCCACCCCAGTGGTTAATTTGGAAAAAATAGGTGCCGGGGCTCTCGTCATGAGGCAGCTGGTACCAGCCCATTTCTCCTGATAGCGCCGCCTAATACAGAACCAACTACTAACCATGAAAGTGGGGAGAGGATATGGCATAATGGCCCAAACTGCCAACTATGGAGCTGGGGAACCAGGTTTGACTTTTGGCATTGGATCAACATCCTGCAATTCTGGGCAAATGACTTAATCTCCCCGTGCCTACCATAAATGAATGTGTCCTTAACTGGTGCTCATGAAACGTGTTGGTGTTGAGGATTAAGTGCTGGTGCTGAGCACTGGAAACCGCCGGCTCAAATTAAGCACTGACCACCCATGGATTTTGGTGCATACCCAGATTTACAAAGACGAGTATACCTTGGAATGTGGCAAAATGTTACGCCTTCCCAAGTGAGGCATAACGAGAACATCTTTATTACTCCATGTTATTTCCTCTTTCCACATGAGCTGCACTCTGAAGCACAAAAAGACAAGGGGAAATGCCTCTAAGGATTGTTTTGTGCAGGAAGGTGTCCCTCCTGTGTGTAACACAGGCACTCTTGCACCATGATGCAAGGATGCCTGCATTGGTGCTAGACTGTAAAGAGTGCACCAGCGGAGGGAGCAGAAATGCTACGTATCTGTGTAAACATATGGAGCATTTCTACTCTCTCTTTCAGGCAACGCAGCATGGAAACTTTGCGCTGCATGAAAGTTTGGTCAATGTGCCCAAGGGTTTTGGGAGAGCATGGGCACAGCTCCGGTAGTGAGTGTGTCTAATGGCAAAGGTCCTTCAATCAAATTAGCAAGAACTAGTCAGAAGGTTAGTGATTGCTGGCCTGCTGTGTCAGTACCCTAGGTCCTGGTGTCAGTGTTGGCGCCCCAGGTCAGTTCTTCATTGCCAGTCTTTGTGGCACCTGGTGATGTTCTAGTGTTACTATCTTCATGTCAGTGACTGAGCCCTGTGTCAGTGTTCCAGACGCCACGTTCCAGCATCATTGCTCCCAGGACCAGTGTCTCCCTGTCAGTGTCCTTGTGTCACCCCCATCAGTACCCACCCAGCACAACGTGTGTCATGAATTCCAGAGTGACTGCCCTCTTGTGTCACTGCTCATCTTTGTGTCCAAGTGTCACTCTTTTACCATTGGCTATCCTTGGGTCTCAGTGTCTCTGTGTCAGTGTCACAGTGAAACTGTGCCGCACCAGGGTCCCAGCACTAGTGTTTGTGCCCCGCGTCAGTGGTCGCGTGTCTCTGGACCGACATGCGCACTGATGCTCCTGTTTCCGTGCCCGCTGTGCCAGCGTCCTAGTGTCCGTGTTGATTTGCCTGTGTCAGTATCTTTGTGACAGTGTCCATTACCAGTATACCCGTGTTATTGTCCCCTTGTTAGTGTCCTAGGGTCACTGCACCTTTGCCACTCTCCCCACATCAGTGTCCCCATGTCAGTGTTGGGGCCTTATGACGCTATACCACTGACAGTGCTGGTGCCCCTTTGCCAGTTCCCCTTTGTCATTGTTGCACCCCTGTGTAAGTTTCCTGTTGTCAGCATCCTTGTAGTGTGTCTTTGTCCACACATGATGTAAATTCTGCTCCTCAACTACTTATACGTTATACCAATCGAATTCCACTTTGAAACACCAGGTGCCTAGTTACAACTTTGGCTGTGTGGCACCAGGTCCATCACGCCGCCGCACCGCCGAAGCGGTGGTCAGGCAGCCTACCAGATTAGGAGTCTCCTTGTGTCTGACAGGCTCTATTTTGGCTTTCCCACTGCGGTGCCTCTAAAAACGGGCAGCGCAATGGGAATGCCAAAAACAGTTCCTGCACAGCATGAACTGAAAAGTCCAGGCCATGCAGAAACTGATGTGCATCAACACAGTGGGGTACATGTTGTGCCCCCCTGAGTGCATCCACAGTATTTGTATTTGTATTTGTATTTTCCGGTTTATATAGCGCCAACTCACCGGCAGGTCTCAAGGCGCTTTTGACCAAAATAGAACACAACAACATACTCAGCAGGGGGACTAGAGGGGGGCAGGCTTAAACTGGACTCAAAGCCTCTCTGAATAAGATAGTTTTCAGGGACTTCCTAAACCGAAGGAGGTTTCCTTCTTTACGAAGGGACTCAGGTAGTTTGTTCCAAATCTTGGGGGTCAAGACTGAGAAAGATCTTCCACCTTTTGTAGCAAGTCTATAACGAGGACAGACGAGCAATTGTGAATTGGAAGACCTAAGGCACCGTTCTGGTTTATACAGCTCTAGACGTTTTTTTATATATGACTGAGCTTGTCCGTAGATCGCTTTATGGGCAATACAGAGACTCTTGAATTCAGACCGCTGCCTTATGGGCAGCCAGTGGAGGCTCTGTAACAGTGGTGATGCATGTGAGCGTCTCGGTAGCCTAAAAATGAGACGAGCCGCATCGTTCAGAGTCACCTGCAGTCTATTAATTAATATTTTTGGAAGGCCCAAATACAGCGCATTGCCGTAGTCCAGCCTGGATATGATGGTCGCGGATCCGACCGTACGCAGCATGGACGTGGACAGAAGGGTGGCTAACTTACGTAGTTGTCTAATCAGCCCTGTGCAGGCACCAGCTACGGTGGCAATCTGGCTTGCCATTGATAGCTCACAGTCTATTTTAATGCCCAAGCTTTTCACTTTGTCTGCTGGTTTGGGAGTAGGGCCCAGCTCCTGGGGCCAGTACAGGTCGCTCCATGGAGAGCAGGTCGGTGCAACCACTAAGACTTCTGTCTTCTCAGGGTTTATTCTCAGAAGGTTCGAGGACATCCATCTGACAATAAATCTGAGTACATTCTGTGCCTGGGTTTGAGCTTGTGTTGTATTATCTATACTCAGCAGCAGTTGGGTGTCGTCGGCGTAGTTAAATACACGGCAACCCATCTTTGCCAAGGAGCTGATTAATGGCTGAAGGTACAGATTAAACAGGAGGGGGGATAAGGCAGAGCCCTGGGGCACCCCACATGTTAAATTTCCAACCTCTGAAATCTCCTCCCCCAACTGAATCCTCTGTATTCTCCCAGTCAAGAAAGATTTCAGCCAGCAGAATGCTGGCCCTTGAATCCCAAAACTGGACAGCCTGTCCAGGAGCAGTGTATGGCTGACAGTATTGAACGCCGCTGACAGGTCTAAAAGTATCAGGGCGCTCGGTTTCTTACTGTCAGCCATCTCTCTCAGCTCATCCAGCACCGAGAGCATCACCAATTCGGTGCTGTAGTGTGCTCGGAAACCCGCCTGGAGCTCATGGAGAAGATGGTGAGATTCCAGAAACATAGCCAAAGATTTTAGCACATGTTGCTCCAGGACTTTGGCCAGAAACGGGAGCTGAGAGATCGGTCTATAGTTTTTCAGGGACTTAGGATCCGCTCCTGGTTTCTTTATTAAAGGTTTTACCCAAGCTTCTTTAAATCCATCAGGTAACTGCCCTGTAAGTAGTGATTTGTTTAGCAGTGAGAGGATATGCTCCTCTAAGATGGAACGTGCTAGACGAAATACACCAGGGGGGCATGGATCGGCTGGGGACCCAGATTTAGTTCTAATCATTATTTGCTCCAGGGTCATAGAGTCTAATTGGGGAAAATGTGAGATGGCAACAACCTTCAGAGGATGATCAGCCAATTGATCAGCAAGGCATGGCCCAGCATCCTTTCTGATGTCCTGTAGGATGGTATCTACTTTTTCCAAGAAGTAACCTTGAAACGCATTACAGGAGATTGTTATTTCCGTTTCTTGGGGTCTTTTGCTTAGTTCCATTAAGATTTTAAATGTCTCCTTCTGGACATTCTCAGCTTGGCTGATCCGAGTCTCGAAATAGGCAGCCTTAGTTGCCAGGATAAGCTTTTTATACAGACGAAATAGATTTCTATATTGTTCTCGCGCTATTTCATCTTTTTGCTTTCTCCAATTTCTTTCGGCGTTACGGAGCTTCTTCTTATGCTCCCTTGAGGCTTGAGTGAACCATGGTGCTCCCTTTCCCGCCCCCTTGACTCTTTGCGATTTCTCAGGTGCGATTTGATCAAAAGCTTTGGTCAGACTGAAAGTTAAATCCTTGTATTCTTGGTCCACATTGCTATTGGGGTCTATCGGTTGAATGATTTCTGAAAGAGTCATTCTCAAAGTGCTTTGTTCAATTTTTTTCCATTGCCGGACTTTCTTCACTTTAGGAGGCAATTGCATCGGTCTAGCATTTATAGGAATATCACAGTAAAGTAAATGATGATCAGACCAAATGCAAGGCACAACCCTCGGGGGAGCTACCTTAGGATCCAGAGTCCAAATAAGGTCTAGGATGTGTCCTTTTATGTGTGTGGGCGTGTCGACTAGCTGTCTAAAACCTAAGGATGACATGGTCTGCTCTAAATGACATGCCGCAGGTTCTTTTATTAACCTGTCCCAATGTAAATTAAAATCTCCCGTTACTACGATATTTTTGTAGCGTGATCGAATGGCCAATATAGTGGACAGGTACAGTTCATTAAAGTTTGGGGTGGAGTTGGGTGGACGATAGACTGCAAGAATTACCAGACATAAATTGTCAAATGTAAGTCTTGCCGCTATCATATCAGCTAGGTCTATCGTTTCTGCCAGGATTTTTGTTACCCTCAAAGATTTTTTGAACACGATTGCCACACCCCCCCCTGGCATTATCTGCTCTATTATGCCATAAAATATCGTATTCGGTCGGGACGGCGGCTATGATATCTGGCAGTGAATTATCTCCCAGCCAAGTCTCAGTTAATGTTAAAACATCAATTTCCCCATCTTGAAGTAAGGAGAATATCTCCAGATTATGGCATTTCAGTGACCTGGTGTTTAAACTGGCCAATTTTAAGGGAGGTGGCCTTAAACCGGGCTTACTGATTGTTGATCTTAGGATGCCCAGATCAGATAGTGTGTCCACAATACCTAGGTCTAGTGCTGCACCTTCAATGTGTCGTAGATGTAGGTCTGCCGATGTGTAGATCTGGCGTTTGCCAGGTGTCCCAGCCCCTGCACCCGGCCGAGCGCGGACGGGCGCAGACGGGCTGGACTCTGGCGTGACTCCGGCGTGCTCACGCTGCGCGTCAGCATGGCCACCCTAAATACCTGCCTGTCAGACACTAGCGCGGCAACAAAGATGGCGCCGCCGAGCGTCTCGTACTTCCCCCTAGATGGCCGTCAATGAGGAGGATTGGAAAAAGGACCCGCGAAATGCGGTGCTTTCAAGCATTTAATGTGCAAGTGAGTGGAATTGGCTTTTTTTTAAAACGAGGGAAAAATAAACAAAAACAAACTCAAATAGAAAACTGGTATATTTAAAATCACTTCTGTGCCAAAACAATTGCCTGAACAATTATTTCCTAAATAGCGCGATTTCTAGTGGTGCTGCAGTGTAGATAGCGCGCCCTTCGTGGTCAAGACAGAGCCCTTGATTTGCCCGCCCTAAATACCTGCCTGTCAGACACTAGCGCGGCAACAAAGATGGCGCCGCCGAGCGTCTCGTACTTCCCCCTAGATGGCCGTCAATGAGGAGGATTGGAAAAAGGACCCGCGAAATGCGGTGCTTTCAAGCATTTAATGTGCAAGTGAGTGGAATTGGCTTTTTTTTAAAACGAGGGAAAAATAAACAAAAACAAACTCAAATAGAAATCTGGTATATTTAAAATCACTTCTGTGCCAAAACAATTGCCTGAACAATTATTTCCTAAATAGCGCGATTTCTAGCGGCGCTGCAGTGTAGATAGCGCGCCCTTCGTGGACAGTGCACAGAGCACCCGCCCTTTGTTTCCTTTCTGCCAGAGTTTTCATGGAAGAGGAACCGCCATGAAAACTCTGGCCGAGAGGAAACTCCTGATATGCTTGGCGGGACCGTGGCGGCCCCACAAAGCATATTGATGCCTCCTGACCGCCACAACACCTGGCCCGGACTTGCCGTTGCGGGCACCGGGCAATCCCCCGGTGCGCAGCAAGGGTGGGGGCCGGTTTTGGGCACAGGGGGCCGTTTTTGTTACAGGGCCGTTTTCGCAGCATAGCTGTAAAAGCAGCCCTGTAACAAAATCGTCCGAAAACCAGCCCGACAAAGAGCTTGGTTGCACCCGAGGGGGCCGGCCGAGCACTTTGCCAGGGCCGGTTTTGGTTCTCAGTCCGGCCCTGCACAACACTGCCAGTGAACGGTGTGTCCCTGGTGGCTGAAGAGTCAGCTGGGGCAGTCCGACCGCCTGACTCTTAATACGGATGTCGGGAGACCACCATATCCCCACGAGTTTGGCGGCCCATGGACCACCAGACTCGTAATTGGGCCCTAAGAGTTTGGAAATCCCTGAAGGCAAAGATGGACAAAAGATCTCGTGATCAAAAAATGGATTGGGGTGATTTTTGTTTTGGAAGATTATCTTGACAAAAGTTGTGAAATACTTGCTTTTGTTAGAGAGAGAGAGAGAGAGAGAGAGAGAGAGAGAGAGACAGAGAGAGAGACAAAGAGAGAGAAGAGAGAGAGAGAGAGAGAGAGAGAGAGAGAGAGAAAGAGAGAGAAGAGAGAGAGAGAGAGCGAGAGAGAGAGAGAGAAAGAGAGAGAGAGAAGAGAGAGAGAGAGAGAGAGAGGAGAGAGAGAGAGAAGAGAGAGGAGAGAAGAGAGAGAAAGGAGAGAGAGAGAGAGAGAGAGA